>NW_012140080.1:1920439-2119556 GCF_000956105.1 Propithecus coquereli
CTCGCTCTTGCTCAGGCTGGTTTCGAACTTCTGAGCTCAAACAATCCACCCGCCTCGGCCTCCCAGAGAGCTAGGATTACAGGCGTCAGCCACCGCGCCCGGCCTGAAGCTTGTCTTTAATGATAGCTAAATATTTTATGTTCTCCAAGTTTCGGAGGCTGGCAGAAACCCTTCCTTTCCCCTCTTCACCCCTCATCCCACACTGAGTCACACTTTTAGGACTGGGTATTTATTTACTAAAAGTCCTAGATAGCAATAGCTTTTATTTTCTAAATGCAAACTTCTCTTTGCCATCTCCTTTTTTTTTTTTTTTTTTTTTTGAGACAGGGTCTTGCTCTGTCGCCTGGGCTAGAATGCAGTGGTGTCATCATAGCTGACTACTGGGCTTCAAGCCTATTCTTCTGCGTCAGCCTCCGGAGTAGCTGGGACTACAGGTGTGAGCTACCATGCCTGGCTAATTTTTCTATTTTTTGGTAGAGACAGTGTCTTGCTCTTGCTCAGGCTGGTCTCGAACTCCTGACCACAAATGATGCTCTCGCCTTGGCCTCCCAAAGTGCTAGGATCACAGGCATGAGCCACCATGTCCAGCCTCATCTCCTCACCTGGAAACAGCTACCAACATGAACACTGATGCAATGTATCAGTTTGGTGTTCCAATCTCCAGATGTCTCTTTGGGGGATGAGTTAGCATCTGTTAGAGATGAAGGAACTAAATGTCATCATCACTTTTCCTCATGGAAATTACTTAGGGGCAAACAAATTGTTCTGCTTATCTCCTGATGCATTTCAATCTGTCATCCTTTTGTTCTATCCACAGCAAAAACAAGCATTCTGTCAAAAACTGGAGTCAGGCAAAGGGGCAGTGGCAGTAAGGGGGAAGATGTAATTTCACTGAGTTTTATATTTACATATTTATATACAATTATTTTCATTTTCCTGTAGGACTGGCCAGAGACAAAATGTTGAAGCAAAGCTTATTTGTATTTTCCCAAACACAGCCCCCATCTCTTGTTCACTGTCACCTCAAGACACTCCCTTTGTGCTGTATAGGCTGCCAGATGTTTGTTACCTCCCATTTTTATGCCACTCAAACTCGAATTCGTTACTGTAAGGGTTTAGGGCATTGCCAGCTGAGGCCCTGAAAGCTCTCTGCAGCCTTCTCCCTGCTGTTGGAGGGCACATCCTCCCATGCCACGTGCAGCCACAGCCCAGTTAAAACACCTATCTCCTTAAGAAAGTGCTTAACCATGGCAATATCGGGCCACATGACGACCTCAGAGAAGTTGGCCATTGCCCACTTGCTGTCAGCCAAGTCTGCTGCTGGGCAGCCCTGCCCACATTGATTACTCAGTGGGGCAGACTGAAGGCAGTCTTCCCCTAAGTAGTGCCCATTTCCTTGGCCCACTGCAGTCTCTTCTCCTGGAACTCCAACCTGGTGAAGAGCCCAGGGGCTCAAGAGCAGGGCCTTTTCTGGACAAGCCTAAATACTAATACCTTCTTTCTCCATTTTTTTTTCATTGTCCACTCACCCCTGAAAGGAATGGCCAGGTGGCAGCGGTCATTTGCTCACTGCCTTTGCATGCCCTGAGCCCCGCAGCTGTGCAATGATGGATATTACCGCCTGGCTTGTCTCTTCTGTTTCGGTAAACCCAACCATAGGTTAAAGCACGGCTCACATGTGATGTCGAGGCTGGCAAAGACAGCTACTTACCTAGTTCGTTCTATAATATATTCCCCTCTCCCTTGCCCACAGATCCCGTTTTAGTTCAGGGCAGCAACAGACCCAACAAACAAAGCTCTCTCGTACAGAGGAGTGGTCAGTGATATAACTCTGACCAATGAGGTGAAAGCAAAATTCTACTGGGTGAGGATGCCGGGAAAGCTAGTGTTTTCATGTTAAAAAGGAACAGTCTCAGCACTCATTTTTTTTCTGTCCTTCCTCTTCCTCATGCCAAGTTTGCAGAGCAGCACTGTTAGATATAACTCAGCAATGACGGAAATGTCCTATGTCAGCATGTATGATAGAGTAGCCGCGAGTCCCATGTGACTATTGAGCACTTTACATGAGACTAGTGTGACTGAGGAGCTGAATTTATCATTTAATTTCATTTAAATAATTTAAACTTACATAGCTACACATGGCTAGTCACTGTGTACCGGACAGCATAGGGAAATGCAGCATTCGTCCTTCAAACCAAAGGATGAAAGCAGTTCTCTCATGGATAGCAACATGGAAAGGAAGAAGAAGCCCGTCAGACAGGTCCCCAAGTCAGTGTGGCAGCTGTGCATCCCCAGAGTGCTTAATATGGAAGAAAAATAGACCCTGATTCAGTTGTGCTACTGGTGTTGGGTTTCTGTTAAATGCAACTGTATATGATTATATAGGTACTCTGACCAAAATGTTCCAATACTCAAGTGTAACCTCTGGTAGAGCTAATTCTTGAAGAAAGTTGAATAATACAATAATGACACTATGTAGGACTTTCCCTTGGTTGAGGGAATTTGATGTTTTATTAGGAAATCTTTCTCCCCTAATCTGCATTTTGTATTTGCATTTTTAAATGTTTAGCCACATATGTCATCAAGGTGCCTTGGGCTCTAAGCATGATGGCTAAGTGCTTGTGTGCTGGAATCAGACTCCTGGCATTTGCATCCCAGCTCTGCCACTTACCATGTAGCCCAGGGCAGGCCACTTCACTTTTATGTGCTTTGCTTTTCTTGCTTGTAAAATGGGGATAATCATATGCTCACTTGTTAAAGTTATCATAAGGATGAAAATAAGGCAATGCCATGTGTAGTGGTCCCAACAGTGCCTGGCACAATGTAAGAACCTAAGAATGTTAGCTTCTCTTATTGTTGTCATTACTTTCTAGCCAGTGGGCAGAACTACTTACTTAGATCCTGGCACCTAAAAATGAATTTCCTTAAACATCAGAAGAGCCAGGATCAGAAACCTGGACTCTGGCCTCTGGCCTCACAGATCTGTGCTTTTTCATGGCATTTCCACTAGACAGACTGAGTCATAAAATTTATATACTCTTTCAGTCCTGTGAGTACTCATTATCTAATGATTTCACTTTTCCATGCTGCTTTTTCTATTATGTAGGGGAAAATGTTTCATTTATGTTATATTCCTGATCTTTGGCTTGTCTGTTGCCAGAATAGCTCTATGGAAAGAGAACAGGGGCTTTGAAGCAGTTTGAATCATAGCTCTACTGATAATAGCTTTGTGACCTTGTACAAAGTGGTCAGTTTCTCTGCACCTCCTTTTCTTCGTCTCTAGTATAAGAATCGTGGGATGGTTGTGCGGGTTGCATTGGGTGAGCATCATATATAAGGCAACTAGCAGGGTGGGCAGTTATAAATGTTGGCTCCCTTCCCTTTCCTTTTGAGCAGCCCAACTTTACATAACTTTTCCCAAGAGAGAATGCATATTGATAGCACTTATTTCTGGCTGGGGTAGGGGTGGCGGGTTCTAGCTATTGTAATTTGAAGAAGATTTAGGGATTATAACTATCATCATAAAATCTTAGGCTCAGAACAGGCCTGAAAGATCTTATGGTTGAAATTTTCTGTATTGGTGGGAAAACTTTGTCCCAAAGAGGTCAGGGACTCTGAATCTTAGAGCTATTAAGAGACTTGAGTAGTCATTCTATTTCAACTTGCCTCAACATTTCTGTAGAACGTATGGCATTATAAAATTTTCATTTAGGAGATTTCATCTTTCTAAAAATACTTATCCCTACTCCATGGATATAGAAAGTTGACTAAATATGGGAGTCAAGAGTTTTTCAGTAGTGGGGATGATCTTTTTAGAATACTTTTAAGAACCACAGAAAGATAGAAAAGGTGGTAGGGAAAGACTCTATGTCTGGTGGAAAGACCACTATCTACCCTGGGTGACGTGGGATCTAGTTGCGGCAGTGCCATTCACTAGAGTGTGACCTTGGGTAAGTCACTTAAAATTCTCCCATCCTGCGTTCTTCACCTCAAAATGGGGGATTCTAAGAAATGCTCACTTTCAGGCATGGGCCTGTGTATGGGGTGAGGTTGTACACACTGCTCTAGTGGAGTAAATGTAACAATGTTTCCTAATAGATATGAATTAAAATTCTCTCTCCAGTAGATTTAGACCTTTCCAAAATGCTGTGCCTAGGTATGTGTGAGAACACAGAGAACCCTGAAGAGTTCCCTCATTCTGTGTGTACTTTTGGCCCCTCTGCATGGAACTGCAGCAAATTGGCATTGTAAGCTTAGACACATCTCCATTTCTAGAAATACAGAGTCCAACGCTCTTACACATTGCATATTTCTTTTGTATGCTAAGAGTCTTAAATCACAACAGATCATTCAGTTTCTGAAGGGAACTCTTTCGGTGAAGAATGACCTTCTGTGAACTTGTTGGCGACCGGCTCTCACATGAGAAGAGTTAGTGGTTCAAAACGACTTGGAGAGTTTCGCTGTCCTGAGCTGGGGATGCTTCCTGAAAAATACCTCACATCTTCCTTCAGGCCCAGAACTTCTGGCTGCCATGTTTGGTCTGATCCTTCTGATGTATTTAGTCCCAAGTGTGACATAATGACATCACCAAGTGAACTCTTTTTAATTAACTGGCTTAGGGTAAACATAATTGAACTCAACTGTTCCATATTTTGAAGGGCGTGTATTTTTATGTCTGCATGATTGCAGTGGGGCAAGTGAGTTCTAAACACAAACAGATCATTCCGTGTCCTGGTTTACATTCTTGTTTCACATTACCTCATGCAACTTCAGTTACACTTCAGAACAGAATAAATGCAAGTTCATACTCATACAATGTAGATAGATGTACATATGTGTTAGTTCATATGCTAACGTGATGCTTCTAGCAGTGATAAAAATATACCTGTGGGAGAGAAACAAAACATAATTAAGTTATCTGCTACAGAATGGTCAACTTTGATTTTAAGTAAGGAATTGGGCCCAAAACTGCTTTTAGAATTAAACTTTGGGATTTTTTTCCCCAGTCAGTGATTACTTAAAACTGAGGAAACAAAGCAGTAGAAAAATAAATGATTCATCAGTGTCATATGGGAACAGAAGTAGAATTAGAACTCACGGGACCAAAATTTCCAGATGGTTTTATTGTTTTCCAAGCCAAGAAAGGATACTTGCATAGTTTTTCCAAGCTCTTCATCTAGTATCCCAGAAAATCATTAATCTACTCGTTTTAAAAACTGATGTCTTAACCTGGTATTTATCTATTTTTTTGTTATATGTTAGTTTTCCAATAGGTTTTATTGAATGACAAACTTGCTAAAGACAGATTTTTATCTCATTTGTCTTATTAGCAGTAACTGTTACAACTGACTTAATATGTTTTGAAATCTCTTGGAAATGTATTATTTTCAAGAAAACTTTCCATTGATTTATCATTCTGTGGTTTATCTAAATCATGGGAATCAAATAAGATAAAAACAAATTCAGTTTGTGAATCAATTGATGCTGCCTTTTGTGTACAAAAATGACAACTGTCTCTGAGGCTGCAAAGCCATTTTCTCATTATTTATAATGTGATGTGCACTAGCTTTAAGTTCCCTTTTCCTGTAGGGAGCATATCTCTTGTAAAACGGAAAATGAAGAACAGAAACTGTGAGCCGAGATCTGCTGCTCTAATCCTACTTTTATGTTCCATTTGTCTACTGTAGTAAGATGTTCCATTGGTGGCCCCAGGTGACCCATGCCTCCTGGTGTTCACCCCTTTACCTCTCCCATATTGACTCTGAGGTTGGCCCGTGTGACTTGGTTTGGCCAATTAGCAAGTCTGATGCAAGCAGAAGCTTGATAAGTACTTGCACATTGGAATGCTCCCTCTTGGAATTGTAGACCACCATGCTATGGGGAAGCCCAAGTAGCCTCATGGAAAAACCGTGTGAAGGAGAATCAAGGTCTCAAATGTATAGCCCCTGACAAGTCATTTGAGTGATCCCAGCTGAACCACACACATTACAGAACAAAGATGAGCTGTCTCTACCATTTCTTGCTCAAATTCCTCACCTGCGGAATTGCGAGCAAATATAATTTGTATTGTTTGGAGTGGTTTTTAAGCAGCAGTAGATAATAGGCAGGAGTTGGTATAGTGTAGTGGTTCAGAGCATGGAAGCCTGACTCTGGAGCGTCACTGCCTGAGCCTGAATCCTATCTCTGTCACTAACCTGCTCTGTGGCCCTGGGCAAGTTACTTAACCTGTCTGCACCTCAATTTCCCTAGTTGCAAAATGGGAATAATATTACCTAACTATTTCATGGTTGCTGTGAGCACCGAATGGGCTAATGCATGTAAAAGCATTTGGAACAGCACCTGGCACAGAGCACATGCTGGACGTGTGTTAGTGGCTATCTCTCAAGCCAGGTTCCCAGTGAGGTCAGCTTCGACAGCTGCAGCAGGAGGCATTTGGGGGCTGCTGGTGGGGGCTGAGGCACATGAGAACAGATAGGTTTCCCTGACGACTGGCTCACTCATGGAATCCCAGGAATTGATATGCTAGCAGTGCCTTAATGAAGGTTTGTGATTCTTCCCAAGTCCTTTCTTTGGTGGAGACTGTTCTCACCCAAAGAGGAGACTGCTGCATGGTTTAGTTAATGCTGAACAGAAGCCAGAATGCCTCGTATCTGGCTTTGGATTTGCCTTTGTTGCTGTTGTTGTTTTTTTAATTTTGCTTAAATGGAACAAAAACACATAATGCCTTGATGGTTTTGATGTTGCCCCAAATTATGTTCATAGTGTTGAATAAGTCACTTAATCCCTATGGACTTTAGTGCCACATCTGTTAAAGGAGGGGGGTCAAGGCTTTCTGACCTGAATTTCTCATAGCTCTTTTTAAATAAAATGATAATATTCAGGATGTCAGGCCCACGAGGAAGGTATCTGGGGGCAGATGGACGCCCATATTCCTTTTGCCAAAACCAAAGGCTGACTACAAAATTTGTCCCCTCAACAGGATCAGTTTGGGAGCAACACAAAGAGCTGCCCTCTCTTTCCCCATCACCTACTCCTGCCTTAGCTGTCCTCACATCCCATTTTGGCAAGATTGTCACTTCTGTAACCAAGGCAGCACCTAGTCTTGTTTACCATTGTATATACAGGTGCCACCACTTAGTGCTCAGAAAATATTTGATGAAAGAACAAAATAAATCACCCAAAATTGTCCAGAAGAAAAGGAAGTTCCTGACTCTCACTCCACCTCCTATCATCTTGTACATTGGAAAATAGGCCTTTAGAACTTTGAATTAAGCATAAGTCATGTCAGAAGTCTTTAGAATATCCCAGCTCTCTTCAGGTTCAAAAACAAATCCTTGATGCTCTTCAGATACAGTGGCTAAGTTTGGTAAAAGCACATCATGAAGTATCCTGCAGACATGATCACATAGATTTAAAAGTCAAACCCTTTTACCTTTAGACAATAAATACAGGTGTCAGCCCAACGTGGCCTGAAAACACAGCGTACGCACTACAGCGCGGGCTCCTTTGATTGGTTGATTCTCTTTATAAAGTGTACTTGTAAAGCTTCCCTTTATAAAGTTCTTAATGTTAACCAAGCATCATACTAAGGGTTTCATTCATTCATTCATCCATTGTTTCATTTATTCATCCATTTTCTACCTTCTTAGTACTTTTGCTGGGTGCCATTTGAAAATATCGCAAAAAGCTATTATGAAATGCTGTGTTATTTTACTGATTGGTTTCTCCTGTCAAACTTAGTGTTTCTGTGGGGGAATTCCTTCCTGACATTTCTAAGGATATTTATATGTTTTTCTGAATCCCCAGAAGTTTGTTGAGTGCCTACTGTGTGTCAGGCACTTTGCTAGGGACTGGGGGCAATGACTGTAAACAAGACATGATCCCTGTTCTCATGGAGTTTACAAGACATCTCTTCTAAGCTTCATGACAGTTCTACAAGGTAGTTATTATTCACATTTCCAGAGGAGGAAATTAGTGGGCAAGCGGTGGCACAGCTAGCTGGTGGTGGAGCCAAGATGCAGAGGGAGGTTTATCTGACTACAAAGCCCTTGATTTTAGACATTGGTCCATTCTATCTTTTCCTGTTTATCACCAAAATTGCAGCTTATTCAACAAGACAGTTTTTGTTTTGAATTATTCAGTGTATAATATTCTGCAGTCTAATTTATTCACTACGAGTCAATTTTCCATGTCACTTACCACTATGGAGATCGAGCGTTCCAAGTCACTGAGGCAGGTTGGTGAGGCGTGCAATAAGGGAATACGGTCCTGATGACACTTAGTGTTCCCCACCTCATGTTCTTTTTGCCAACGTCATCTTTGAATTTTCTACCCTGGGGGGTATAGAGTTTTTGCTGAGATTTGTTTCAACAATGCTAAGCATAAGATTTGAAAAATTTGTAAAATGAGCATATGTGAAACTATGTATAAAATATGGAAACCTTTTCCACTTGAATAAAATCCAAGATTTTTTGTTTCTTTTTATTCTGTATGAGAACATGCAGGCTTTGAAATTAAGACCTAAGGCAACATAAATATTCTGAGATGTTCCCTTGGTCTTCTCCTCTTTGGTTAGCTAGTCAATAACTGATTTTCTAAGCCTGCTACATAAAAAGCATTATGTGTGTTTTGGGAGTAGGGAGATTCTGTTTAATTCCTTTCTTACAAGTATTGAGACTGTATTATAGGTAAGACAGAGTATTATATGCTGTGATAGATCATTCCACGTTCAAGGGAATTGACAATGACTTCGGTGAACGCTGGCAGCTCAAGGGTGTGTGAGCAGAGCCTTGATCTCAGAAGGCAGAGCTGCAATGTGGAAGGACCTTTTCTGAGGCTCAGCCTAGGCAGAGTCACTGGGGAGGGAAAGTGCAATGTGTTCGGTGACTAGTGTGGCTGGCCTGGAGTTCTGAGGTCACCGGGACCAAGGAGGAAGGGAGAGAGTATAAGCTGATCACCTAGCAAAGTAGACTGCATCCTCAATGACGATCTAGGAAGTATGTTCCATAATAAAATAGGATCCTTGTATTTTTGCTGGGTACTATTGAGAAAATATAGCAGAATGCTATCATGAAACTTTGGGCTGTTTCGTGAACCTATTTATTGTGTCAAATCTAGTGTTTCCCTGTGGGAATTCCTTCCCAACATTTCTCAAGAAACATGTTTTTCTGAAAGAAAAACAAGAAATTGGGAAAAAGGAAAAAAATGTAATTCTATGAGCTTAACAATCAACATAGAGACACTACTGATTAGAAGGAATTCGCTGACATCAAATTGAAAGCAAGAGCAGGAAACATGAACACGTGGATTGTGAGGTTCAGTGGGCATTTCTAGGAACCTGGTTAAAAGTACCAAGGAGAGAAGTGTCACCATCTAATGAGTCAGCCTTGCTTGTAGCTGAGACCATTATGAATATGTATTCATAGACCTGTCTGCTGTTAATGGTGACTCATTCTTGCAAGTAAAACAAATGTTAATAACTTTGTCTGCATAGTGTACTTTATACAAATCCTGAGTGGCATTCCAAGAAATAATGAGTTTGGAAGAAAAATAAGATTTAAATTGACAATTTAGATTTTAATTCTGTGTAGTGCTATTAACTCTGCTGGGAAATCTGAATTTTATTTGAATACTACCCAATAATGTTGGTTGATGTTTTCCAATGTTGAATATTTTCTGTAGGCTACAATTCTTTGTAAATCTTGCTAAAGTTAATATTTCTTATTAAACAAGTTTTTAGGTATGCATGATAATGAATAAAGAGTTTGAGGAATGTTGGAAGTATTTTAAGAATAATTTGTGATTTGGGGAATTCCTGAGAATTTCCAGGAATTTGGATTTTGTAGTTTGAATTCTGATTAATATTGTTCAGGAATTTGGAAACACTACGTGGTCCAATCTCTGGCTTTGAGGCAACCCTCATTTAAGTGATCTCAAATTGTGAAGATGGATCTCAACTTGATTTATGCTGTGACCAAGATTTAGCAAATGTTTCTTTTTAAGGCTAAGCTGAAGCTTGCACATATTCACAGTTGATTTCAGAAATAATGATCATTGCAAAAAAAAAAAATAACGATCAAGAGATTAAAAATGGAGGATTGGAGTTTTCCGCTGAAGAATGGATACATTATTTAATGCATCTTTCTAAAGCTTTTGCTTAAAATAAACTCTCAGAATCACTTGGCAGGTGTATATATTTAGCTGTGTGTACACGCACAGACACACGATGTGAATACAACCAGTCAGCCTTCTCTCCACATGAAGAAAGGAAAACAATGTCGCCTTTTTTGTTTGCATGTGTCCATTCCTTATCAGCTCTGAGTCACACCATGGAGTTTTCAACATGTAAATGGTGAACGTAAGAACGATGTGAGCCTGGAGTTGACTTATGATCTGATTGCAATGTTCATGTTTTCAGCAGAGCATCCATCGTATGTCATTGCCTTGGACTGGTTTTAACCCACAGCTTTGTTCAAGGGTTTTTAATAAATAGATTTTAGTTTGATTATAGAGATAGATAATTTTGTTTCCTGAAATCTCATTTATCCAGAAAGAGCATCACATACTTAACATTTTGGGGTCAAACAATGGGAGGAAGGTGAATGCTGGAATTATTGAACCATTTATAATCAATGGTTGGCTATCACTGAATATGGTGTTCAAAAATATATTGGTCTCTCCATTTTATAGCTGGAAGAGAAGTTGTGTTGATCTTTGCCTCTGACAGAAAAGAAAGGAAGATTTATGTAATCTAAGTTGGGGTTTGGATTTGATGAAGAGGATGATCTTAAAAATAAATTACCTGGAACTCTGCAACTATATGACATTTGACACCATCAACCCAATATGCTGTCAAAAGTTCTAATAGTTCTCGTCTACTCCAAACTTACTATGTCAGTCTATCATATGATATGAGATATAGGTTCCATTAGCTTCTTATATTATGCAAGAGCCAATAATTAAATATTTTAGAGGATAATTGTCATGATTAAAGTCAAAGATGTTATCTCTATATGAGGAATGACTGTTAGAAGTGATAGAGGAAAAACTTTTTCACAACCTTGTTGACTATTACAAAGCAATAAAATAATGGTATTCTTAACTGCTCTTCCTTTGAAGATATTGCTATCTTTAAGAAGTATATTTCAACTTATTAAATATTTATTACCTATTATAATATTGCCTTTTGAAAAAAAAATTCAATATTGTCTCATCTTCAAAACATTGAAATGGGGATTGTTGGTGGATGCTGAGCCAGGAGTAGTGGTAGGAGGTTATTTCCTTTGAAAGATTTTAAATAAATTCCTTAGGCAGTGGAAAGTCTCTAACTATTGTTGTATCAAAGTAGAGAAACTGAAAAAAAGTAAGAAATCCTTTCCCTGTGGTATAGGAGTGTACCCTATTACATATTTCTGGTCTTGGATGGATGTCATAGACTAAACTTGATTTAGTCTCTTTTTCACATGTTGGGAGAGATGGGGTTAAATTTATTGCACCATTGTTTTTTTTTTTTTAAAAAAAGGCTATGAGTTTCAGATGAACAAGTCACTAATTTAAAAAAAGGACATTATCTGACTTGTATTGTTAGATAAGAACAAAAACACGCACTCTGTGTTAAAGAGAACAGTCAGCCACTTTTAATTCTATTGGGAACAATGGGAGTTAGAAATCAGCAGAAAAACAGAGAGAGGTTCAAGTAAACAGCAGACAGGGAAGAAAAATGCTTTATTTTCCCATTGGAGGGAAGAAATAATCCAATTAGAAATAATGGAATTATGAGATTTTAAATCAGAAGAGAATAGGAGGCCTCATTTAATGCATTATTTTCTGGAGATGCCATGGGAAAGTACTTTCCAGGACAGAGGTAGGTGAGGGAAGGAGACTAAGGGAGGGGTGAATATCCCTTCTCAATCTGTGTATGGGCTCCATAGAGCTACCCACATCCACATCAATTGCTTCATTTTGGGGGCTGGTATCATGGATAGCAAGGTCCTCAGGCTCTGTGTACCTATAAAGAAGGAGTCTACAAGGCATGCCCTAGTTCTCAGGAGGAACCAGGTGTCCAAGTTTATAGCCCCTAATCTCCCAATTCAGTTGCAGCTCGGTCTGAGTCCAAATGTAATGTCAGGTTAGGAGTGCAATAAAAGTGTGGCAAAAAGGGAAAGGGACTTTGAATTCCCTCTCTCCCCTTATATGCCAAAAAGTCCATTGCAAAGCTTTCTTAGTTTAAAGGGGAGAATTTTAATAATGTCGAATATGATTTAAATTAATGTTCACTATGAAACTTTCAGAGATATGAATATTTTTTCAATGAAATACATAGCATAGTTCTCATGTTTTTTTTCTCTGCCTGCTCACATAATTCTTTCACTAGGAATTATAAAAACAGAAGAGAATTTAAAAATATATATTTGTGAGGTGATAGAGATCCCTAAAATATGTATCAGACATCTATGGCTTACTTTTATAACATGAACCAGATCCACCCTTTTGATTCCAAAACTGAATTGGCATCTTCCCCTTTAGTCAGACACTATAAAGATTAATCTAGAATTAAATATATCTTGGCCAATGTGGCAAGCTGATGACCTTAGTTTTCTGTCTCAGTGTCCCGAGAGGACAGGAAAATGTTTGCTCACTGTATAAGTTATAGTAAAGGCAGAGTGACTCTGACAGAGTCCCCAAAGTACAGTGGCTTGAAAAAGTGAGTGACGTGAACCAAAGCTTTCATGGTCTAGACCGATGGGTAGCTGTGTTCGTGCAGTCACTCAGAGACTTCAGGGCCTGCCCCCTTTTTTTCCTTTTGCTACACCACCACATGGGGGAATTAACTTTGTCTACAACACAAAGCTGAGTCATAGGTATGTTCATATTCTAGCTAATGGGAAAGAAAAAAGACAGAAAACAAAATCCAAGGCAAAAAATTTTTGTCTGAGCATGTGAGGCATCCCTTGCAGATGTCACTTCTGTTCACGTGCATAGGTGAGTGCTTAGTCCCCGCAGACACATCTGGCTGCAAAGGAGGTTGGGAAATGCACTGGGGGACCACGTGCCCAGGAAGAGAGAATAGGTCACAATCATTGAGGCTTTGTAGTCATTGTCTTCAATGTGAGGTGGTTTAGGAAGAAAAAACTGGTTTTTTCCCATATCAATAATAAAATTACAATGAATTCAGGTGTGGAGTCTTATCAGTAATCTCTGAAGAGCAGAGTAATCTTCTATTTTTCCAGCTTCTCTAGGATATTTCCTACCATTGATTACCACTGATTACAACGACAACAAAACCTCAAAAGGAACAAATTTGAAGCCATGAAACCATGTTTGAGTTGACCTTCCTTAGAAAGGAAAGTAACCTGGTAGACATAGCCCTTGGTGTGCAATCAGAAGTGTGAATATTTAGATCCAACCTGGTTATTCATTCCGTAAGTGACTCTGGGCGAGTCACCTCACTTACCTGTTTCTCATCTGTAAAATGAAGGGATTATATTGGATCAATTTTGGCTTTAAAGACCTCATTTAATTTCAAAAAGATGTCATACGCTCCCCCATGATAAGTGGGCTTTTAGAATCTGTTAACGAAAAGACACAGACTGAGAAAACACTACAATTAATTTAGTAGCACTTTTAAATAAATAGCAGAACATCTATTATTTATTCACTGTGCAGATAATGTTAGATGGGCATTTACTTTTGAGGATTCTGTGACCCCAGGTTGGGAACAACTGCAGCAGATGTTTTCCGAGATGTTTTGATGCTTTCAAAGTCTTCAATTTTGGGATGCTCTTCATAGGAGGCTTAGGTGCGATGCTGGGGAAAGAGTGTGGGAGAGTCATGCAAAGGGCGCGAGTGATGTTCAGGTCGGCTCTGTCCCCTACAATCCCCAAAGCTCCAAGTAGAATTGAGTACGTGCAGGGAGACAGCCTTGCTGCCCAGCCCGCTGTGAGCCTGAGGATTCAGAGTGTGGTTGCCTCATTCTGTGTGGAGTGTGGGGAGGAAGAGGAAGAAAAGCCTCGACACAATATATGAAACTTCTCCAGAGGAAATCATTTATTCTTTGCTCTGTGAAGAGTCCATGGACAAGATATGATTTTGTAATCAATTTTTTATAGCAGTTAAACTGATCCCCTTTTCCCCATTTTAATTTTTTTGAAGTTATTTTCATTGATTGCAACAAAAATTTGATTTATTGTTTAGTTGTTTTTCTTTCTCCCCTTCTCTTTGGCCCATAGCAAATCTCACAGATAATAACGTCTGCCTTTGTGAGTTATGTGTTATGGTCACTATTTTTGCCAAGTTTAATTTTATGAGTGAAATTTTGCAGATTTTGGTTCCGAGGAGGAGATTTAATTCTTCCTTTAATTTAAATCCGTATTATTCTTACCTTGTGCACTTTAACCATTTGTTGATTTTGGTTTTTTTGTCTTTTGTTTTTTATTTTTAATAGCTTCATTGAGATAGTTATATAGAAAGAATTGTACATATTTAATGTGTATTACTTGAGTTTGGACATATAAAAAACATGGAGTACCATCACCACAATCAAGATATAATAGACACATCTAATACCTCCCAAAGTGTCCTTATGTCCTTCTGTTTTTTTTTTTTTTTTAATCGTTGTGAGTGTGTGTGTGTTTGGCAAGAACACTAAGCATGAGAACTTAACAAATTTACAAATTGGAAGTGCACAATACCCTATTGTTAAGTATAGGCACCGTGTTGTTCAGCAGATCGCTAGAACTTACTCATCTAGCGTAACTGAAACTTTATACCCACTGAACAACTCCCCAATTCCCCCACCCTTGGGAACCACTATTGTATTCTCTGCTTCTATGATTATTATAGATACCTCTTATAACTGAAATCAAGCTGTATTTGTTCTTCTGTGACTGGCTTATTTCACTTAGCATATGTCCTTCAGATTCATCCATGTTGCAAATGGCAGGGTTTCCTTTTTTTTTTTTAAATAAAGACTGGATAATATTTTATATTTTCTTTATTCATATGTATGTATATATGAATATACCCCATTTTCTTCATTCATTCATCTATTGGACACTTGGGTGGTTTTCATATCTTGGCTATTGTGAATAATGCTACAATAAACATGGGAGTGCAGATATCTTACCAAGATCATAATTTCAATTCTTTTGGATATATACCCAGAAGTGGAATTGCTGAATCATTTGGTATGATTTTTGCTCGGGATATTGCTTTTGTTTTTAACATTTCTATAAACTCTATTTTCCTCAATTTATCAGTTTTTAGTGTCTTTAAAAAGCTGTGATCTTTTATTGGATATTTTTTGTCTATTTTATTGTGTAGTTTTGGTCTTTGCCAACTTTATAGTATTCATTATGAGTTGGGTGATGTGAGCACCCAAAGCAAAGATCGTTGGTAGGACAGAGGTACAGGGTCAGGCTGCACGGTGGGATTAACACACAGCAGACAAGTAGTGGTGTCTAAATATCAGGGGGAAAGGTCATCGTTTGTACAGTCTTACATGATCAAAATTTCTCTCTCAGGCCAACAAGCAATACCTTGATAAATGCTCTACATGAGATGTATTCTCATTAAAATCAGGAGCAAGGGAGTGATGCATTTTATCATCCCTATTATTTGCCCTTTTTCTAAGGCAGGTGTCAGAAGTTGCCAAGAGGTCAGGAAATACAAGGATTGAAAAGTATCCAGTGGGTTTAACAGAAAAGTTCTGAAATTATTCACACCCGATGGTCCAGGAATCTACTTCTAGGAATATATCCTCCTAAAAGGAACTAAAGCTGGGGTGAAAGGGTTATGTAAAAGTGTTTGTTATTGTTTGTATTTTAATTGCAAAAAAATAATAATTGAAAACCTAAATGCTCAACCTCAGAAGTACTTTAAAATCATTTTCTGTAGCAACTAAAATCCTATTTTTGAAAAGTATTTAATGGTATGTGAAATGGATGTAAATACACTAAAATATTAATAGTATCTCAGAGTTGGGATTTATAAAAGATTTTGCATTTTCTCCATTATGCTATTCTATGTTTTTTAAAATTTTCTATAAGGAGCATATCTAATTTTATAGTCAGGGGAAAACATTATTTAGATAGCTTTTTTTTTTTCCCCCTTAAAGTGGCTAGGGGATACATTCTTGCTGACCAGGCAGAATAAGCTTTAATTAGGTTCTTTCTGGCAGGATAAAAACAGAACCCAAGCTGCTGAGAGAAGGACTGAGTCCAAGAAATTGGACTGTCAATTTATATAGCACATAATTTCTAATGCTTGACTCTGAGGGAGGACGGCTGGAGGCTCTTACAGTATTTTTGTTCTACCTGCTATTCTCTGTCCCCTGCCTTTGCCTTTTGTGTATTTGAAGAATGTTTTGCTGGTCATTCTGCAGGGAGACAAGGGCAACTTCCTGCCCCACCAATTGTCACTTATAACTGAAATCCCCACTAATTTACCACTGCTTCAAAACACAAACAAGAGAGTTCTGAGTAACAAAGATGCAGCAGTCTGAGTGAGCAAAGTTGTACTGGTCAGAGTTGGTGTTCAAAAAGTACACCCAAAGGTTTTCAGAGTTGGGGGCAGGCGAGTAGGAAATGAGAAATGTTCTCCTATATTGTTACAGCATAATGATGAATTGCTTTTGCTTTTCCAAAACCGGGCTCGAGCTTGTCTGTTCACCTCTATTATCTGCTGCTGGTCTCCAAAGGCATATTACCATATTAATTCATTGTGTTATACAATTTGGTCAACTAAATGAGCTTACCTTATGCCCTCTTAATGGCATTGCTTTTAATGTTGGCTTCGTGGGATACATTTAACAAAACAGATGCGTCAAGGAAATGTATTTAAACTCAATTTGGTTTTAAAATGTTTAGTGGTCTCTCTAATGAGCCAGGTACGAAAAAAAAGTGTTGCAGGCAACACGCTGTGATAAATGTAGACTCTAAATGCTAAAGTATCCCCAATGCTCAGGGTGGTCAGATTGTGTTCTGGAAAGAAAGTTATGTACTACAAATGTGCCATTACTAGATCTGAAGCCTAATCCATTTTTTTTTTTTTTTTTTGTGGAAAGGGTATAACATGTTATTTAGAGTTATTTAGGCCTGGATGTGAGCCTGAGATTTAACTGCATGTCATAAACACTGCCATCTAGCTGACTTAGTGAGACAGCTCGAAGAAAGAATTATGTGATAATAGTATAAATGGTGAATGATCCATGGCGTTAGGTTCATACTTGCAATTCAAGCCTCACAGAGTAATAGAAATAGGGGTTTGGAGTCTTACAATCTGGGTTGGAATTCTTTATCACTTTGTTATAGTAGCTGAATAATCATGAGAGTTACAAATTACCAATCTAGACTTCAGTTTCCTTGTCTGTAAAATGGGGACAATTACACCTACACCCAGAATTGTGAAGTCTAGCAGTCATATAGGGACAGGGAGTAGTATGAAGTATTAATACATCTATATTCTGTGTGTGTGATCTTTATATCACCAATTTTCCCACCTCCTAAATAATTACTTGATTTTCTTGGGTTATTAAACCAATAACTGAACTCATGTATTCCATTGCCTTTATAGTCTTTTGTTGGCATCACACATTCGAAATGGACTGGCCACAGAAAGGCCCATCTGATTATTTCTCTGAACGTGACGATCAGGATGGATTGCCAACCAGTGAGGCAGCTCCAGCAATTAGCCTGAACTTAGGGGCAGCCAAGACCATTAGTCTGCACTTACAACATCCTGATCCAATAGCAATATATTGACAAAACTAATGACCAGTGCTTGGAAAAATAGCAGAAGTTAATGCTCTTTCTTGGATGACTTGATCAATATTTTCCCATGGAAGACTATGGTATCCAAGATACATTTTACCACATTTTCTATATTTATCGTGACTGTAACAGTGGGTAGAGCACAAATTATTTTTTAGGTGGTGACAAAAAAATAAAGCAACTTAAATTTTCAACTTCCCCACCCAACTTCTCCCCTGTTATGCATAATACCCCACGTAGTTGGCTCTACTCTCTGTCTCCCAATCAGCCGAGATTTAGTTCCTAGCTCTGAACTGTCACTACGCCGTTCACTTATCAACAAATATCTACATACTTACATTCCAGGCTTTGTGCTAGGGGCAGGATGATAAGATTATGGACAACACAGTCGCTGTGCTCAATGTGCTTACAGACAAGGAGTGAGCCATTTCTCCTTACTAGAGTTCTACTTACCTCTTTGTGTGCCATTTCAACTCATAGCCATCTCTTAAAGTACAGATAAATTATCCCTTCAACATATTGCTGGGACAGCAAATTAGTAAATCCCTATGCAAGATAATTGGGCAATATCTAATGAAATTAAAGTGCACATACCATTTAACCTAAGTGTTTCATTTCAAAGTATTTATCCTATACATATGTTGTAAATGTATAAGTTACCATATTCACAAGGGTACTCATTGCAGGATTATTTTTAACTGGAAGATATTAAAAGCAATCTAAATGTCCATTAATGGTTGAATAAATTATGGCCTATACATGCAGTGTACATTTATGGCACCAATATTAAAAGGTGTCTCTGTATTTACTGATGAGAAATGATCTCCAAGATATATCATTGAGTGAAAAAAAACCCCACAAATATAGTAGAACATATAGAGTGAGCACAAGCTATCTGAGAAAAAAATAAACAAATATCTATGTTTGTAAATGCACAGAAAACCTCCGGGAGGATCCAGAAGAAACTGTTTTCTGTGGTTACCTCTGGGAAGTTGGGCTGGGAAATCCTGGGACAAGAGAGGGAAGAAGAATGACTTTTAGCTCCTTGCCCTTTGGACCTTTTAAATTTTATAACTTGTGTATATATTACCTATTAATAAACTCAATTTAATTGTGTAAAATTCTGACTCAAATAAACATAGAACCCTTTGACATCTTTACTCTAGAGATCTCTTACTTCCTTTCATAGTAGACGTAGTGGTAATTTGTATTAGAATATGTCACATCCTGCCATGAGATATCTCTTATACTGTTGAAACATTTAGAATAAAAATTGTGTTAACATTGAGGGGTCCACACGGTACAGTTGGGATGGAGTTCAGCATGGATGGTATCACTTCTGTAGGACCGTCCATGGATGACGTGGTAGAAGAGGAGAGTTCTCACTAGTGTTAAATAAAATTTATGGGAGACCACTGATTTGGCCTGAACTCCTGCTCTAGGCCCCAACAGACCAACCCAAATGAAGTCACGCACGCTAAGGTTCCATGTCACGAAGCTGAAACTTAAGCTGTTTACTCATAAGATCTGACTTTCTGAGAAATCAGGAGGGAGAAGATGTCCAAATCCCCAAACAGGCCTCTGCAAAATAGGAGATTCACAGAAACCAAGCAAAAGGGGCCTGGTCAGCCTGAGCCAGCGTGACAAGGAAGTCCACTATGCTTTAATCCATAAAAAGAAGGTGACCTGGTATAACCCAATGATTTGCACTATACTGTGTCCTAGTTTCTGCTCAAGCTACCCTATAAAAACTGACCATTCTGCTGTGCCCAGTGGAGCACCTGTTTCATAGACTGGATGCTGCCTGGTTCATGAATTGCTAATAAAAGCCAATTAGATCATTAAAACTCAAGTTGTTGAAATTTTGTTTTTTGACACTAGGAAGTGGCAGGGAGGGCAGCTGACAGGATTCCTCAGCATGGCTGGTGCCTGGGGCTCCCTCCAAAGGCCCTAAATAGTTGCTATGTGACATAGGCTTCCCCATGGAAGGCAACAGAATTCCTCTTTGGGAGAAGAATTAATTATTCTTTTCATGAGAAAACATTTCAGTCAGGAAAATACCTTCATAAACTGCATCAAGGATGAAAGATGATGCTCTGAGAGCAAGGATTGGAAGGAGATCATAAAGAAATAGCTAAACAGCACTGCATAGAAAATGAATAGGAATTTGGAAGCAGGTAAAAGCAGAGGAGACAGGAGGCAGAGGAGGAAACAGAGGAGCCCTGGGGCTGAATGGCTTTAAGGGAGGCTGACATGTAAAGAGAAAAGCAGCCGATGAAAGATTCTTGGGGTTAGGGTGACTGGGGGCGGGCCGGGAGTCCTGAGAACAGGAATGCCTATTACTATATTTTATTTTTATTTATTTATTTTTTTGAGACAAAATTTATTATTTATTTATTTATTTTTTTGCTCTGTTGCCTGAGCTCGAGTGCAGTGGTGTCATCATAGCTCACTGCAGCCTCCAACTCTTGGGCTCAAGTGATCCTCCTGCCTCAGCCTCCTGAGTAGCTGGGACTACAGATGCACGCCACCATGCTTGGCTAATTTTTCCATTTCATGTAGAGACAGGGTTTTGCTATGTTGCTGCAGGCTGGTCTCAAACTCCTGGACTCAAACTATCCTCCTGCCTCACCTCCCAAAGTTTTGGGATTACAGGTGCGAACCACTGTGCCTGGCCCTATTATTATATTTTAAATTGTTCATGTCCCTGTGAGACAAATGCCATTTGCTACCCCAAATGTTCAGTAAAATGTGCTGCTATACACCAAATGCCTTATGTCAGCAGGCTTTGGGGTGATCCAGAAGGACTGGGCTCCCTGGCTTGCCTCATATGGACGGGGGTGCCGAGCAGTAGCAGGGGACTGTGAGCAAGGATCAGGCTGCAACAGCCCTGGTGGCCAGAAAGGACCACGGAGATCCAGCCCCTGGGAAGTCACAGAGGGATATGGAGGGTGTTGGCTTCTGAAAGAGAGGTGGTAGGAGCGTTCCCACCATTTCATATAAATCTCAAAGGATAGGATGATCTCAGTTGTGCATATCATAATGTGCAAACTTACAGGTGAAAAAAAAAATTCAGTCATCTGGAAGCCTATTTGAGACCTGCAGGTATTTAGAAACATCCAGAAAATTGACTGTGTTTTCCACGATCCACGACATCAAACATTGTAGGGAAATCGCTTGGAATCATGTCCCTACCTCTGGCTAGGTCTGTACTTCTCCCAACAGAGAATTCCCTGACATCTTTGTCTTTGACATCTGCCTATTACACAGACCATTGTGGTGAGTAAGAATGCATTTGTTCTGAATTGCTTTTGGCTATTGCCCCGTGTTTCTTTCATAGACCACAACATCATGTTGAAATTTTCAGGTGAGCTTATGCTATTGTTTATAAAACTTTGCAAAGTAGACACTGGCATCTGCCTACATGTTTTGCTGCATTAAGTATTTGGACTGCTAAATGTAGTATAAGGTACAATGATCAATAAAAAATATAAGTTTTAAGTTCTTCCATTGCTTTCTCTATATTTCCCCAGAGTCTGTTACAAGGCCTTGCTCTAACTGCCAGCCCTCCCCCACTTTCAATGATGCCATTCATCCAAGAATCCCAAAGCGTGGTTTAATAACGGACTCATTAATCCTCATAACACTCCTTCATTTGACACATGTAACTCTTACTACATGATATGTTGCTACTTACTGTGGATTTAATTTAACAGGTTTTTCCCTGTTGTGGGTAGTCATTTACATTGACCTCATTTTTGTTGAGTTATTGCTCAGATTTGAGCAAGTTTGAATGGCCTCATCCCAAAATGACATCTTCTGGCAGATAGAAGAAAACCATCTGGAGAAGCAATTATTATTTTTTTTAAGGAGAGGCTTCAGCAACAAATGGCCCTATAAATAAACAACTGGATTTTAATCATGGGTAAAGAGAATGAGACGTTTTGCCGTTTTGTAAAAATGTGAATTGAATGAATTTCTGAATTCATAGGAGGGAGGGAACAAAGACTTCAGCTGAGACCAGGAGGCCCAGGGTAGCAAGAGCCTAACCTCTTGTCAAAGAAGGTGGATTTTTCACATTTCCTCTTTCTGTATTTGCCCTCTTTGATCTCTGTCTTTTCTGTGGTCAGACATCGAGTTGGTTTTCTGGAGTTGTCAAAGGTCCAGGCAGCAGTAGCAGACCCCAAATCGGGAGTGGGATGAGGTCAGGTGTCCGAGAAATTGTGGCTAGTAGAGTGGGTTTTGGAGATTGGCTGAGTGAGGTATCTGTTGATTCAAGAAAACAGAGATGTCCAATGAGGAAAAGTGTATGAGCCAGAGTTGGTGCGCAAATCACAGCCTGAGATTGATGAGGAGGTAGCACTTTGGGACTAGAGAGTATGTGAGTGAACTTTGGACAAATTTTCATGAGCAGCATTCTTTAGGACTATGTTTCTAACCAATGGCCAGTCCTCCATCACTTTTAAGGGAATGACACTCCAAACCAGACAGCTCACAAGCTGGCTCCTCCCTGTGGCTTTGTCTACACCAGGGGTGGGGACCCTGCGCCTCAAGGCCATATGTGGCCCTCCAGATCCCCAAGTGTGGCCCTTTGACTGAATCCAAACTTCACAGAACAAATCCCTTTATTAAAAGGATCCAGAAGGCCACATGTAGGCCTCTACATAGGTAGCTCTCAAATACCTCACAATAGCCTCCAGCTCATCCTAGAGCAGTGATTCTCAGACTTAATGCCCCTGTTATAACAAATATTTTGTCATTCCCTTTTTTATTAGCATGAAATTCATAAATAATATAAATTACCTGTATATGAAAAATAAAAAAGTAAAATACCTTAACTGTATTAGAAAAAAGAAATAAAATACAATGTGTATATCAGTATGCAAATCTCTGGGCACAGGTACACTAGAAGACAAAATGAAATGTCAGGTGCTTGCACCTTATCAAGAAATCACAGGGCTGAGACAACTACAGAGGCAGGCAATACAGGTGGATTTTATCAGCAACTCTAATGTCATGGCTGGGGTTGCCATTGGTGGTGTGATTTTATGAAATGGTTAATAACTCTTGGTCAAGTGTTAAACCAAACAGCATGCAATCTACCATTGACTTACATGGTAAGTTGCATTCCTGGAAGTTGGTATACATTAGAACATACAAAAGTACTTTGTGTTTCCGTATAAATTAGAGTTAGGTTCTAGGCTTAGATAATCAAATTTTTTCCTGCATCTGGAAAAAAATGTTCTCAAACTTTTTGGTCTCAGAACCCCTTTACACTCTTAAAAATTATTGAGGACCTCTAAGAGCATTTATTTATGTGGGCTGTATCTACTGATATTTATTGTATTAGAAATTAAAACTGAGAAATTTTAACAATATTTATTATCTCTCTTTAAAAATAACAATCCCATTACATGTTAATGTAACATTTTTATCTAAAAATCTATATGTTTCAAAACAAAAAATAATTTCATGAGAAGAGTAGCTTTGTTTTACATTTTTGCAAGTCTTTCTAATATCTTGCTTAATTAAAGACAGGTAGATTCTCATATCAGCTTCTGTATTTAATCTGTTTCCATATGGTATTCTGCTTAAAATGTCTGAAGAAAATCCAGCCTCACACAGAGAAATAGTTGGAAAAGGCAGGATTGTATTTGACCTTTCAGGTAATGTTGATATTCTTTGATAAGTCACAAAACTTAACAAGCAATAGTTTCTTAAATGTTAGTTGCAATGTTAAATCTAAAATATCAATGAACATTTTTTTTTATTTCAGCATATTATGGGGGTACAGATGTTTAGGTTACGTATGTTGCCCTTGCCCCCGCTTCCCGCCTAAGTCCCAGTTTCAAATATGTCCATTCTTCGGGTGTCAATGAACATTTTGTACTCTGTTATATTAAAATCCATTGGTCTATCTTGCACTTTGAGTGACTCTTTTACCAAACATGATTTTGCAGCACCATACACTGGTTATTTGTAAAGTATTGGCTCACTGAGTTATACAGATCTTCCAAATGTTGACATATTTCATTATACAATATACATAAACCACATTTGTTAATATCGCCACTGATCTCATCAGAAAGGTCTTTTAGTGTTGGGAAGCTGTCAAGTTCTTGGTGGTAGGTATGAATTTTCCATAATTTTAATTTTGCTTGAGTGCTTGAATTTTATCATTGGCAACACATACTTTTAGTTATTTTCTTAGAAATGAAAAAAAATGTTCTTTTTGAGAAAATGGTCTGTGAAATACCCATCTGAATAATCATAGTTTATGATTATTCATAGTTTATGCCAGTTGTTTTTTCAAGTAAAAATGATGTTCTATGAAAAAAGAACATTCTATGAAATGTTCAGCTTGCAATTCAAACAAAATTGTATTTTGATATGTAGCAGTTTGTCAGACAGGTATTAAAAAAGTATGTACCCAAGGGTCAAGATTTAAGTTAATTTTATTGCTTCATCAAGGACATTCTTAAGTGACACTGGAGGGTTTTGGTGTTGCTTTTGTTTGTTTAACTGTGAGTGTGTAGTGCAGAATACGATGACCACTAGTATAGTGCAGTTTGGCATTGCTGCCTTGATGCATGCTAAGGCCTGAGTATTTTTACCCACCATTTCTATCTCATCATTGCAAATGTCAACTCAGTGAAAAAGGCATGTCATGGCATTTCTTTGAAAATGGTTTGATGTTGAGTTATCCCTGAAAAGGTCTCAGGGGCCTCCAGGGGTCCTCACTTTGGGAACGGGTGTGTTACTTGACTATCTGGGAGGACGTGCACAGTGCAATTCATTGTTGTGTTTGTACTGTACCCGGTACTCACATATGATATCTCTGGCTCCCATCCTCTAATGTCAGTAGTGCCCTCCAATCATTTTGACAACAAAAATGCCCCCTTTGGCATTTCCACAACACCTTCTAGGGCAGGTGTGACCATCTGAGAACTATTTTCCTAGAGGTCCTGATCTGTGTTAGGAACTTGGTCAGGGAACTAGACATGAATGGCACATTCAACATGTACAAACCAAACTTGTCATTTTCTGATGTATAAAAAATATGTTAGAGCTGGAGGGGCCTACAGGGTTCACTTTGGGCCATCTTTTACAAATGAAGAAACTGAGGCACAAGAAAGACAAGTGACTTCAAAATCACAATATTAAAGGGACTACTATTGAATAATGTTTCATCCAGTCATCCTTCAGGCATTTTATACATTTTCTCATTTAATTTGTAGGTATTTCCAGCCTTGTTTTCAAAGGAAAAAAATGAGACTCAGAGGTGAAATGACTTCCCAGAGCTTATAAAACAAGTAGGTGGCAGAATAAAGATCTTGCAGCCAGGTGTCCTGGCTACAGATGCTATGATTTTTCCTCCCTGCCCTGACTGACCTTGCCTTCTTGGGCTTTCATCATGCAAATCCAAGTAGGTGCCAAGGCCTTCAGATTTTGCTGAAAACATTTTCCACATTCACTCTGCATTTTCTCTGCCATCTTCTAGTTTGGGTTCTCATTTCATTTCATTTGGACTTACTGCCTCTTCACTGCACATTCTGACTCAAATCTGTTCTTTCTTCCATCCATCCTGAACTCTTCCCTTATGCTAACATTGTGGTTTGAAGCAGGATGCCCAAAGGGGAGAGAATCAGAGCACAGATACTGAGGAGCCAGAGAGCTGGATCGGGATTGGGAGGAGGGGTGAGACTTACACCCTGTGATTAAGGCTGTCCTAGGTGCTGCATTTCTTTTCATCTTGTCAGGAGTTCATGAAGTCAGCACCAGTACCTCATTTTAACAGGAGGAAATTGAGATTCAGAGATGGTAAGTAGCTTGTGCAAGATCACACAGCCTGTTAGTGACAATTGGGGAACTTGAACCCCAACCTCTTGCCTCTAAAGTCCTCATCTCCCTCCAGGGGGACGTCTAGAATGTTGCTCTGGAAAGTGTTAGGATTTCAAGTAGGTCTAGAAGTGGGGAAAACCCAAGTTGACTTCTGGCTAAGAGATGGAGCCTATTTGTTTGGCAACCAGCTGAGGCAAGAGAGGTCAAGGAGAGGTTCGAGACTGGTTACACTGGGATCTGTGGCAGATCTTGGTTGGAACTTGGTTGGAACTGAGTTAAAGTTAGCTGAGAAGATCTGGCCTTATGGCTTGTTCATGCTTCCATGTTTTTATGGAAACTGAGTTTTGTTTTGCCTTAGTTTTCTAGAAAGCCTCCTTTTGGAAAAATCAAACACTGCTTCCTTGCACTAAGAGATGACAGGAGTGCTTCACACCTTGGCAGGTCCCGGAGGAGTTTTGGGGAATCCCTGGAGGCCTGCCCAGTAGAGGCAACCAATGGTGGCTCCAGTGGCGGCTCCCAAGGCAGGCTGAGCCAAAGCAGGGGTCAGGAGAGTAGTCAGTCAATCCCACTTGAGCTGGCCTCACTGTCAACACCCCCCGCCCCCAACACACACACCTACTATGTGCGCCAATTGTTTTATTCCTCTCCCTCGCTCCAGAGGAGCAAACTTCCTCCCAGGTCTCTACAACTTCTCCTATGTTTGTTCTTTATGAAATTTAGAACTATAGAGTATAAGAGTGTACAGAACAAAATGGAATGTTAAGCCTTCTGATTTCCTTTTTTCTGTAGTGTCTGCAAAGTAGGCTAATAGGCAGGGAACTCTACAAATACATTTGGGAAAGCGCATGCAAAAGAAAATAGTAAGTAAAGGTCAGTCTCTCAACTATCCCACTCCTCTCACCACATTTGCCTTCCTCACAATGAAGCCTCTTCTGGCATCACACTGCCCACAGCAAGCCACCATAAAGAGAAGGATAGGAAAACCCAAGAGTGTTCATGGTAAAGACAGTGCCATGTTTTAAAGAGCAGGAAAGAAGCTTTTGAGTGTTAGGGAGAAAATGCAATGAAAACTACTAGAGTTAAGAAAACCTTCCATTTTCTTCAATGGCTAGAAACGAATATTAAGTGGCCAAGGTTATGTTACAGCCTTTTCTCCTCTCCCCCTTCTACTTCCCCACTTCTTTACTGGCCACTGTTAGAGAATCTAGAAAGTCTGCCAGATGGCAGTATCATTTGAGTTTATAATTTCAGTTTGAGAAACTCAAATTATGAAGAATCCGGTGTTCCGAGAGGTAGAAGACTTTAGTTACGGTCACAGAGGTCTTCTGGGTTCCAGCCCAGTGCTCCTGCTCTGACATCGGCTGCCTCCAGGGTAAGCGGAGGCCCATTCTACAAAGTCGAAAGAGATGAAGCACATTGCCTCTTCAAACTGGCTCCCTGGAAAGGGAGATGTGAGGGAAGAACCTATTCAGAAAAAAAACAAAAAAATGAGAGTGTGAACAATGATTTTCCTTCAGAGAAATAAATATAATAGATGATACATTCAATTCAATATAGCAAACATTTATGGGTCCATGCCTGTGCCTGACTCAGTGGTGAAAAATGCACATTCCCGGGCTCTACTTTTAGAGATCAAGGTTTGGTGCATGGTTTTCCAAACTCCCCTGATGAGAAGAATCACCTGATGACATTTGCTAAGTTGAGTAAGTCCTCTCCCCTGGAAGTTCTGATTCCCTGTGGCTCATCTGGGCTGGAAAATCTGAATCTCAGCCTCTCAGGCTGTGTTTCTGATGCCAACAGTCCTCTAGCTTATTGTAAGAAACTCTGAATTGACCATACTCATTTATAGACCTTTTGGTTTCTCCTCTTCAATTGCTTCCTGACCTCTGAATTCCCAAACCATTCTGAGTATGTAGACATGGATTAGTAAGATCTAGAGAAATCCAGACATGGTTACATCTAAAGATGAGAAAGGCCTGGTTGGGTGCTGGGATAAACGTAATCCCCTCTTGGCTTCGCTTCAGAAGACTTTAAAAAAATCTTTAAATGAATTTCAGAAAGAATTGTTTAAGGCCTGGAGAGAAGCAGGAGCTCCTAATTCCAATTGGACTCTCTGAGCTGTAGCTGGAACCTACCCTACCCCTCAGCTTTGATTATGGGACAATGTGGTTTTAGGAATGTGTAGGATTTATAGTTTGAAAAATGCCAGAAAATCAGGAATTTAAATCCCTCCTGATTTATGCCTAGCTTGTCAAAGGCTTCAGGGCTTTAGAAATGCTGAATCTTTTAGTGCAGCTCTGAAGTGTGAGCTGTCTGGCTTCTCAGCTGATTGTTATTAACAATGGTTGCCTCTAACGCTTTTGCAGGGCTCTGCTGTAACCTTTAAACTTGGTTTGTTCCTGCTTTGCGAGCTGTTATAAATTTCATGATTTAAAAAAAAAATCATAAAAGGAACATTTTCTGACTTTAGCCATTTCTTCTAAGGTTGGTTACCTGGGGGATGAAGGCTTAAGGATCCTTTATCTGTGCCCACACATCTGAGCTGCTTTCTCGTTGAATGCTGGAAGTATGTAGTAAGTTTTTACTAAAGAATAATTCTTCAGCAAAGAAGAGACAAACGCAAGCCCACTCATTTGTTCTCTGTATTTGTGACTGCTTGTTATGGATCCAGGAGCATTTGGTGCAGAAAATTGGACCCTCTTCCCCCCACATGGTTACTGTAAACGATTTAAATCAATCCCTTTTATGCAGCATTGGGTACAGGAAGCACAACATGCAGTGACTAAATATGCCATTTAAATTCTTCTCAGGCAAAGGTTAAAAGAGGAGTGGGGGAGGAGCCGGCAGAGCAGAGACTGCCGAGGTAGCTGTATTCAAATATTTTTGATGGGTTTCTAAGATACTTGTCTCTTTTCTCAAAGCAAATGCATTCACATCTAAGAAAGAAAACAAACAGTGAAAATGTTAGCTCTTGTGATGGTGAGCTCATGAGAAATGCCAAAAGAGTTGTTTGTGCACAGCCTCAAATATCAGGGTTTCTTTATTGTTGAGCTTTGATGCTCGGAATCAGGCTGAACGTTTCCATGACAACTAATAGATGTTATGTTTATTCACTGAGTGGCAGGGAATGACAGTGTCAGCAACTGACATTTTAGTTTCTTTCTCCTCTTTTTCTCCCCAGTAAAGATTTGTTTTAGTCAATGAAAATGGCAACAACATCTTCCATTTTATTTGTTAGTGCTTCTGTGGCAAAAGTAAACAACAGTTTAATTTGATTCAGTTATTCCCCGAAACATACTTTAAAGACCCATCGCTTTATGGGCCTCAGAGAGCATTTACAGTGGGCAGATATCTGCTGGTGAGAAGATGCTTTATAAAGTGAAAAGCAAATTTCAGGTTTTATTCACTTGAAAAGGATCTAACAACTGCATTCCAGGCTGTCTAAATTTACATAGGTCTCATTAATGTCCTCTAAATTTCAGGTGACCTTGTTTATGCTCCTACTGATATATTCATAAAAAGGGTCTATTAAGACTTGTAACAAGACCACAACCTCAGCAGAGACAGGAGAGGGGGCCACGGGGCGGGCTGGATGATTCTCATTGGTTATAAATAATGATATATTTCACTCCGTTATCTGCCTGTGGCTTGTCTGCCCTCTAAATTATCTGCGGTCAATTTTTAATGCTGAACTGGCTTCCTCCTACTATCCAGCTGGTGTGTGCTCAAGGGATATAAGCCAATGTTAGCATTTGCTTTAAGAAAACACAATTAGGAAGGCAAGCTGCCGCTGGGGGTGGGGGTGGATGCTCATATGATGCATGCCAAAAGCAGAGAACTGGCTTTTTTTCTTGTATTATCTGTACTGCTGCTCTGATTAATTTGAGCAATTGAAACTTGAGATACTTTCAGCTTTTGAGATAAGAACTCAAGGCAACAGTCAGTGGAGGTGCTCAAAGTATCATTGCCTGAAAACACCCTTCCCCAGTCTCCTATTGTCTCAGGTAGAGATTAGCTTCTCTCATAACAGGTATATCTCTTCATTAAACTTGTCTGTTGCAGGCCTGTTTCTCACACTAGAAGGTAAGCAGCTTGAAGGCAGGGCTTGTGTCGTTCTCAGCTTTGTATCCACAGCACCAAGCACAGTTTCTGGCACAGCAGACATTCAAGAAACCTCTGTGGAACGAATGCATAATGAATGAGTGAATTATCGCAACCCAGCTCATGCCATCTCAGCGCCTGGGTGGAATCAGGCATTCCGTCTTCTGATCATGCTGCCATGACGTGCCCCTCAAGTGTATTGTCAGCCTCCTAGTTCTGTGGAACAAATGCATAAGTTAGTGTCTACTTCAGGATGAGAGCTAACACTTCCCAAGGGGTTACTCTTCTGTTCTGTAGGGCACACACACATGCACATAGCAAATAATGCAACAGAAAAGTAACAAAGAAGCAGATTCTTATGACAACCACATGTAGCACCAAGGAGACTGAGGGAGAGAAGGAAGAGCACTGAAGATCTGGAAAACTTGGATTTTCTGTCACTAAGTAGTCACAACATCTTTGGGTCTCAGTGACCTCACTTCTAACATGAGGGGTTTGGACCAGATAAACTTTTCCCAAACTGTGTTCCAGTGGACACTGATGTCTATAATGTGTTAACAGCTCTTCTGAAACAAACAAAAACCCAACGACTATGTAAAAACAAATTAAAAAGGAGTACTTGGAATCCCACAAGTAAGTGGAGACTGAGACTGAGAGGTCTCAGGAAATTTGGGGTTTCTGTTCTCCAATGTCTTCTATGCCCATGCGATCAGGAATCCTACCAGAGGAAGATAGGTCTTGATTCCTTTGTGCTGCTATGACAAAATACCAGAGACTAGGTAATTTGTAAAGAACAGAAACTTATTTCTCACAGGTCTGGAGGCTGGGAAGTCCAAGATCAAGGTGCCAGCATTTGGTCTGGTGAGGGCCCTCTTGCTGCATCCTCACACGGCAAGCCAGAGAGAAGTAGCCCAGCATTGCGTGAAGACTCTGTTATAAGGGTCTTAACGCTATTTATGAGGGAGGAGCCCTCATAGCCTCATCACCTCTTACAGGCCCTACCTTTTAATACCATCACAATGGCAACACCTGAATTTTGGAGAGCACACATTCAAATCACAGCAAAGCCCATGGGCAAAAGTACTACTTTTCCCAAACTTATTTGATAATTAACCACTTTGCCGAGGGCTACCTCTAAACTTCCATGGGGCACTAGGGTTCTTGGCTGGGGGTTCTTTCCCCAGGGGAAAACAAGCTTAAGGTGATGGAAATTCTGAGTTATGCTCTTTTTGTCAAGGGTTACTTAGCCACATGTTAAAAAACTCGTATTTTACCAACATAATAGAAGAACAGAGACTTAGGAAATTGAGGTAATATGATAGATAATCAATAAAAAAAAAGACTGCACCACTCACTTGTGGTTTGTCTACACTTAATCATATTCACTGATAACGATCAGGTTTCCAGTCCCATATAAGTGCAGATTGAATCAGGTTTGGAAAACATGTAACTTCTACAACACCTTCTAGGTTTGTTCAATCAGGACTCCTACAAGTGGAAGCCCATGGGATCTTCCAATGTGAAGGTCTCAGAGGAGGAGGAGAAAGATAATAGTAGTCTATTGATCTTCTATTGCCACAAGCCTTCCACATCTCTGCTTCAGATACACTGTTTTCAGATTTATTATCAACAATAAGAAGGATGAATCACTGTCTATGGGGTAAGATATGCCCTGAATACAAATACACGGAATTTCTCAAGGAAAGGGGGAAGGAGAAGAAGGTAACTACTATTTTTTGAGTAGCTACTATATGCTAAGCTTTATGCTAAGCATTTTGCAACTGCATGGGAAGGTGCCAGAATCAGTATCCTCTTTTACACATGAGAAAAATGAAGTTCATGGTGATGTGAGGTTCATCAGCTAATAAGGGCAGAGGCTAGATTCAAATTCTGAAGTTAGGACATCAAAATCTGTGAGCTTTCCCTTTTATTCTGCTGAGAGAGAGGATACATACCCAGAGGGAGTTAACACTAGCAACCACTAACAATGCTTAACTAAGTCACAGAGGCAATAAGGTAAGAGACGGAATCATGGGTTTGGTGGTCAGGGATGGAATCAAACAAGATGTAGGATTTGAGCTGATCTTTGAAGAATCAGAAGGCTCTAGAGGCACAACTGGAATTATGACAAGCAAGAGCCCCATCACTTCTGGTGCTTTGCAGATCTGTGGCCACACGGTCATCTCAGAAAGAATTGAGAGGGCTTGAGGGCCTAGTGTAGGGTTATCCCAGGCACATCACAGCCTGTAGGAACTTAGGGTCCTTGGGACATGGTAAAATTGTAGACCTTCATGAGCTCCACGATGTTGCTGCAATAGGCTACTTCTATTTGAGCTCTTTGTGGCAGATTTCATGATCTGGCCTTTGTAGTGGCTCAAATAACTTTATTATACAGTGGAAAAAAAAAAACGTGGAAGCTCAGTTGGAAATGGGCAAGAAGACAGAATTTTCAAGAAAGTCCTAGTAGTCATGCATTTTTGCTCCCTCTGCTTTCTTGCATTAACTGTCTTTTAAAGTACTCCAAATGGGCCTTAATCATGGCTGGTCTGCCACTTAATATAGCTGGGAAGGTCTGGTGGATGCTATGGAATTCTCTCTCCCCTTGGAAATAATATTAGTTTTATGTTTCCATATGACAACGTCAGCAGGTTCTGGCTGAATCTAATTGCTGTCCCCTAAGCAGCACCTGTTCATTTTTCTTTTATAGTGCTTATGGGCATTCTTCTGTGGCATTATTCCAGTGATCAGAGTATAATTTGAATAATGACACATCACATCTTTAAGTCACAGAGCATTTGGAATCTGAATTTTGGGTCACAAACATAATGTTTTCAAAATGTTGAACCTGTCCCTCTTTAACAGAGTCCTCCTCCCCTCCCTTTTTAAATTGGATGTACCTACAAATACAAATTAGTCATAGAGCTTGCTGAATATATTTTTTAAGATGAGCATTTGGCATTGCCTCCAACATAGTCACAGCCTGGAAAATGATTACAGTCATATGACTTTGAAGTACAGGGGATGTTTTGCAGATAGTCTCATTCAGGAGTTTTTAAACTGTGCCTCATGGAGCCTATTATCTGCAGGGTACTTTTTGGAGTGGCCTCAGGAATGCTGATTCCAGGTCTCTATTCCTCTACAAATGAACAACTCTTCCCTTTACTGGAACTCCTTGTAAGATTTCATTTGAAGAATGGCTCCATAGCCAGTAAACAAAAGAAGGTCTGGAAACTACATACCTAGTTTAAAACCTTTATTCCAGATGAGAAATAATGAGGTCTAGAGAAGGTATAGAACTTTCTTTATGGTGGAATCTAGTAACTAACTGTGGGGTGGAACCTGTGCTCACTCCCCATCACATAGTTTTTTCACTCAACAATAGTGTTTATCAAAGTTCAGATTTATTTGAGGCTCGTGGGTTAGAGCCACAGAATTTCAGACCCTGAAGGGAATCTTTATTTTTCTCAAGCTATTGTGCTCAAAGGATTTGTCTTGTGCTCACGTGTGCCATTGACATACCAGACAAGATATACAGAGCAGGCTAAGATGGGGTAGGAAAAGGACGATGTCAAAATGGCTGTGACCTTTAATAATTCTGTGAAATTCTGTGTATACGATATTATTTTTGATTTTTAATATCATTGCTACCCTTCTAAGCAGTCTTCTGTGAACTGCAAGGAATAAAACATAGAAATTGCATTTCCCAGGCTCCCTTGCCAGGAGGGTCTTGGTTAGATTCCACCAAGAGGGGCACTCCCTGGAGATTTGGAAGACAGAAGGAAAGGAGAAGCTATTTTCCTCATATAAGCATGAGAAGGCAGCTGATATAGGAATTTGCCTGTGGCTCGGTTTAGAATATCTTCCTAGGAATAATCCACTTCTGTGCTGTAGGCAGCTGAGATCATTGGCAGTGAATCCCAACTGCATTGCAGGTCTTTCTGAGAATGAACTCTTTGTGCTGCAAAAGCTGAGACCGTTGGAAGTAGCTTTTCAATGATCCTATATTTCTGGATTTCCTGAAAGGGACCTTCCTGATCTATGCTCTCTTGACTTTCCAATAGCCATCTTTCCTCTAATTCCCTGTATTAAACTTCTTCCTATTCAAAATATGAAGAGCAGCTTCTGTTTTCTGGATCATGGCTTGGTAGGACCAGAAATTGGTTCCTTCAAAGGAAGTGGCATATAGGGAGGCAGGTGGGTGGCAAGGAAATTGATATCTGAAGCTGGAAGGAGAAAATTCATGTTAAGTAGTGACAAGACACTTGGAAAGTATACCTGAACATATCTATTCAGCCTGCAGCATGGGGAGTTGGTGTGTATTGATTATTATTGGCTGTACCTAATAAATACTTTAGGAAAGAGAAAAAGAGCTTAGGAAAACATTGGCTAGATGGCAAGCAAAAATGAAAAGAAATGGGGAAATTCCTGAAATTCAGAGCTTTGCAGATTAGGAAAAGCCAACTGTTTCTAGATTCCAGACAGCAACAGAGAAGGTTAAAAAAAGGCTTTGAGCAACAATGGCACAGTAAAAATCATCAGTTGAATAACATGATTCAAGGTGAAGATCAGTTCAAGAGGACAGGCTTTCTATTCAAGCCAGGTAGGCTCAAGGTGACCACAAATTAGTTGAAGAAACATGGAAATAAGGTAGATTTGAGAAGTATGTGTTAGAATTTAGGTATGATTTTTGCATCTGAAAATGACTAGAGAGAAATAAATCAGAAGTCCACTAATTTTTTCAGGGGATTGTATTGCTGATGAAACCATTAGCCTGGAAAAACCAAAACAAAAGTCTTTGATTTTTTCAAATCCTTTGACTAACTCTGGGGTCTTTATTTTCCAAAGATAGGAGACAGCTTCAAAGGTCGTTTAATTCCCATGAGGCTTTCCTCAAATGTGGTCAAAGAGAGTAAAAAACCAAGAGGGGTCCCCATGGGCAGAGCCAGAGAACATGGAGAACAGCAGGCAGAGATGTTCGTCCCCAAGGAATAGAAGCAAGGCCTGGTAAAGGGACTTTTGCCCACCCCAGGGCTGGGGAGCTAGCTTCAAATGCAATTAGGCCATGACCTAATTTTTGGTCTTTTTATGTAGGGCTTCTCAGATGGTTTAATTCTGGGATACAATTTCAATATCTTGCTATGTCCGCAGGAAGAAGGCATTTTCTGTATTCCCACATCCACAGAGAGACATTTTTGCATTGGATATAGAAGGAATAGGCCTTGGAAAAGAACTGTTTGACTCTGATGGTCACAAATGAGAAGCAAGAGAAGGATATGTGCACCGAGCTTCCAAGAAGGATGCAGGTTCTGCTATACTGAGTGCTAGTTGCTATAGATCACTCACACTGGAGACAGGAACTTCAGGCACTGGCCTGGAAGAAATAAATAGGAGATTGTGGATTGAGAGGAAGGAAGGAGGAAGGAGTATAAGAGGCCAGATGCTGTTCATGAAAGAAACCTGCTACAGATCTTAGAGATACATTTAAAGGTACTACACTTGTCACCCAGAGTCCCACAGTTAATGGTGACTGACAAGACTCAGTGGAACTTCTAGTCTAGGCATGATTGATATCTTGTCTTTTAAAGAACACCACATTTACGTTTTCCTTAATAATAAATGCACTAATTGTTAACCATAGAACATTTAGGAATTATAGAAAAGCACAAGATAGAAAAAATTCATAATCCCAAACCCAGGAAATAATCACTATTAATATTTTGCTGTAGTTCTTATCAATCTTTAAAATCCGTATACACGTATTTTAAAAATAAGGTTGATGTATGTCCTCTAAAGTACTTTGTATTAGTGTTGGCCAGGTGGTGCTACCGTAACGAATGATCCTCAAACCTCGATGGTTTACAGTAAAGATTACCTGTCCTTCTTGGTCCGTGTCCATTGCCAGTCAGTGCCAGCTCTGCTCCACATTGTCCTCATCCCAGCGACCCAAGCTAAAGGAGCATCATCTATTGGAAATAATCTCCTGGGCAAGAGAAAAGAGAATATGGCAGATCGTGCACTGGCCCTAAGGCTTCTGCCTAGAAGTGACACATGGCACATCATTTCTGCTTGCATTTCATTTTGGAAAGCAAGTCACATGGCCAAGCTTAATGTTAATGGGTAAGAAAATATAATCCGCCTTTAGGGATGGGTAGCAAAGATCTCTGAATGATAGTACTTATACCATTTAGTTAGTTCAATGTTCTAAACTCCTTTGCAAGTACTGGAATTGTTATAAAATTAATGTGATGTTGCTTTCTCTGAGAATTTTTGCACATCTCCTACCTTGAGTTCTCATTTTTGTTCTCATTGACATAGGAAGGGAATTGCGGGGAATGGGTCGGAGACCCTACCACCAGAGGAAATGAATTTGTTATTTATAATAATAATATCTAAAGGAAAATTCTAGAAGTTTATAGAAGTCCAAAACATATATATATATATAGGCTGCAGAAATTTTAAATTTCATTCTATATTCAAGAACTTATTCCACAGAAATCTTCAGCAAATGGTGATCCATACCTGGCTTTTCCATGCTGAGAGAGGGACTGTTTTCTGGCACTGTGGCAACCCTTTCTAGCAGCTGGTTCAAGGGTCCATATGTAATCAGAGCTAGTGTTTTGGGTTCAGATGCCCACACCTACCTATCTCTGTCAGCCTCCTACCTTCTGTTCTCAAAGGCTCTGCCTAGGGGGTCTGGATGCAGCTTCGTAAATCTGAAATCGCCCGCTCATTTTCTCGGTACCCAGCTGTTTGAGAACAGAAGGAAGATGCCTGTTCTCCAATGCCCGGTGCACTCCTGGCCCTTGGCTTCGTGGGTGCCACCTCCTGCGCTGAGGAAGACGTGACACTCAGTCACTATCCATTATTTCCTTGCCAGGGCCCACAGGTGTCTTCCCAGAGACAGGGGAACATTCATAAAGCTACGTGGCACCTCCTGATGTTGCCCCTATCCCTGGTTTCTAATTGGCACGCTCAGTGCTCAGGCAGCAGGGACTATCCCAATTTTACATTCATTTTCAGTGTAGTGGAGATCAAATTATTCTCGGATAATAACAAATCATGCTTTTCCTTTTCTTGCAAGTATGATTTGACTTCCCCTGGACAGCCAATGGTCACTTTTGGCTTTGTACCATGTTTTGTCCTTAGCATCTGTCCTGTGTTCACTGTCCCTCCTGCCTCTTTTCCTACTCAGCTTTGGGGGTTGTTTGCTTCTATTTATTATTTGGTAAAGAGTATGCATGTTTTGCATTTCAAAATCACTGAACAGGCAAAGTTCCTTACTGAGATGGAGTGGACTATGGTGTCTGCTAGATCAACTGACCTCTCCAGAAGGTAATGATTAACCCCTCCTGCCTCCCACCATCTCTTCTGGAACCCCCACCCCAAAAATGAACACAGCTCTAAAACACAGCAGTATCCTTTAGCATTTTATTTTCAGTCCTAGCCCTCTAAAGAGGCAAATTCCAGTATTTTTCTATTTTTTTAAACATACCAGAAGCTGAAGAAAGGCTGCCCAAGTTATATGATTTCTTGATTTGAGTACAAGTGTGAGAGCCAGAATTCCTGTCCATAGTACATACACACCCACAAATTTGACTTTTTTCTTTTCAAATGATCATCCTCTTGCCTTCAGTGAATGTCATGGAAGAAGAGAATTCTAATAGCACTGTCTGCAAATATGGGCACTTCTTGGGGAGACAGTAAATTTTGTGTAAATGGTGAGTGAAGATAGATCTGGAATGGAGTGAATGAGTTTCCAAGATTAAATGAGGTTAGCCTCCATACATTTTATGATATTTTCAACCCTGAGATTTCATGAATCCATGTGCACTGTGTTGTTTTGTCAAAATGAGCTAAGAAGGAGAAAGCAAATGGGAAAACAATTTTTCAGACAAATCGTTCCTTTCCCTTAGTCAATGCTCTATTCGGATGTCTGAAGTGTAGCCTCCTGAATGCCTGGAGCTTATCTTTGGCAGCAAGACAAGCAAACACTGGGCCCGAAATCAGAAGGGAAGGAGGGGGGAAAACAACAAAAAGATCCCTTGCCAGGAGCGGGGAGAAGGAGACGTGGCAGAACAGCCTCCTGACTGGCACAGCAGGGCTCTGAAGCCTGGGACAGCTGTGGAGCTGTCGCCTCTGGAGGGAGGGTTACTTCTGCCCTGGCTCCTCCCCTCCCTGCACTTCCTCTCCCACTGAGTTCATTCTTGGCCGGTCCTCACTCAAAGGCAAGAGAGCCAGGTGCTGGGGTAGAGCCAGATTAGAGACTGGAAGTTCATTTACCTTTGTGATATTAAAGCTAAGGGGAATACGGGTGAGAGAGAAGGCTTAAAGGAATCTTGCTTCCATTCTGAGGGTGAGCTGTGGATGGGACTGGCTTTTGAGAGAACAAGATGGTAGCTTAAAGAATGATGGTTTTGAACATCGGGGGATTTTCCACCTCTGCCAGAGCAACATATCTCCCATATTGGTGGATGTTTGTTGTTAGCTCCTCTTCAGCTGTATGGAGGAGAAACAGATGGATTTCATTGCCTGCGAAAGAGTGACCAAGCTCCTTGGTCACCCTGCTACATAAGGACTGTACTTCAGGATTTGTGTGGAGTGGCTGTGAAAGAACAGGCTTGATCTTTTTAACCCTATTAGTGGTAGGTAGATAGGGAATAAAGCCATGTATTAAGCTGTTATAAAACATGAAAAGCTAAAGAGCTTCCTGGTGTCACTGAAGAATTGAAGGTTAGGGTTTTGACCAGTCTGGATAGGGGACAGCTCTCAAAGCTCCCAAATTTTAGCCAATGTAGGCTGTTCTCTGATCCCAGCCTAACTGGATCTAGTTGTCACCTGACATCACTGACCAGTAGTTATTAACTCTTCCGAATATAAATTAATATATGCTCTCTAACTACTCCAGTTGGCATCTCTACATCCCAAACAGACTAAAAGTCTAAGCACCCAGCAGTCTAGCAACATCCTTGGAAGGCTTGGTGGGGGATAGTTTGTTTTCTAATTTTTCTCACAGGTATTGTCAGAGAAACAGAGAAATTGGTTTTATAGCACTAGTCCAGAAAGGTTGAATTATTGATGTGGGATTAACATCAATTATGTTAAAAAAGCTCCAAAAAGAAAGCAAAAAAAGAGATCATTTGATTGAATGTTAATATATGCAGTAAGTGTATATAAGACAAAAGGATAGAAATTATAGAGAGATATATTTTGATAATAGAGCTGTTCCAAGATAAAATGGACTATCTTGGTTGATAGGGGGCTTCCTTTTGTCAAAGTATTCAAACAAAGGCTAGAAAATTATTTGTTCATTAACAAATTTTAGGTTATAAAAACAGCAATGAGTATTTCACTTCACTAGCTAAGAAGTTCTTAATCTATGAGCTCCTAAATGTGAATGTAAAATTATCATGTATCTGCACATTTTCTGAGCTTATTTTTGTTCCTTTGTTTTTCAATCACCACCTCTTGTACATGATAACCCAGTTAACTAGCTCTAGCTCTCCATATAAAGCTTCCAGTTAGGTCTTTGAACATGACTGTTCTGCAAAGGATTAACAGACATCTGAGGATAGTTTCTAATAGGAAAGACAGAAATCAAACAAAGAGAATAGAGGCAATGATAAAGAAGAAAAAAGCAAAAACAACGCAAAATAAATAAATAGCTCATTAATATAGCCAGAGAAGTAAGAGCATATTGCATAAAACAATGAACTAGAAACTATCTTTCAGAACACAAAAAAGAGCTCTTAGAAATTAAAATTATGATAGAAGACATGAAAAATGTGTAAGAAGGATTCAAATACAAAATTAAGTAAATATCCCAGAAAGTTGAAAGGGAGGATGAAGAAATGGGAAATAGGGGAGAAAAAAAGGTGAGGATTAATGCGGGAGACCCACCATTTGAATATAAGAGAGAGCTGGATGAAATAAAGAAGATGTTATCAAAGAAGTAATTCAAGGAAAAATTTTCAGAAGGAAAAAGTACATGAATTTCCAGGTAGAAAGAGCCTAACAACTATGTTCTTTCATCTATTTTTAATATATGTAAAAAAATACTCATACTAAAGTATGTAAGTATAAAATTTCAGAATACTGGGTCAGAGAGAAAATTCCAAGTTTCTAAAAAGGAAAACAAAACAAATTCAGGACACATACAAAAGACCGGAAATCAGAGTGAAATTAGACTGTTGAACAGTAGCACTAGAGTTGATTACACAATGATTACTGAGTTTATTTATTATAAAGAGAAAATTATTTTCAACTCAGAATTTTATACCCAGCTAAACTATCAATTAGATAGTGGCAGGGGTGGGGTGGGATGGTGGGGGTGGGGCAGGGGCAGAAGAATAAAGACTTTTTCATACATTCAAGATGTTGTGCAAACAATGGCAAATATCTACATGGCACACACACCAGAGCTACTGCAACAGTGTTCAATAGGGAAATTCATGGCAACAACGTCAGTAGTAGGCAAGAAGTTCTATTGCCTGTCACACTCTGGAGAAGAGTACAGTCTAACAGAGCTGGATGTCAGACTCTGGAGGAGGTACTCGGACACTTGGGCTTTGGAGCTTTTACATTGCATAATTAGGGAAGCATCAGTAAGTCCCTTGTGAAATCAGAGGCCAGAATACAATAGCAATAGTACTTGGCAGAAACTTATCTTCAGCCCTTTTCTGCCAAGATGCTATTTTTGGTTGGAGATAGCATCAGCCCCACCCCTGGAGTGACTGGGGGCTAGAATCCAAGACTTGAAGTTGCAGGTGTATGAGTGGCAAGTAGTGGCAGACCTTATGTCATCAGCATTCATGATTAGTAATGCCTCTCTCCTGGAATGATTGGAAAACTAGGGCTCAAAAGTTATTGATGATTAGAAGTGATTGCCTGAAGCATTGGACATATCTTATTTAAATTGAGCTTCAAAGAAAGTCAACTTTTTTTCTGGCAGGTCACTTTATAGAATATAAATCTTGGAAAAGTTCTGCTTTTCCTCTCAGAAGAGGTCACTATTTTACGTCACATGAACCTTTTCTGAGGAAACTACTGGATGACATCATCCACCTTATTTCAGGAGTAAACCAAGGAAGATGAAGACACACAATCCAAGACACAGGGGATACACGCAGGGGAGGCAAAGATAATTACGAGGATGACAATGAAGGGATATTCCAAGGACAGCTAGCAACAGGAGCAACTTAGACTGTGGATTTGGTACAGTAAGAGAGAGGGCTCCAGGTGTAAGGTTCTCAAGAAAATGAAATTGACATGCTACCCATTTTTAAAACAGCTTTATTGAGATACATAGAATAAATTAAACATATTTAAAATACACAATGATAAGTTATGACATATACACCCATGAAATCTTTATTCCAATCAAGATAATGATCATATTCATCATTATCAAAAATTTCCTTTGTAATCCCTACCTCTTGCCCTTTCCTGTTTTCCCAATCCCCTGTTTTCTGCTTACATAGGGTTTTATTTGGTCTGTCTTCCTAGTTTTTTAAGGTGAGCACTGAGGTCATTAATTTGATACCTTTCCATCTTGCTCTTCCCTGTCTTCCTAATCCCAATCCTGATCTGCTCTCTGTCACTATAAGTTAGTTTGTATTTTCTCTAATTTTATACAAATGGAATCATACATATATATTCTTTTTTTCTCTGGGTTCTTTCATCATAAATATTTTGATATTGATTTATGTTGCTACATTGTTATGACATATATCAATAGTTTATTCCTTTTATTGTTGTGTGGCATTCTGTTTCATGAATATACCACAAATTGTTGTTAATGAACATTTGTGTTGTCTCACCTGTTGATAAACATTCAGGTTGTTTTCAGTTTTGCCTATTGAAAAAAAAGGCACTATAAACATTCACATACAAGTCTTTATGTGGACATATGCTTCCTTTTTTTCTGTGGTAAATGCCTAAGCAGGGAATGCTGGATAATATAGTAGAACTGTGTTCCAAAGTGGTTGTACCATTTTACGTTACTACCAGCACTGTGTGAGAGCTCCAGTACTTCCACATCCTTACCAACACTTCATATGGTTAGTCTTTTAATTTTTGGCATTGTAACAATTTGTCAAAAATCCATTATGCACATAATCATAGGATTATTTTGGACTCTCTATCCAGTTTCACTGATTTATCTGGCTGTCAACTCCACAGTGTTTTGATTATTGCTGTAAAATAAGTCTTGAATTCAGATGTGTAAGTCCTCCGATTTTTTTTCAAAGTCATTCTTTTTTTGTTTTTAAGTCATTCTGACCATTCTGGTCATTTGCTTTTCCATATGAATTTTAGAATCTGCTTTCTACCAAAAAAAAAAAAAGAAAGCCTGCTGAGATTTTGGCAGGGATGGTGTTGAATCTATAGGGCAACTTGGGGAGAAATGACATCATGTCAATGTTGAGTTTTCCAAGCCATGCATATGGTATAATTTTCCATTTATTGAGGTCTTCTTTAATTACTTTCAGCAATGTTTTGTGGTTTTCAGTATACAGATCTTGCACATCTTTTCTCAGATTTATCCCTAAGTATTTCAAATTTTCTGATGTAATTATAAATAGTGTTCATATCTGCATTTCAATTTCTGCTTGTTCATTGCTAGATAAAGAATACAATTGAGTTTTGTATATTGATCTTGAATCCTACTCACTTATCAGATCTAGTAGCTTTCTTGTAGATTTCAAGGGATTTTCTACATGGATGATTTATTTTGTCTATAAATAAAGACAGTTGACTTCTTTTCCAATCTGATGCATTATATTTTATTTTCTTAACCTATTGCACTAAATGGAACCTCGAGTCTATGTTAAATACAAATGATGAGATGGATGTTCTTTACTTCTTTCTGATTTTGGGGGAGAAAATAATTTCATCTTTCATCATGAATTTGATGTTAGCTCTAGTTTTTTTGTACATGCCCTTTCTATTCATAGTTTTGAGCTTTTTTTTTTTTTAAATCAGGAACAGATGTGGGATTTTGTTAAGCAATTTTTGTGCATCTATTGAAATTATCACATGGTTTTCCTTTTTTAGCCCAGTAATATGATGAATTACACTAATTGATTTGGATATTAACCATTGATTGAATTTGAAAAAAAAGTTGGAGAGCTTACACAATCTAAATTCAAGACTTACTATAGAGTTATAGCAATCCATGGTGTAATGGTTAGCACTCTGGACTCTGATTCCAGAGTTACAAGTAATAAAAATAGTGTGGTATTGACATCAAGATAGACAAGTAAATCAGTGGAACTGAATAGAGAGTCCAGAAGAACCCCACATCCTTGTGGGCAATGGATTGTTGACAAAGGTGCAAAGGCAATTAAGTAGAAAAAGAATGGTTCAAATGGTGCTGAAAGAATTGAATATCCATATGATGTTAAACCGACTTTGCAAAACCTTTTGGATAAAACCTACTTGGTCATGCTGTATTATCCTTTTTAATATATCGTTGGATTCATTTTACTAAAATATTATTAAGAATTTTGACATCTATGTTCACGAGAGATTTTAGTCTAGATTTCTGACATTGTCTTTGTATAGTTTTGGTCTCATGGCAATATTGGTCTCATAAAATGAGTTGGGAATTATTTCTTCCACTCTAATTTTCTGGAAAAGTTTATGTAGAATTGGTATGAATTCTTCCTTAATGTTTGATAGGATTCACCAGTGAAGCCATTTAGGCCCGGGGTTTGATTTGTAGAAAGGTAATTTACTGTCAGTTCAATTTCTTTAATACATGTAGGGCTATGAGGATATCTATTTTTTCTCAAATGTGTTTTGACAGTTTTTGTCTTTCAAGAAATTTGTCCGTTTCATCTAGGTTTTCTAATTATCTTGTGTCCTTGCTATCTTGTTAATATCTACAGAATCTGTGGTGGTGTCACCTCTTTCATTCCTTATGTTAGTCATTTGTGCCTTCTTTCTTTTTTTACCCTGATCAGTCTGACTAATGATGATTTCATTGATATCCTCAAAAGACTGGCTTTTGGTTTCCTTTCTCTATTTTATTGATTTCTACTCTGATCTTAATTTTTTTCTTGTTTTCTGCTTACCTTGGGTTTTATTTGGTTTTTCTTCCTAGTTTTTTTAAGGTGAACACTGAGGTCATTAATTTGATACCTTTCTTATTTTTTAGTATAGGCATTTTCTAATATAAGTGTCTATTGTCTACTATTCTAAGTATCTAAGTACTACTTTAGATGCATCTTACAAATTCTGATATGTTATGTTTTCATTTTCACTCAGGACATAATGCTTTCTAATTTCCCTTTTGATTAATTTTTTCCCATGAGTTATTCAGAAAGGTATTATTTCCAATATTTGGGGATTTTCTAGATATGTTTCTGTTCTTGATTTCTAATTTATTTTCATTATGATCAGAGAACATACTTTGTATGCCTTGAATTCTTTTAATTTATCAAGACATGTTTTATGGCCCAGAATATAGTGTATCTTGGTGAACATCCCATGTACACTTGAAAAGAATGTGTATTTTGCTGCCACTGAGTGGAATATTATACAAACATGAATTAATTCAAGTTAGTTGATAGTGGTGTTCAAATCTTTTATATCCTCACTGATTTTCTGTCCACTTATGCTGAGATTATCAAGAGCAGGGTATGGCAGTCTCTGACTATAACTGTGGATTTGTTATTTCTTCTTGCAGTTTTTGCATTATGGATTTTGAAGCTCTGTTTTTAGATGTATAAACATTTAGGATTGTTGTATCCTCTTGATAAATGAACCTCTTTGTCATTGTGAATGATCCTTCTTTGGTAATTTTCTTGGCTCTGAAATCTACATTGTCTGATGTTAATATAGCCACTCCAGCTTAAAAAAAATGTTTTTGATATTACCATGTATATTTTCCCCCATCCTTTTACTTTTTAATCTAGTTGTTGAAAGCCTTATATATTTGGGTCTTGTGTTTTCCCCTAATTTGACAATTTCTGTCTTCCAATTGGGATGTTTAGAATATTTATATTTAATATGATTATAGATATGATTCTATTTATATCTTTCTATTTTCCCATCCAATCTTCCTTCTTTTTTCTCCTCTTTTTCTGCCTTCTTTTGAATTAATTAGTAGTTCTTAAAAAATTATTCCATTTTATCTCCTTTTTTTGGATTATGAGCTATAACACTTTGTTGTGTTACTTTAATGGTTGCCTTAGGGCTCATACTGTATATCTTTAACTTATTATGGTTTACTCTAAAGTGATGTTATACCCCTGAAGGTGTAGTATAGGAACCTTACAACAGTGTACTTCCATGTCTCCTCTCTTTGCCTTTGTGCTGTTCTTATTATACATTTTGCCTCTATATATGCAGTGGAGAAGTCAGAGATATGTACTTCTTCTGTTCTGGAAGAAAGCAAAAGGCTATGCTATGCGGATTGCATGACAAGGAAATGTGGGCAGACTCAGCTGCTGAAAGCCAACCCCAACCAACAGCTAGCAAGGAATGGAGACCTCAGTTCTACAGTTGCAAAGAACTGGATTCTGCCAACAACCTGAAGGAGCCTGGAAGCAGATTTCTCTCTGTGGCCTTCAGAAAGCCTTGCTTTCAGCCTTTAAGACCCTAAGCAGAGAATCCAGCCATGCTCTGCCCATACTTCTGACCAGTAGGACTTTAAGCTAATATGGATATTGCTTTAAGCTGCTATGTTTGTGGTAATTTTTTACAGACAATAGAAAACTAATACATTCATCTACTGAGTTCTTAATGTTATTTACTATATTTGATAACTTAAGAATTTCCATTTTTGTTTTTTTAAAATTAACCTTGTCAAACTTTCAAAATTAACCTTGTCACTTTGTAACCTTGGGATAGGCATAGATGTCTTAAATAAGACACAAAATTCTAAGCCGTAAAAGAAAACATTAGTAAATTGGACTTCATCAAGATTTAAAGTTTCTACTTTTTGAAAGACATAATTAAGAAAATAAAAAGATAAACTACAGACTGCAAGAAAATATTCATAATATATATTTCTGACAAGGTACTAATATCAAAGATATACAAAGAATGCTTACAAGTCAATTTATAAAAAGTTGCGTAACCCAATAAAAATAGGCAAATATATGACTGACCAATAAAGCCCATAAAAATATGTTCAATATTATTAGCTACCAAATAAATATGTCTTTTTTAAAGAGTTTTCCTTTTTCTGTTGAAATATGTAATCTCATCCTTTATCTCTTTTCAAATGTAGTAAGGGTAGTTATTTTTTGAAGTCTTTGTCAGATAACTACAATACCTGGATTTCTGTTGTTTTCTTTCTATCATCTATTGTGTCTGCTGGGTTTTATTCATGGAGTTTTGTTTCTTTGAGTATCAGGTTAATTTCAATTATGTGTCAAATACTGTACTTTTAAAAATTGCTGGGATTATGCTATCTTCCTTCACAGAGGATATATTCTTGTTTTTGCTGGGCATTTGAAGGCCCTGACAATCCAATATCATCTCAGTCTAATTTCAAGGACTGAGATGATTCAAAGATGGGTTTCAGTCTCTTGGGGGGACATTCTAGTTATGGTCTTTTGGGGTTCCAGTTCAAAACATGATGAATGTGCTAACCCGCCCACTTGGTGGACCCTAGACTGTGGTTTTTCTTCCTCTAGATCCCAGAAGCTGTCAAAAGCATCGTTCGACTTCTCAGCTTTTCGGCCACATCTTTCCAGAATTAACAAACATCCCCATTGGAAAAGAGACTCCAATCGCTGATTTACCACTTTGGCTTTTCATCTTTTCCCAGATTTTAAAAAGAGCTAATAAGTTAGTTAATAGAATAAAAGGTATGCCACACTTCATTTGACCTATCCAATTCTGTTAATAAAGTTAAAGCTTCTTTCATACAGAAAAATAGCAGATTGGTGGAGAAATAATTACAAGTCCAGCATTACTGAGGTTTCCCTATCAGTGACACATTCAAAAGACGTGATTTTAAGAGGGTCTTCCAGGTTTTGCAAAGCCTGTCCTTGGGAATGGTTGTGGCTCCTGGAATAGGGATTTAGACTTCCTTGTTTACTTTATTTTATTTTTTTAAATTTTTTTTATTTCAGCATATTACAGGGGTACAAATGTTTAGGTTATGTATATTGCCCTTGCCCCACCCGAATCAGAGCTTCAAGCATGTCCATTCCCCAGATGGTGCTCACTGCACCCATTATGTGTGTATATACCCATCCCCTCCTCCCGCCTCCCATCTGCCCAACACCCAATGAATGTTATTATTATATATGCACTTAAGTGTTGATCAGTTAATACCAATTTGATGTTGAGTACATGTGGTGCTTGTTTGTCCATTCTTGGGATACTTCACTTCATAGAATGGCTTCCAGCTCTATCCAGGATAATACAAGAGGTGCTATATCACCATTAATTTTTGTGGTTGAATAGAACTCCATGGTATACATATGCCACATTTTATTAATCCACTCAAGTATTGATGGGCACTTGGGTTGTTTCCACATCTTTGCAATTGTGAATTGTACTGCTATAAACATTCGAGTGAAGATGTCTTTTTTATAGAATGTCTTGTGTTCTTTTGGGAAGATGCCCAGTAATGGGATTGCTGGGTCAAATGATATTTCTACTTGTATCTCTTTGAGGTATCTCTATATTGCTTTCCACAGAGGTTGTACTAGTTAGACTTTGTTTATTTGACTGATCATAAAGGCAGACAGTGAACATGGCCATCTCCACAAATATTCTTAAACTTGCTTCCAAACTTGCTCCCACACTTGTTTCTAAAAGATGTCTAAGTAAGCTTTTATTCTTGTAAGTGTATGTAAAGAAATTCAGAGCATGCCGCCTTTCTAGACTGAAATTTCAGTAGGGAAAATCAAAGAATATTCCCAAGCCCAAAGACCACTGGACTAATCAAAATAACCTGTCAGATATATGAGCAACTCTGACAATGAACTGATGTACTGAGGGCCCAAAAGGGCATGGGGGGTGTTGGGCAGTGAGAGTCCTCAAGCAAGCCATACAGACTAGATTTCTGAACAGCTGTGTCCTCTTATGAATGTGATATTCTCATTTTCCTTTTCTTTCCCAGCACGTTCTCTATAATCCAGGAGACTGAAGACAGATTTTTCTCCTCGTAAAGGTAAAGTCCCCAAGGTTGAGGGCATGGGACACCCTTAGTTAGGCTTCCTTTATATTTTTAAGCACATGGATTCCTGGTGCAGGATCCTAACCAGTTGAGCTGCTAGAAATTTTCATACCCTACCCACAAGTTCACAGGGGTGAAAAGGAAAACAAGACCATGGGTTTGGAGTTGTTTGTTTTACTATAATTTGAAAAATAAACACGTTTCCCTGTCTGGAGTCACTAGTCACATTTTTTCTCTTCCAACTCTTAAATCACTGACAGAGAACAAAGAGGGAAAAACCAAAGTTAAATAAAAATCCAGCCATGTGTCAGGAGGTTCTTTCCTTAGTCCCCAAAGTTCTTAGAGCCTCTCCAGACTCCTGGTTCGCTTGGCAAACCATTCCCTAAGAGGAGCCAAGTAGCCTTTGCAGTTACCTTTCCAAGGAAATTTGGGGAGAATGACATCAGCAGAAGAATCAGGTTAGATAATGTGAAACAGCTGCCTTTCTACTCCTTCAGATCAACTCCTCTCTAGAGTAAAGGTTTGCAACCTTTCTGCACACACAAAATAATCTGGGGCAATTTAAAAAACATATACATATTCCTGGTCTCACTTGCAGAAGGTCTGATTCACTGGGTCCGAGTTGAAGCCCAGTTGTCTGCGTTTTTAACATGTAGGCAGTTGAACTATGAAGTCTGTCTTAGAGAAAGCCTGCTCTACAGACCAGGCCTCCAGAAGAGCCATTTACGATGGGATTGCATGAGCATGCTCCCTTTTCATTCACCCTAGAGCATGGAACCTGCTGTCTGTCAATGAGCTGACATTTGTTTTAAGGCTAATGCAGAGCTCTGCTAGCTGGGGAATGAGATTTTTAAAATGAGAATCATCTCACGCGGCTGTTAAAGACTGTTTTGAAGTCCTAGGAAAAGCTTTCAACAATATTATACCATTACTATAGAAATAATTTAGTGGCATCAAAGTGGTCAGGCCAGAATTACAATTAGAATCCCTTTGCTTTCAGTTCATGTATTTGACTATTATTTGTTTGGTTTCAACAGAGGGCTCAATTCTCCAAGACTGAATTTCTTTATGATTCTGTCACCACCATCACCACTACTACCATTTTCAAAACCACATCTTCCCTTGAATCTTGGCACTTTAGTTAAAACACTTATTTTTAAATTATAGCATAAATACTTTGTGAGTGTGTTTGTCTCTCTAACCAGATCATAGACCCTTTAGAGATGGGAAAATATCTTTTTAATTTCTGTATCAAGTATACAAAGTGCCTGATGGATCAAGACCTAGAATGTGATCTATAACTATTGACTGGGTTACATTATATACCTTTTTTCTCAATCATGCAACTTCGTAAAATATAGTGAATGTAATTTATAGTATTTTTCATGTTCTTATAACATTTAAAGATTAATATTTTTCTCTAGTTATAAGTCATAAATTATAAAAAAAAGAACATATTATTAAGAATTTAGTTTAAAAATGAAAACAAATTTTGGAATAACTATTTCCAGAAATTTAACTGGATTATATCTATCCTTTCATGTAAGAAAAAATGATAATAATGAATTGCTTCCTAATTTTTATTATTCTCCTAGTATCTACTTTCCCTACTTTTTCTAATACTGTAACAATAACATATAATCATATTATGTACTAATAAAACTATATAACCAAGGTGAAATTGAGAAATGAGGAAACTGGATAATTCATGCTTCCAAAAGTTTTCTTTAGCTCCAAATTTAGGGATCTTAGGTGAAAGATGTTCTTTATTTTATTTTTTTTAGACCTTAGTTATCTACTTTTCTGTGTTGACATATCTAAGGAGCAGCAGTTTGTTATATGTTTGTCAACTCTCAGTATCTATGCATATCCAACTATCTTAGACAGTACCTCTGAGCGTCTCAGCCTCACCTGCACAGGCTTCACCTGGTTTCATGCAGGTGCAACTCAACAGTCTCCACCTCCCCCCACCCCAGAGCATCATGGGAACCTGCTTAGTGCCTAGACATGTACAACCTGGAAGTGCAGGCTAAATAATGCCCCACAGGACAAACCTTTGCCCAGTGGAGGGTGGGAGCTGAAGAATAAATTGTTCTCCTGTTTTCCCCTTGAATGGATGATTCTGAAATTTCATTCTATGGTTCTTTAGATTGTCCTGAAAGATCAAGTCACCAGTTACTATTGGTGGCCAATGCAATGATGTATCCTTCTTACTGACATTTCTTCTTTCCTGCCTTCCTCTCCCTTATTCCTCTCTCTTGCTCCCCAGGATTATACCAATCGTGCACTCACACATAAGTCTTTGACTCAGACTCTACTTTCTAAAGAACCCAAGCAAAGATATGAAAGTTGAGAATGGTGGTGAGAAAATAAAAATCAGTGAGCATTCTAATGTTAGTCTGAATAATCTTTGAAATAAAATTGGTGATATTTCACTTAGGCTAATATAAAAATATATTTGTATTAATAACAGTATAATGTCTGTTTTTAAACAGTCTTTTTACAGTTTGGATCTAAAAAAGACATATCACATTTCACTTGATATGTTTCAAGTTTCTCTTAATATAAGTCAACTCCTTTCCTCTTCTAAGTGCTATTTATTAATCCTCAACAAAATACTAGCAAACCAAATCCAACAGCATATTAAAAAAATAATACACCATGATCAAGTGGGTTTTATTCCAGGGATGCAAGGATGATTCAACATACATTCAATAAATGTGGTTCATCACATAAACAGAATTAAAGACAAAAACCATCTCAATAGATGCAGAAAAAGCATTTGATAAAATCTGGTATCTCTTCATGATAAAAATCCTCAACAAACTAGGCACAGAAGGAACAGACCTCAAAATAATAAAGGCCTTATGTGACAACCCACAGCCAACATCATACTGAATAGGGAAAAGTTAAAAGCATTCCCCTTAAGAACTGGAACGAGACAAGGATGTTGACTTTCACCACTTTTATTCAACATGATACCGGAAGTCCTAGCCAGAGCAAGCAGGCAAGAGAAAGAAATAAAAGGCATCCAAATTGGAAAAGAAGAAGTCAAATTATTTCTGTTCACTGATGATGTGATCTTACATCTAGAAAACCCTAAAGACTCCACCAAAAAACTCTTAGATTTGAAAAATGAATTCAGTAAAGTTTCAAGATCAATGTACAAGATCAAATGTACAAAATCAATGTACAATGTACAAAATCAGTAGCATTTTTGTATATCAATAATCAAGCTGAGAACCAAGTCAAGAAGGCAATCCAATTTACAATAACTACAAAAATAAAAGCCTAGAAATATATTTAACCAAGGAGGTGAAAGATCTCTATGAGAAAAACTACAAAACACTGATGAAAGAAACTGTAGATGACATAAACAAATGGAAAAAATCCCATGCTCATAAATCAGAAGACTTAATATCATTAAAATGACCATATGGAAATTAAGCAGGTGGGAGGGAGAAGGAGGGGATGGGTAAAATCACACCTAACAGGTACAGTGCACACTATCTGGGTGATGGGCACATTTATAACTATGACTCAAACTGTACAAAAACATTTCATATAACCAAAACATTTGTATCCCATAATATTCTGAAATAAAAAAAAATAACTATACTGTCCAAGACAATCTACAGATTCAAAACAATCCCTATCAAAATACCAATGTCAGTGGGCATGGTGGCTCATGCCTGCAATCCTAGCACTCTGGAAGGCTGAGGTGGGAAGATTGCTTGAGGCCAGGAGTTCAAGGCCAGCCTGAGCAAGAGTTAGACCCCCTCTCTACAGGAAAAACAGAAAAATTAGCCAGGTGTAGGGGCACACACCTGTAGTCCCAGCTACGCTAGAGGCTAAGGCAGGAGGATCACTTGAGTCCAGGAGTTGGAGGTTGCTGTGAGCTATGACCACACTATTGTATTTTAGCTGGAGTAACAGAGCAAGACTCTGTCCCAAACAAACAAACAAACAAACAAAACAACAACAACAAAAATCCAAGGTCATTTTTCACAGAATTAGAAAAACCAATCCTAAAATTCATATCAACCAAAGAAGAGCTTGAATAGCCAAAGCAATCCTAAGTCAAAACAAAAAAAGAAAAACAAAGCTGGAGGCATCACATTGCCTATCTTCAAATTATAGTACAAGGCCATAGTGACCAAAACAGCATGGTAACGGTATCAAAATAGACACAGATCAATAGAACAAAAAATAGAGAACCCAGAAATAAAGCCACATTCTCACAGGCAATTGATTTTTGACAAAGTTGACAAAAACATACACTGGGGAAAGGGAACTCTGTTCACTAAATGGTGCTGGGAAAATTAACTGTACGCAGAAGAAATGAAACTGGATCCCTATCTTTCACCATATACAAAAGTCAACCCAAGATGGATAAAAGACTTGAATGTAAGACCTAAAACTGTAAAAATACTAAAAGAAAACCTTTTAGGGGAAACTCTTTTGGACATTTGTTTAGGCAAAGAATTCATAACTAAGACCTCAAAAGGACAGTCAATAAAACCAAAAACAGGCAAATGGGACTTAATTAAACTACAAAGCTTCTGCACAGCAAAAGAAATAATCAACAGAGTGAACAGACAACCTTTGGAATAGGAAAAAATATTTGTAAACTGCACATCTGACAGAGTGCTAATATCCAGAATTAACAAGGAATGCAACCCAACAGCACCAAAATAGCCAAACAACCCCATTAAAAAGTGGGCAAAGGACATGGATAGACATTTTCCAAAAGAAGACATACAAATGGCCAACAAGCATATGAAAAAGTGCTCAACGTGACTAATCATCAGAGAAATGCAAATTAAAATCACAACGAGATATCATCTTACACCAGTCAGAGTGGCTATTATTTAAAAGTCAAAAAATAACAGATTTTGGTGAGGTTGTGGAGAAAAGGGAACACTTATGCCCTGTTGACGGGAATGTAAATTAGTACAACCTCTATGGAAAACAGTATGGAGATTTCTCAAAGAACTAAAAATAGAACTACCGTACAATCCAGCAATCCCACTGCTGGGTATCTACCCAAAGGAAAATAAATCATTATATAAAAAAGACAGCTGCATTCATACGTTTAGTGCAGCACCATTCACAATAGCAAACACGTAGAATCAACATAAGTGTCCATCAATGGATGATTGGATAAAGAAAATGTTGTATGTATATACAATGGAATACTATTTAGCCATGAAAAGAATGAAATTGTGTATTTTGCAGCAACTCTGATGGAACAAGAGGCCATTATCCTAAGTGAAACAACTCAGAAACAGAAAGTCAAATATCTCATGTTCTCACTTGTAAGTTGGAGCTAAATAACATGTCCATACTGACATAGTGTGTGGAGTGATAGACACTGGAAATTTCTTAGGGTAGGACCGTGGGAGGGGTGTGGGCCATGAGAAATTACTTAATGGGTACAATGTACACTGTTCAGGTGATGAATACAGTAAAAGCCCAGACTTTGCCACTACACAATATATCTGTGTAGCAAAATTATATTTGTACTCTTTAAATTTAAGCAAGTTAAAAAATAAAGCCTACTTATTTGTTCAATTAACAGAGTTATTTGTTCTAAAGAATGTCCAAATTCTGAATGTGTGTATTGTTGTCCTATTGGCTTCAAAATAAAATGCAAGTACAAAATAAAACTCCTCTAAAGTAGGGCCAAAGGGCATTTTTTTTCCTTGAAAAAGATTTTGTACATCTTATTCTTCTGGGGATTGGTAGTCCTATCTAGTAATTGAGCAGGTCATCAGTGAAATGTGTATTTTCCTATTATTGGGAAGCAATGGGAATTTTAACTTAACCTTGACAGATATATATTTATAAATTTTTATATTTTTTTCTGCTCATATTGGAAGTAGAGAACCAGTTTTTTTTATACCAACAATGTGATGATTTTTGTTGCTGTCACCAAAAATCTAGAATCCTAGACTTATTATGATAGATCCAGAGGTCACCTATTCTAACATTTTCACTTTCCAGGTGAACAAATGCAGGCTCCAAGATGCCAAGTGAATTCACAACGACATCACCCAGCAGGTTAAGGGTACTGGGCCCAGAATCCTAGGCTCCTGGTTACCCAGTCCTGTGCCCATTCTGGTGGCCATAGAATTCACCCACTGGTAGTGCCCTTACCTGCCCTGGGCTGCAACCCTTTTGAAGCAAGGAAGACTCGTTTGCCCAAGACCATTCTGCATATAGTAAGATATTAAGCATGACTATGGGTTCAATTCACAGATATGATGAAATAACACTAAAACGTATCTGAAAGGTTATTGAATTCCCGAAAGAGCAACTCTCCCTATGGGCAATATATTATTCTTTTCATTATTTTAAGATATAGACTGTGAAGTCAGTTACTCTAGCATACTGATTTCCATCATTTCCAGTTAATATTTTTGAAGATTCATAAAGGAGTATGAACTACCATGAAACATATATAAGTAATGACAATGATGATTTGATGAATAAAATAACCCAGACTTAGAGTGTGCCATTTTTATGGGAATTGATGATAAATTAAAGATTTTGTCCGTAAACATTAAACTTCTTGCTGATTTATTTGAAGTAAATTAACAAATAGGTCCTTTAGAAGCAGCTTCAGCTGACTTGTAGACTGAAGGATGCATTAAGGCCATTATTAACAGTCGTAAGAGTGTCATTATCCCACTATCTGTGGCATGCTGTCCTGGAAGGGCTGTGTTTGGGTTCAGCCCTCAGTGATGAGCAAATATAAGAAGAGTCTTGTGTTCTAGTGCTATAGACTGAACGTTTGTGTCCTCTCAGAATTCATATGTTCAAGCCTATCCCTCAATGTGATGATAGTAGGAGGTGGGGGCTTTGGGAGGTGATTAGGTCATGGGCGTGGAGCCCTCATGAATGAAATTAGTGCCATTATAAAAGAGACAATAGAGTTTCCTCGCCCCTTCTGCCGTGTGATACCAGTGTCTATGCATCAGGAAACAGGCCCATCTGCTGGTGCTTTGATCTAAGACTTCTCAGCCTCCAGATCTGTGAGAAATAAAGTTCTGTTATTTATAAGCCACCCGGTCTATGGTATTCTGTTATAGCAACTCGAATAGATAAAGACAACTATATAACATTCCAGGTCAAAGTCTAGCTCTTCCATTTACTAGTTCCATGACTTGGGACAGAGTTTTGAAACTCTTTTAAGTCCCAGTTTCTTCATCCAGAAATTATTTTTTTGAGGATCAAATAACAACTTTAAAGAAGTTAGCATTATAAAGTCCTATTAAATAGCATATGGGAAATACTATTAATACATTATAATGAACTCTTCTTATTATCATCTTCTACAACCTTTCTATGTATTCAATTAAAATATCACAGTGGGAAAGAATGACTGGAACTATGGTAAGGTTCTTACATACATGAAGGGATTTAATAGTATTTGACAATAGACTGCTATATGTAAATTAAAGATAAAATTTAAAAATGAAATAATACAATGACTTCTTCAGGTGAGGGCTGAACAGCACTTCATTTTGACAAGCTAAAATGTTAGAAGAGATGCATCAAAAATAAGTACTAATTTATGTGGATTCATTTTTTCCAAAGGCTCATAAAATCAGAGAAGGGTTCTGCTGGTTAAGAGGAAATATTTATATAAAATGATCATGAACATGCCTTTTTATTTTATAGAGCAAGAACTTAATATCTACTCTTAAAAATTTTTAGAAAATGCTATAATCTCCACAATCATCAAAATTAGCTGGGCTATTGATTTATTTAGCTTGATTCATTGGCTTGGATTAATTGGTTTGTGAGAGCTTATTGAAAGGAAATTAAGCTCTTGATAAGAACAGCACTAATGTTAATGGATAAACTATTAGATGCACACCCTTGTCCATTTAAGGAAGCTGGAGAAACCTGAGTAGAAGTGTATTATTTGAGGGCTGGGATGAGGCAGCAGCACTCATTTGAAGAAAGCCAAAGAATCTACTTATAGAAGAAAGAAGAGGAAGGGAAAAAGCAAAGGGAATGAACAATGGTGATAAGTTGGGGGTGGGGTGTGTGTTGGGGGGTGGTCCTGTAGCCTGATCATTTATCACATGAAATATTGGGTTGAGCTGAGGTTGAGTAATGTTGGACACTGCAAAGGCCCTATCCTTACTCCCTGAACCTTGGGGTAATCTTTAGACATTACCATTAATTATTTAGACTCAGAAGGCTGCAAAAACATCTTGATTCATTGGCAAAGTGACAAGCATATGGTGTGTTTTGCAAACCCCTAGCTTTCTGTTGAGAGGAGGCTAACATTAATTTCTCACAAATCCTACAGGGACTTTCCAAGCCAGCCATTGTTAACATAGTTCGACATCGAAGTTGGAAAGCTTGGAGTAGTTTTGAAAAATAAGTTAGATACAAATGAGTAGCTTTTATTCAGGCTGGTGACAAGGAAGCTTCTAAGGCACCATAGCTTTCCCGCAAAGAGCAACAGAGCCTTGGACAGCTTTGCGGCTTGATTGATGGTCAAGGTGGCAAGTCTGTTTAGTAGGACCTACAGGATGGTGCTGGGAATCTGGTGTTTCCCGCAGTGCTTGGCACTCTAGCAGCCTCACAACTGAGGCTCAGGCAAGAGTCCCGATTCAGATTCTCGGAGCATGTGGTGTGATCATGATCAGGGCTGCCCTCTGGTTGAGGGAGATGAACAGCCCACCCTGTCCCAATGCACAGCTATTGGAGCGCAATGCCCTGCGGAAATGCGAGATGGGAGAGAATGAATGGGGAGAGGTACGGTTATATGAAATGAAAGACATACAAAGAACCCCTCATCATCTTCAGCCCAGATACATATTAGTGTTTGGACTGCTGCTGACAGGGTCTCAGATTTAAGCTCCAAAGTTTCTTATGTTCCAGGGATAGATCAGTTCCACCTTCAACTCTGCAATGGACTTTTAGGACTCCCTGGGCAAATAATTAATTTCTTGCCCTCTACTTTGTCAGCTCTTGGACCTCCTCAAACCTCCATCAGAAAGGCTTTGAGTTTTATTTATTGAACAAGTTTATAGAAGGCAATTTGCACAACAATTCTGTCTCTTATGGCAATAAGGGCTAGTAGTTAAAGCACAAATGAGTGACACTTTTCTTAGGAACTAAAAAAACTTTTGATAATACCAGCAAAGAGAGCAAATGATATCAACCATTCAGTTGACTCAGTCTGAGATAGAGTGGAAAGAAATAAGGAAGCAGGGTCCATTTGGCAGCTTCATCTGCTCTAACTGGTTGAGAATTAAGGAAGAGAATATGAACAAGTATGGAATAAACAAGGTTTAGATAAAAAAAAAATATTTTTGGCTAAAGAATCCGAAGTGTCCACTCTGGGCTGAAATGGCCAATTCTGGATTATTCATAGGTAATTTGACCTCTTCCACCCAGGAATCAAACTCTGTATTTTGAGAGGGGGTCAGCAGGTCTGTTTCAACCTGCTTCAGGTAAATCCACCCATAAATTAGGCCAGAGATAGGAGCATTGGCTGAATTTCTAAAAGACCTCCTTGTCTGGAAAACTTTTTCTTATATACAATCAAAACCTTTTTGGATACAAGTAAACCATTTTCCTTGTGTTCTGTCCCCAGTGAAAATAAAACATAAAGAAAATTATCTACCTTTTTTTATAGGAAAGGCTTTTATATATTGTGGCCATGTAATCACTCTCCCATCTTCCCCAAGCTGTGCAATCCCGGTTTTGTTGGTATTTCCCCACAGGTGCTTTTTCCGAGTACATAAGCACCTGTTAAGCACTCTCCCCATATTTCACTCCCCTTCATGATGAGGGTCCCACTTCTGCACCAGAACATTCTAGGAAAGTGCTAATAACTAGCAAGAGCAGGATGTCTACCTAATTCATGTCTCTGATTTCTCAGTTTTTCACATTTGTGCTGTATCCTGATAAACGATCATGGGATCATTGCCACAATCTTTTTGGTGCTGCCCCAGGTTCAAACCACATTCTTCTCGTCTGTGAGTGCTGCTTTCCAGCTGTCTGACTCAAACAGAGACGGTGCACTCTAGGATGGGGGTGTGGACCCAGTAAGGAGGATGCAAAGAGCTACTCCTGGTCCCTTAAACATCATTTTCTCTTCTATGCCTGTGCATGCTGTTTCTTTGTCCTGGTGCTTCATCCAACAGCTCCTTCTTCTCAATGGAAATCTTCTATTCTTTCTTCAGGACCCAGCTCGAATGTCATCTCATTAAATCCCCATGATGGGTGATATATTCCTTTCTACTCCTGCAGGTGCCCTTAATATCTAGTCCCCAAGTTTAAGGAGTCAGGGCAGGGGCTTTATTTAATTTTTAAAAAATATTCACTGCAGGTAAGAGAGTACTCGGCACATAGTAGATGTTCCATAAATGTTTGCTGACTCAATTAATTAAATACTGGTGTTTGGAGGAAAGCAGGATGCTGCCAGAGGGCTGGGTTCTCAGGAGAGAGAAGAGGGAAAGAAAGAGCAAATGGCCAAGAATCGATGGTGTGTATGTATGTAGAGCACGATGAGCTAAGAAGGAAGCCATGGCCTGGCCAGGGTGCTAGGAGAAGAACTAGGATTTTGTTATCTTACAGATGTGAAGAAAGACAGTTTCAAGAAGGAAATTAAAAAAAAAAAATCCAAAACCTGTATCCAAGCTTTGCATGTTTGAGCCCCTACCTACCTCTACAATGTATCCTGTCTCTTTTTTGCTTGCTGGCTTGCTTTTGCTTCCAGAAGCATCCCAAGCTCACACCTGCCTCACACACCTGGTGCCCACCGTCCCTCTACCTGGAGCACCCACCCTTCTGCTCCTGCTTCTCTGAGACTCATTTCTGTGTTCTGAGGTCTCCACTGAAACACGTCCTCCCCACCACTCTTCCCAGAGCAGGTTCCCAGGTGACTCCTTTGCAACTTCCTGCTTATTTCCTTCACAGAGCTGATCAGATTTGAATGATATTAGTCATGCATGCAAATATTTTATTTTTTCATCTATCTGCCCCTAGCATGCGAACTCCAAGAAGGATGAAACCTAGTGAGAGAAGCAGATAAGAAACAAGATAAGGCATATGTGGGTCTGGGTCCCGTCTGGAAGCGTGAGCTTGTTGGCAAAAGGGTATTTTCCTGCTCACTTCACTGGGCATTCTCGCCCGCTCCCCTGCAGGGCTGGAACTGCGCACTCTCTTTTTCCTTGTCACTGAGTTTTATAGGCCACCCTCATCACTTCTCTGTCAGGATAGGGCTGTTCCAAATCCATTTTAAATGGTTTGAAATGAAGGTTCCTTCCCCAAGTAGAACTTTTCAATTGTGCCTTTTACTCCTGTTCTTCCCTTTTTAATAAAGTTAAGCAGTAGAGCAAAGATCTCAAGGAAGGTTCCAGCCCCAGGAGATCCCTGTGCAGAGGGTACAAGAGGGGATAGAGCCATTGCTATTCTGTGCTTTGGATGTGGGAGTAGTAGGTCGAGTTTCCTCCCTTCCGCTGCTCTGTGGAGCGCGTGTAAAATCTCTGCGAAGAGTCCCAGTGTGCTTATAAAACCTCAGGCCACTGACAACTGCAGTGCTCATTTGCTGTGGCCAATTTAGCGCTAATAAGCTGAAAATGGGCTTCAGGGATTTGTTTCCATGGCATGTAAACTCCCTTTAGGAACATGTTTCCCAACAAGAGATTGCAACCTAGTAGATTTTTTTCCCCCTTCTCCATTTTTGTAAACTGACTTGTAGCTCATTTTGGAAGCATTTCCCTATTAGCTGAATGGCCGCTGCCATCTTTATCAGTGCCAGAGTTCCACCAGGGGGCAGCCCGCCTGCCAGCCACCCCTGCAGGGTGAGGGCAAGGAGAACTACCAGAGGCCCAGCTTTCCCACCGGCTGAGGAGCGTGGGGAGGAACTGTGCCTTTCCGGGCAAGTCCGCCCCTGCCAAATCCAGTTCCCGTCACAAGTGTGTAGCAGACCTGCTCCGTGCGCGCAGCCTGGCCGCCGGCGACAGGCCCTGGGCCAAGGTACCCAGGTGGGCCTCGGTTCAGGGCTGGCTCTTGGAGACACACAGCCAAGGCACACCCGGTGGCTCACAGATGGCAGACGGCCACCCCAGCTGGGAAGGAGCCCCCAGGGAAGTTGTGGATCATCCTGGTCACCTCGAGCCAGAGGAAGCCACTCCATTCTCAGGCAACTTGGAGCCTCAAGTTCACTTCTCCTCAGAGACAGCCGATCAAACACTGGGCCTCACGGCTTGTGTACAGATGGAACAAAATGAAAACGGGGCCATTTCCTACAAGCACGAGTGTACCTCTCTCTCTGTGGGCACCTCCAGTGGATTTAGTAGACCTTACTGCGGTTGCCAGCTTGAAGTTCCTCTGTAAACACTGACAGGTCGGATTTGCCCCAAATCAGAAGGTCTGGCATTCCCTCCAGACTCACTCGAGACCTGGGGACACAGAAGGAAAGAACCCGAGTTCCAATCAAAGCAACGTTTTACCAGAAATCTGGCAGGCGCATGGTCTCCCTGTCCCCCTGGGCTGATTATGGAGAGCAGTCGCCTAATTGTTTGTGATGTGCCAAAACCCCGTTAGGAGTTTGCGTGTACCTTGGAAGTTCTGCCAAAAAAATTCTCTCTAGTTCTGGGCAGAGACACTTGGAGACACCTTTGGGGCCAACTTTCTTTCATTACATTCAGCTAAAATGCAGCCTGTCCTGGGAGAGTGGAGAGTGGCCGGGGAAGGGGGGGCGGATGGGGGTTGGGGTTGGCCGTGGGATAAGTTGCAGCTGAGGGCCCGGCTCCTCGTTCTCAGTTCCTCTGTTAGAAAATCACCACTTTCCAGCCATACACGCTCCGTTACCCAGGAAAGGCAGCTAACAGACCCAGGGTTCAGGCTGGCCACTCGGTCAGGAGCTGCAAGGACAGTGGCCAGTCATCCAGGCACCATGGTGGCAGCAGAAATCTGCTCTTCCTTGGTGGTGCCAGTCCTCTGGGGTGAGGCTGGCATAATTTGAAAACTACAACGTTCTTCCTATAAGGAAGGTTTCATTGTGTGCAGTGTGTGTGTGTGTGTGTGTGTGTGTGTGTGAGAGAGAGAGAGAGAGAGAGAGAGAAAGAGAATGATGTTGGTGTGTGGGTCGCGGGGGTTCTTAACTCAAGCATATCCTAGCCTCCTAAATTTCATGTAAAATGTACACATTACATAGGAGTCAAATGATTTACAGTGGACTAATCATGGCGGGTGCTTGGCCTCTGGCCTGAGTTTCAGGCCCCCATCATTGCCCCTCACTCATTGGACAAAACCCCACACTCTCCAAGGCACAAGCTGCCTCCTCCTTTCCTGATGAATGACAGCATGTGCCTATCCATCTATGCCCATCAATGACATAGCTCACACCCTGGGCATTATTAAAAGGGAATTGGCAAATAAAACAAACACCTGGTGGCCAGATCGCCCTTGCCAGAGTGTTCTCTCTCTGACTCAGCTGGGAGGCGCGCAGTAGATTGTTGCCTGGGTGGGTGATGAAATCCCTGTACGAAGAGGAAGGCCAAGTCACCACTTGGGGTATAGGAAAGGTGCAGGCTCTCTCCCTCATCTCCAATTGCCAGACTCTGTCTCTATGGGCATTGTGGTCTCATTTAAAGAAGAAGTCAGTCCTGTTGTGCAGGAAGTTGGGAGGACTGTATGTTATTAGCTCTTTGGCCATTGGATAGGAGTGTCAGCCAGGGAAATAATTTTCAACATTTATGTTTCAGTTTTTCCAATTTTTTTAACTCTATCTCATCCCCACTAACCCATGAAAAATGGTGGCAGCAATCACTTCCTTATGAGAATGGGAGTGAAAATGGATTACGTGTTAGGTGCGTTTGGAATTCCATCAAGGAAATGGGCTACAAAGTCAGATGTCATCACAGGTGGACCACAGAGACAAGTGAGTGCTACTGTGAGAGGTGACTGACAGAGAGGTGGTTATGAACTGCTCACGAGATGAGGCTGGGCTTCCTTACGGCCACAAAGTTTGGGATGTTCTCATTGGGCTGCTTTGACAGGTGAACGTTGACAGGAGCCAAAATTTGAAAAAATCTAAAGGAAGACATTCTGAACAATTAGAACTGCGCACTTGTCCAATTCAATTCAAATGAATATGGATTGAATGCTGACTATACAAAGATGAAAAAAACTTGATAATCTATGCTTCAAAATTCTATTTAAATAATTAGATTTAAATTACCACATGTCTAACAAGTGATCTCCATCTTTACTCCTCAAGCAAATTTGCTGGGACACTCTGCAATTAATCATTCTCTCTTTGCCCACTTCTGTACGCTGTACCAGGAATGCCTTTGCCCCTTTTGATGTGATTTTCAAACCCTGACTTAACCCCAGTGACTTTGGCTTGCTCAATTCTTCTGAGTCACCTCTACGTGCAGTTTCCCGCTGCTTTTACAGGTTGGTTCTATTTATTCTGTTGAGTGCTGTAGTAGGTGGGACATCTCCTGCCCATCCCCATCCCTAACTAGAGAGGGTCATCCCTGAGATGTGGCCTGGGTTAAGTTCTGCAGGAACCCTGCCATCTGCTGATACAGGATCTTCAGCTTTCTAGCCGTCAAGGCCATTGCAAGATTTCTAGTATCCTGAGGCTTCACAGAGAGAGGTAGCAACATCAAGACCCCTCACTGGGTGTCACCAATTTTGATGGTACCTAAAACTAAAGCCCATTTAAATATTTTTGCAACTTGGAATGTTGGCAAAATGCACTGATAAGTCCATGTGTAGTAAATTTATTACACAGATAATAAAATTTGTATAAATAGATAATTAATGTTGTGGTTTTATCTGTTTTGATCCTTCATCCAACACGTATTTACTGAGTGCCTACTACGTCTAACAACCTGGGGTGGATTCAAAACACCGTGGGATGTAGCTGCTGCCGTGAAGAAGCCTACGGGTGTGTGACCTTGTGACTCCTGGGGTTATTTTAAAGGCAAGATAATGTAATGGATATGAAAGTATTTTTTAAATGGTGAAACATTATATAAATGCAAGATACATCTCTTACGTCTGGAGGAAATCTGAATCACAAAGTGTGGCATTTATAACATTTCTACATTTCATTTTACATAGCCTTAGTAAACCGACACAAATTTATTTTATATGCTGCAAATAGATGTTTTTAAGGGTTGGGACTCCCATTTTTTCTAATATTGCTAGACCACCCAGAAGATTCTAAACTGCTCTTTCTTACCTCTGAGTCTCTCTGAAACATTCACTTCTCTCCCATTACCCACCCCTCCACTGCTTATTAAGATGCAGGCCCAGGTCTCTTTCTGCCTGCTCTGATCATCATCATTAGACCCTTTTTTTTTTTTTAATGTCATTGAAAGTGTTATGTCATTATCTTGTCCTTCCTCTATATCTGCATCCTCCTCACTTCTCTAGCCTGAGGGCGTTTAGCTGGGTCTGTCTCCAAAAAGAATTTAAGTGAGGAAAACTCCATAAGCCAAACATTGATCGAATTGCCGCAGCGTATCTCTTAATGGACAATATAGAGTAATAATATTAAAAGTGAAGTGTTACCATAAAACATTATGCTATTTTAACTACAACTATATAGTCCTCAACTTAGAAGTCAGGCCTGGGGACGGTCAGAATTCAGTCTGCCCTTGAGTGACCTCTGCTGGTTGATCTAGGACAAAGCCTTCTTTAAACCTCTGGATTAAAAAAAAAATAAATGGTAGGGAATTCTGAAATGATGGGCAAAGATGCAGTGGTAGGGACCCTTGAATACCTGTCCTCTCTCTGGCACTCTTATTTAGCCCTTTGCGTGTGTGCTAAGGCACCGTGCAAATCACGTCCTCCTTATGCAACCCTGAGAAGAGACGGGGGCCGGTATTTTTGATAACATTTTACAGAGCAGGAAAATGACTGTCAGAGAAATTGAAACCACTTGGTAGAGCAGGATTCTAACTTAGAGCTGTCCCGTCCACAGCCCAGGCTTCATCCTGTGCTGGGGTTTCCCACCTGTCTCCAGGTGCCTTGTCTACCACAGAGAGATGCTGGCATGGTGCATAAGTATGTATGAGTAGGTCCTTACATGGGGGCTACTCAGGGGAAAAACGATTCTATGTAAAGATGAGATGTTACTACCAACTTATTTATATCCATAATAAAGCACATAGACTTGCTCTGATCTTCCTTTCAGTGTGGGCCAGGAGCTAAGCCCTTGTGTTTGCTACTTTGTGGATGGTCGTCTAATGTAGGTCAGGGATTTAAGTTTTATTTGCATGATCAAACTGAGTGAAATGTTTGGCAGATCATCTTGGTTGTAAAGTTGTGGATATTGACATGTATTTTCATTGTGGAGATTAATATCATAGAACAAACATCTAGCCGCTGCTCTGGGTACAACAATGTTTAGCATCTTGTACCTGCCATTCGGGAGTTTTGCAGTCAAGGAATAGCACCCCAAACAAACATTTTCCAGATGCGAAATGGGTGGTAGGGAAGAGAGAAGTAGAAAAGGTAACACTCAAGCCTCCAAGAAGGGTACGGCTTAAACAAGCAAAGAGAGGTGGAACATGCAGACAAGGGGGGTGATACAACGAAATATACAGAGACGGGAGGCAAGTGGCCATCTTGGGGGCTGGAAATAGACTTGTGGGTGTCGGGGAAAGGTTAGGTGAAGGACAGGAGGCTAGAGGGGGATACTGAGGCCAGACTGGAGGGGGTAGAGAACAGGGAGGGGATTACTCACTAAGGAGATGGTGTATCCTCCTCTTCTCATGACTTTAAAGAAAAGTGTGGAAGCTTTCTTACCAGGGCAGGCTGGACCTGAAGACCTCTTGAGGTCCTTGCCACACTATGACTATTAATAGGTTAAATAAATATCAGTTTAATAATCTCTCCTGTTATTGATTGCTGCTGTGTGTGCACCAGGTACTGTACTAAGCATGTTACAGGCGTTATCGCATTTTACCCTCCAATAACCCTGTGAAGTAGATACTATTATTACTCTTCTTCTGTAGATGAGAAATTTTAATGTCTTTTGACACATATGTGCACTAAACACACATGTGTCTAAGTTGCAAGCTTAAACTGTTGGAATCCAGCTTCCCTTCATGCTAAATCCTCTGTATAAATGATGACTCATTCATTCTTCAGATGTCCAGAAAAGCATTGTCTCCAATGTGGAATGAATCTTTCCTTTCCATGATGAGGAAACACTACAAGAAAAGGGTTAAATGTAAAACTGAATGTCCTTAGGATAATTAGATAAACTAAACAAGGTGGGTTTTTTTCCCAGAGATAAATGTGTGTTTCAAAAGAGCTCTCTTGTAAAGCACAGGAACTTATGGCTGCTATTCTGAAAATTTCCAGAAGGTGGCACTACTTCACCAGTGATGCCACTCCTTGTTCCACTAGTTTTCTATGGATTCCGAGGAAATGAAAGTTCATGAAACCTTAATAGGCACATATTTTCTAATCTATGATTTTATCAGGATCCATGGAAGACTTCATTAAGCAATACAAATCAGAATCAATCAAGAACTTACAAAAAATTTGCAACCCTCTTTTTGACAATATTCAGTTCATTGTTGAGAACTGTTATAAAGCAATTGTTACAAATTAAACACCTATCACAGTTTGAGATGAACTTTCTGTTTTTGTAAATGGAGTGCCATGTACAAAATCATAATGTTTAAACATAAGAAATAATACCAAACAAATATCTTATAAATTAAAGAGGGAAGGATGCTAACCCTCTCAGCCTTAAGTATAAAATAAATTTTAATCGTTAAAAATGAGGTGGAAACTTTTCCTGACAAAGTGAAAGCTTTCTCTTCAGGCACACAGCCACAAACTTCAGCATGAGATTTTTCTCTTGGATTTCAGTCTTATCTTTTTTCCTGAAAAGCCTTTGAAGTGGTGAGTTTAATATTTGTTGCATTAGTGAAAGGACCTGATTTGGGTCCCTATACACATTTCCAGGCCAAATGGTTAATATTTGATGTTTTTGTATCATTCTTTTCTGAGGACCGTGTCTCTTCTTTGTTTTATTAGAAATACTAAAGCCAGCATACCCACGACCCTGGGGAAGGGGGATTGCATTATTCACTCTCTTGGAAGTAGCATGAAAGCATTATTTTCGTCCCCAAACAATGTTTTCTAAACATTCTCTCTGATTACACAAAACTTTTAGTCTGTCCAGCTAAACCATAGATTTTAAGAGACATTTTCAAACAAGTGTGTTCAGGAACTCAAGTACTCAGGGAAAAAAAGTACAGCCCTCTGTGTAACATCTAGAAGCGAAGTTGCCTCCTAATGAATATACAGAGTGTGTAACTACAGGCTTGGGAGGTCTGTTCGCATTCATGGGAGTTAACAGCACAAATTCCAAGGGAATTCAGAGAACAGACACTTAAAATAACACCAGTAAAGTCACACTAACCGCAGCATACTCAACACAGCCTGTTTAATGTGGTGTGATTTTTATTAGGTAATGTGATGTGCATTAAGCCACAAAACAAAAACAACTAAATAGGCAAAACTTGGGATAATTCCTTTCAAAATGTTTAATGAGAAACAAGGCTGAGAAAACCACTCATTTGAATCAGATAACAAAGAGATTTTGTGTGGGGTTTTCCCCAGCCTGGCTCAGATAACTGCTATCAGTATTCCTGCTTCCAGAACTCCCCGCCATGGCTCTGAACTAACCCTCCCTTCCCATTCATTATGATGGCAGCTCATGCTAGCAGGACACTCGCTCTCTTTGCCATAATTCCCCAGTGTCACCCTGGGAGGGAAGCGGTTTGTGTTTCTTGGGGAAGGTTATCTTTATTTACGCATGTCGTGGGTCAGCGGGAGAAAACTCAATGCATTAAAATGTCACAGGGCCATCAGCCTGTGTGTCTCACCAGTCTGGAGTTCTGCAGTGGATCTTGTTCAGATCAGAAGCCCTGCCAGGCCAATTCTGAGTCCCACAGCTGCCAAGCTTTCAGTGGAAATGAGAGTGGCCTTGGTGGGTTGTTTGGTAATCAGTGCCTATATTAGGAACAAAGAAATGCCTACCCCACTTACTTTACCCATTAAGCCAAGAAGTCCAAAGTGAGTTTATGAGGAATGTGTGCACTTTCTCTCTCTGTCTACCTCCCTTTCATTAAAAGCGACTGGGTAGCATCAAAAATTCCTTTTATTCATCAAATGAGCATGTGAAACTTTCCCACTGTTAATATTTTGCATCAAAACCACTTATTTCAATGTCCTTTCTGGAATAAACTCTTGTAGGCCTACCTCTCAGGGAGAACATAAACTTAGAACATTGAGATTTGAGCCGAAAATATAGATGGTTAACTTTACTTCATTTATTTAATGAGATCTCTATTCGATAATGAAAAGACTCTAATAAATAGACATATATTTGTAGATACCTTGATAGAAGTAAAATAGTATTTTATATCCGAAATTTATTTTATCCTTTCGGGAAAGTACTTTGTAGTAGACAGAAAAGCATTATTTATTTTTCTAATATACAGTTGGACATTATCCACAAGTGGAAAAAAGTAATTATTAATGACTCCACTGTGAATGGTTAGTGTAGTAGATGTTCTTATCTTAACTGCAATGAATAGAATTCACAGTTAGTGAGGTCAGTATTTTGCCCTTTCAACAGTAATCATAATAACTTAGTAGAATTGCTTGATATGACTTATTTAAAAATGCAACCATGAATTAACTGCTTGTAATCAAAGGTATTCATGGTCCTAAAGCATAAAATTAGTGAAATCTCAATCCTTCTCTCTGTTGCCCTCTCTTAAAGAAAGTTTACAACAAATCTCTGAGCTGCTGCTGTGTTTTTCTCTCGAAGCTTTCACTAAATAACCAGGGGTGGTCATCAGACAATAAATTCTCTTTGATATTCCTTCCAATTTCCTTCAAGATGCAGTGCAGCTTGCCCCTGAGAAATTTAAAACGTTTTTGTTTGCTGTGGCTTAAGTTACCTCCTGACTGCTTTTTTCCTGGGTAGTTGTTATCGATAATAGTAAGGAAAAAAAAAAAACGAGACTGCTCTAGAAAATATGCCACTTTAAAACATATTTTCACCACCCTAATTCCCTTTAGAAATAAGTTTCTGTTAGCGATTAAATAAGGAGTTTAAGAGTGGGTGTCATAGTGTCTATAAATAAACTTGAGAACATGCATTTATAAAGAGCCATATTTTTATAATCTCATCTCCACTAAACAAAACAATATTTTCTGGCACCTGTACACTCAATGTTTCATGTAGTTCTTATTATGGAATTTCCTTTCTCCTTTTGAGATTGAAGATAATTACTGAATGTGATAGAAACTTTATAGCCATTAAAAATAGAACAGAAAAATGTTACCAGACGGCAAGTTGTTCACAATAAATATGAAACAGGAGTTGAGTCCTATCTTGCACACTGCTTGGCTTTGCCTGATTCTAAAAGAGCATAGATTTCTTTCCTCTTGATTCTTTAAAATATTTTTTTAAGAGCTTAGGAAAATACTATCAAATCATTGCCTACACTTCAGTAGAAAATCTGGCTATCTGTAATTGCTGTTGTTTATGCTTAAAATGGCTGAATATTAAAATTTTCAAATGGCTTAACCTATAATTGTCGTTTTCCAATCAGCTTTGGCATTACTATATTTAGATATGGGCTGGTTTAAGTAAAGGGAATGGCACCTAGAAATATAATGGTAAAAACAATAGATCCCCCCCTTAAATTTTCCATTGATCAAGAACTTACTGACTTCATTATTGGGTGAGAGGAATGAAGTTGGAAATGAAATCAACATACAAGGCATCTGTGGGTGCTTGTTCTACCTCAGTTGGCTGTGGCTTTCAAAAATCCTGATCCCTTTTCCTTAGTTGCCCCAAAAGCTCAGATCTTTAAAAAATAAACACATAAAAGAGTGATAGCATATGGTAAATCTGCAAAGATCTTTTGTAATTTAAATCTTTTTTTTAATATTTACAAACACAGACAAGTTTGTTTTTATTCTATTGGATAAATATTCAAAAGGGGGATTATTGGGCTATTTTGTATGTATATATTTAACTCTTTCGGAAACTGTCAAACGGTTTTCCAAAGTGATTGTACCATTTTACACTCCCACCAGCAGTGTGTAAGAGTTGTATTTGCTCCATATTCTTGGCAACAGTAAATATCTTTATTTTTTTTTTAACTTTATTTCAGAATATTACTGGGGTACAAACATTTTGGTTACATACATTGCTTTTGTGCCATCTGAATCAAAGTTATGAGCGTGTACATCCCCCAGATAGTGTGCATTGTACCTTTTAGCTATGAATTTACCCATTTCCTCTTCCCCCCTCCACCTGTTTGATTTCTAATGAGTGTTATTTCCGTATATGCACATAAGTGTTGATCGATTAGTTCCAATGGAATGGTGAGTAATATGGTGTTTGTTTTTCCATTCTTGTGATACTTCACTTAGAAGAATGGTCTCTAATTCCATCCAGGTTAACACAAGAGGTATTAGTTCACCATTTTTTTGTGGCTGAGTAGTACTCCATGGTATACATATACCACATTTTATTAATCCACTCATGTGTTGATGGACACTTGGGTTGTTTCCACATCTTTGCAATTGTGAGTTGTGCTGCTATAAACTTTTGAGTGCAGGTGTCTTTTTTATAAAATGTCTTTTTTTTTCCCTCAGGTAAATACCTAGTAGTGGGATTGCTGGATCAAATGGTAGGTCTACTTTTAGTTCTTTGCGGTATCTCCATACTACTTTCCATAGAGGTTGTACTAGTTTGCAGTCCTACCAACAGTGTATGAGTGTTCTAACTCTCTGCATCTATGCCAGCATTTGTTGTTTGGGGACTTTTTGCTAAAAGCCAATCTCACTGGAGTTAAGTGATATCTCATTGTGATTTTGATTTGCATTTCCCTGATGATTAGAGATGTTGAGCATTTCTTCATATATTTCTTGGCTATTATTCTATCTTCTTTTGAAAAGCTTCGTGTCTTTTATCCAATTTTTCATGAGGTTGTTTGCTTTATTCTTGCTGATTTGCTTGAGTTATTTATAGATTCTGGTTATTAGCCCTTTCCTGGATGTATAGCATGCAAATATTTTATCCCACTCTGTATGTTGCCTATTTGCTCTATTGCTTATTTCCTTGACTGTGTAGAAGTTTTTTAATTTGATCAGGTCACGTTTATTTATTTTTGTTGTTGTTGTGATTGCTTTTGGGGTCTTCTTCATAAATTCTTTGCCTAGGTTGATGTCTATAAGAGTTTTTCTGACATTTTCTTCTGGAATTCTTATAGTTTTATGCCTTAGGTTTAAGTCTTTATCCATTGTGAGTTGATTTTTGTGTGTGGTGAGAGGTGTGGATCCTGTTTCAAGTCTTCTACATGTGGCTATCCAATTTTCCCAGCAACATTTATTGATAAACAAATTCAGAAAAGTTTCAGGTTACAATGTACACAAATCAGTAGCATTCATATATGCTAACAACAGTCAAGCTGAGAATCAAATCAAAAACTCAATAGCTTTCACAATAGCAACAAAGAAAATAAAATACCTAGGAATATAGTTAACTAAGGAAGTGAAAGACCTCTACAGGGAGAACTACACATCACTGAGGAAGGAAATTGCAGAAGACATAAACAGATGGGAAAACATATCATGCTCATGGATTGGCAGAATCAACATTGTTGAAATGTCTATACTCCCCAAAGTGATCTATAGATTCAATGCAATCTCCATGAAAAAACAAATTCCATTTTTTGCAGGTCTAGAAAAAATAATTCTACGCTTCATATGGAACTAGAAAAGACCCCGTATAGCCAAAGCAACCTTAAGCAAAAAGAACAAATGGGAAACATCAATTTACCAGACTTCAAGTTATACTACAAGACTATAGTAACCAAAACAGCATGATACTGGCACAAGAACAAAGACATAGACCAATGGATCAGAACAGAGAACCCAGAGATAAAACCATCCACGTATAGCCATCTGATCTTTGACAAAGCAGACAAAAAACATACACCAGGGAAAAGAATCTCTATTCAATAAGCAGTGTAATTTAAATCTTAATTAGATCAGCTGTTATCTTCTCCAAATTCATCCTTTTGTAGTTCAGAAATAAAGTCTTACTTTCAAGATTATTTTGTTATTTTATTATTTTTTTGTGTGGAATTATAGTACTTAATTTCAGAATTACTAGATGAAAATAGGGCCCGGCTTCTGGTCAAGTTTTAGAATGTAAATTGTGTTTCCTTCCCCAGAGTGAATGAATTTCAGTCTATTGAATTTCAAATTCATTGACAATATGGGAAAAGCTATCTTTTGCCAAACAAAGCAATGCTTTTCTTAGGTAGCAGTTTAGTGCATTTAGTTTATGCCAAAAGATTACTGAGCACTTTACATGCAATATGTCGTATAATCCTCAAAAAGTTTGAGTTAGAAACTGACAGTACCCACATTTTATCAATAAGGAGGCTGAGACTTTGAGTGCCTAAGTAACATGTTCAGTAGTGCACAGCTAATAAGAAGCCAGAATTTGAACTCAGGTTACAGGTAACATTTGTGTCGAATGTTTTTCTAAGTGATTTACATGACTTTGTCTAATTTAATCAGTCACAATTGATCCCTAGAGGTGTCATTTTATTCCCAGCTCACAGATAAGGAAACAGAAGCATTCTGCAGTTCTAAGGCATTATTTTTCAACATTTATTCTGCAATAAAAATAATTTTGTGGCCACATAAATTTGAGAATGCTGCTTATCCTGACCTCTTATTCCAGCCCCTCATTGAATGTTCACCATGCTTGTCTGTTGTTCTGTGAAGTCCTATAATAACAATTTCGTTCAATTTTGTTTAACCCAATGTTTCTCAAATTTGTGTATCACAGAGACCCTTTTATGTATAACTGCTGTTGATATTCTGCAGAAAACACTTTGGGAAATACTCATAAGGCTAGAAAATTTAAAGATGGTGGGCAACTAGAAGGACATATTGGGTACATGGGATACCATGTTAGGATGGTATTAATATTTAGCCCATAGAGTGTTGATGGCCAAATCTAATTGGTCAAATTTATATGACTGCTGAAGGTAAGTATGAATAGCAATGTCTTTTCCAAAGAGGGAGTATTTGCCATTAGATGCAGCAGGTGGCCTAAAATAGGGTCCAGGAAGCAAGGACGCACTGCCATTTGGCAAGGGGCTTACCCAACAAGCAGGGAGGCAAGGGGAGTGCTTGCCTCTGTGCTCAGCAGGCATGCTCAGTCTGGAAGCAAGTCTCCGTTTGACTTCCTGCTGCCTGTTGTCACAGCCTCTTCTGAAATCATGACCCTTGTCATGTAATAGAGCCTTTCAGAGCAACTCTATGGCCTTCAAATTCAGGTCTCTCATTCCTAAATCTGGTCACCAAAAAACAGCAGCTCAGCTTGGGAACAGTTTGTGAAAGTCAAAACTAATCAGAGCATGTTCTTGCGAGCACTGGACTTGATTTTGCCTGCTGATAAAGCTCACAGATCCCCTACTGATGGTGGTGGTGCTGCCCACGAGATTGTGAAGCTGAAAACGGCCCTGGGAGTTTTGCTGAATAAAAAAAGTAGAAGCAGATCCTTGGCAAAAAAAAGAGACCTGGGGGTGAGGAATTGGATGAGGGGGTTATTCTTTGAATAATTACAGTGGCTTTTAAGAAAATGTTAGCATTTATCTTGCTGCGACATTTGCCTCATTGAAGCTGAGCTGTTTTTTTCTCTTTTCAATGAGATATTGAGGGAGCTCTGAACTCCGTGATAAATGTTAACTTTTTAATGAAAACCATTGCACACTGTGTCCCAGAGGCAGGGCCTGTGTGGGCTATTGAGAGAAGCAAGCTCAACGAACCACTGCTCAAAATTCCAGGAGGTTAATAGGCAAATCAGCCTAGAAATGAAGCAACCAGCTGTAGTTCTTCTCTTTCCCAGCTTTTCTTACAATTCAAGGCATCTGGGTACCATCTTGTGCATAAATAGTCCATTTTTCAACTTCTGGGGAGTTTTTGGCTAAAGGAGCCATTTGTTTTTTATTATTATCAATGGCATCCTCTTTTCTGACAGGTTCCAGACAGCCTTGCCACTTCAGGTCAGCTAGGTGGGCTGGGAGGTGGGGATCTTGGCCTGGACCCTTGCCTGATACTGCCACTCTGACCGAAGCTGAAAGGTCACGTTGCCCCTTTGTCCCTGCTTTGTGCCACTAGTCCATGTACAAGAATCGATATGGTGGGGATGAGGATTCATAAAGACTTATGCTAAGGTGACTAAACCCATAAGTTCTCAAACTTAGCCATACACCAGCATCACCTGGAAGTTTAAAAAACATAGATGCTGGGCCTACCCCAGAGATTCCGATGTAGTTGGTTTGGGCTGCGGCCTGTGCATTGGGACTCAGATGCAGAGCAATGTTTAGAGAACCTTTGGCCTAACCAAAGTGCGTTCTGCAGTCCCATGGGATGGTGATAGGCAACTCTCCCTTCTGAATACCCATCGACCCCCAGCCCACCAACCCCGATCCTATACCAACCCCTACTTCAAAAATATTAATAAAAGCCAGAAGGTCCAGTGGTTCCTGGAACAAACTAGGTTAAACACATTTTGTTTTGTTTTACAGGGGATTTTTCAGAGCCTTAAACATAACAACGCACGTTTTTACTTCCCAAGATAGTACAGGGAGGAAAGCACTTCCTATGTCTATGGGACCCCTAATGTCATGGAGGGGTTCAGACAACTAGGGAACTGAGGACCTACAGATCCCCTCCTTGGGCAATGCTGCCTCTAATCTAAGAAATGAACCCCAAACACCCACAGGGGATTCCCCTAACACTTCCCTCCTCTATAAACAAAGTTATTTTCAGTAATAAACATGGAATAATCAATAATCGTTATTATTTGATTGATAATTTTTTCGCTTGAAAGTAAACACATTTTTAAAAGAAGGATAAATTTCGATTTAAAAATAGTAATCAAATTCAGTTAAGTGTTTCATGAATGAACTACAATTTGCACTTACCACACAAAAAGTTTACATCTCACAATTTATACTGTTTCACTCTTGTAAATTTTAGATAACAACTCCAAGGAATCACAAAGAATGACAGAACTGAAGTAATTCAAGTTCTGTGTTTTGTCTCTATAATCCTTTGCTTGCTATCGTTGTTTATTCTAAATCTAATGTTTAGAAATCTCTTCCCTGGGACTGCAGACACAAACCGAACTCAGCGTGAGCTTGAGTGATGCTAAACTGCTGTAAACTTAGTCTAGAAACCAACGTGTGGAGATTGTAACTGATTTCACATGGGTCTCAGCCCCACCATGTAAACCAGGAGTTTTAAAAATTAACTTGCACATAGAATATAATCTTTATTTAAAGGTAAGTAATAAAAACATGCTAATTTGAAGCACACAGATATATATATTAATTTATCTATTAAAATCCATTGCATAGCACTTACACAACGGATTTGAGGGGAAGGAGCATTTTATCACTGACTTTGCTCAGCATGGATGGTGGGTGGGAATAATCAAAAGCAGACTGACTCTAGTCAGTTTGATTATTATATGAAATTCTCTGCAGACAATGCATCCCCTCATTGCTTACCCCAGGGCCAGACCCCTCCCTGCTCCATCCTTGTACATCACTGTATATATTCAAGGTCCCCAAATCTAACAGTGGAAGTTGACACTAACACCCAGGTCTCCTGATTCCCAGATCAGTACCTTTCTGTGTACAACATGCTATGAATAATATATTTGTTCCTGAAAAGGGCTCAGAAACATTAGGTGAAACTTCCAAACTGCTCTATAATGAACAATCATAGCAACACAATCTGAAATGTAGGAGTTAGCCAAAATGTCTATCGGCCCATTTGGTCCTGTGTGCATTGAGTTTCAGATCATTTCAGCCCAGAGGTCTGGGTGACATGTATCCCTTCAGAAAATAGAGATTGCTGGAGCTTTAATAAGGAGAAAATTGTTATTTCATTTTATTAACAAGAAGCTTGTATTATACTGAAAAATTCATTGTCTGTGTTCGGCTTGAATATTGTATTCATTATGTTTCCTAATCTGTGTGATTACTACCTGTGTAATTTGATGTCTGGCATCTGCTATCGGAATTCTTTCAGCCCATTATATTTCCCATCTTTTTTGGTAATGGAGGATAAGATTGGGACATGGAAAATTGCAGCAGAATGCCTAAGGCAAACTGCAACCAGCCGGCAGCTGGATGGAGCAGCAAAGGCTGAGACGTTACATGGGGAACCCGAGAGGGGCGGCCTCCAGGTCTACGGTCTGCTGTGACAACCCTGGGTAGGAAATGGACTTGGCCAGTTTTCCAGTGTGGGGATTGGTCATTCCCAAATTATCTCCAATAACTCAGGCTGACATTATCCATTCGGGAAGATTATTAGGATAAAATATGTGGGGCATAAGTGGGCAGTGCACCACTAGCAGATTGTTGCTTGGGCTTTCGAGGGTGAAGTGGGTATTGGAACAAAACCAACAAATTTGCAACAAATTATTTTTAGATAAATATTATGTGTAAGCATACACATCACAGAACCAAAAAAAAAAAAATAATACAACTATCCTTTCCTTTTTTCTCCATTTTAACCACAAGCAACCGTTTCATTTAGCAGATAGTATGAGTCAGGTGGTACATTATAGTGGAAAGAGAAAGAACATTGAAATCAGATATTCCTATGTGAAAATCATAAGTCTGCCCATACTTCAAGCAAATAGAATTCTTGTTTCATTTATTTGAAAGAAGGACTATAATATCTACAGTAGACCTCCAGTATCTTTGGGTTCACTTTCCAAGGTTTCAGTTATCCACGATCGACTGCAGTCTGAAAATATTAAGATGTGTTGAGAGAGAGAGCACATTCACATACTTTTATTATAGTATATTGTTATGATTGTTCTATTTTACTATTATTGTTTCTAATCTCTTATTGTGCTTAATTTATAAACTAAACTTTGTCATAGGTATGTATGTATAGGAAAAAGTGTAGTATCTACAAAGTTCTGTAGTATCTGGTCTCAGGCATCCACTGTGAGTCTTGGAATGTGTCTCCCATGGATGAGGTGGGGGACCACTGTGCCTGATAGAGCTGTTATTAAATTAACTTACATTAAACCTTATATGATTATGTTTGCAACATGTCTATTCAGACCATGGATAATAGAGAGTTCTCAATAACTGATTGGAATTATTTATTTTATTTTTGCATCCTAGAGGCAAGTGGGGCATCAATTCCAGAGCATCTACCTGGCATTGCATTGCTTTATCTAGCTTAGATAGAAAATTCCCCAAATCAATCCTTTGTGTCCAGCCATAAGATACTGTCAGTGTTGTGTCGGAGGCCAGTTTGGCAATCTGATTTGGGGTGCAGGCTCTTCAACCTTCCAGACCTGGATTTTGACCATGTTTTGCCTTTTCCTATCTATGCGACTTCCGTAAAGTTTCTTCGCCTCTTTAAGCCTGGGTTTTTTCCCCCGGTATGATGGGGAGAATGGTGGCATCTCTCTTGCAGGGTTGTTACAAGGATTAAATGAGTTAATGCAAGAGAACTGCTCAGTACAGCACCTGGTGCATATATGTTAGCTATCGTGTAATGTATTAAGTGACTTTGATGGCTGTTGTTTTTTTTTCTAATTTTTTAATGACTGGTTTATCCCCTAGGGGTAGCCAAATATGTTCTCTGCCATCCTCTGTTTAGTTTGGTTGTTCAAACCTCAGTTGTCCCTGGCGCTGATAGTATCAGTAAGAATGTCCGTGTCTCCACTTCTACATTTCCTGGTTCCTACCTTTCCCACGTGCCCCACCCTGGCCTCTTTTATTGTACTGTTTATCTTCTTTCCCTGAACAACCAGGATTTGTTTTCCATGAGCTCCAGGATCCATAACAAATATTGGGGAAAACAAGGAGCATTACTTTTCGTCTGTATCAAAATCAAAATCTCCCATTCCCACTGCCTGTGACAAATGTGAACCCCTGTGTAGCCAAGCCTGGCAGCACAGTGAGGACCAGCTCTGGCCTGTCCCTGCTTGGGACCATCAGGCACAAGTGAAGCTTGCACAGAGGAGCCTCAGGTGGGGGCGAGGAGCTCACTGCAGCCAGGAGAGCCTCCCTTGCACAGGGCAGCCAGCCCTCTGCACAGACCCACACTCGCATCTCCCACTTCCTGCCATTCTTGGGAAGAGGTTGGAAGGGGACACATTCATGCTCTGTGCTAAGAGCAGGCTTCCTTGTGGGGATTGGCAAAGGGGCAGCCGTGTGGCCCTTTCACTCCTCTGCGGCCTTTCCCCACTATGCCCACACCAGGCCGGGGAAGAGGCCCAAATGAAAGCTTACGAGAAAATAGAATTTCAGACGGGGCTCTAGCACTTACTAGCTGCATGGCCCTGAGCAGGCTCTTTAAACTGTCTGGGTCTCAGTTTCATTGGCTGTAAAGTGGGGATAATAATGCCACATACTTTCTGTAGAGCTGCTTTGAGAATTAAATGAGTAATGTATATTATGTTTCTTGGTACAATGCCCAGAAACATAGAAGGAACTTAGTAAATGTGAGCTTCCTTCCATTCTACTCGATTCTATTGTTTTATCTATTTTATTCTATCTTCTGCTCTAGAGACACATTTTTCACCATTAGTATTTGTGAGATTGGTTTGTGTCTTATAATCAACAATGTCATGATGAAATACAGTAAATACAGTAAAAACCACCATTTATTGTTGGCCTACTATCTACAGATAGTAGATAAATAGTCTATCTTATTTTCCATGAATTATTTCATCATCCCAATAACCCTGTGATGTAGGTATTATTCACTCTATAGATGAGGAAGCTGATGTTCAGAGTAGTCACACAGCTAGTGAGAGGGGGAGCTAGGACTGACTCCAAAGTGGATGATTTTAACAGCCCCAGTCACCAGCAGTGTCACCAGAAATTATAAAATAAGGGAGATTTGTCTTTTCTCTTTCACCTCTTTCACTAAAGCTCACCTATCTCCCCCTAACGCTTTCCCTAATCTGATCATGCGAGGCTGAGAAGCCCATCACAGACACTCCAAATACTCCTGAAACATTCTGCTTTCCCTGCTGTTCCCCCAACTCCATTGGTCTCGTGCTCTGAAATCAACTGATAGTCACAGATGGTCATTACTTCTCTACCTGGTCATGACTGGAAACACATAATAGTAACAGTGAGGAACTATAGAGCTCTCATTGAGTATCAACCACTCTTCTAAGCACTTGGCCTAAAACTCATTCCACCTCGCAACAGCCCTATGAGCTGGATACTTCTAAGAGCCTAGTTTTGCAGATCAGAATGCTGAGGCACAGAGAGGTTAAGTGACTTGTCCAAATAACACAGCTGGCAATTAGTGGAGCCGGGATTGGACCCACGTCATGTGGCTTCAGTGTCTGCACAGACTGCCTTTCCATCCCTCCTGAAAAGAGGAGACCTGGGGCTAGAACACCTAACCAAATACATTAGTCTTCTAAAGACGTAGTTGTCAGGCCAGGGAGATTTAGGGACTGGAAAAATGCTCTCCAGAGCCATCATCTTGTCTTTTAAATGGCTTTTTGTAGCAAGGATCTGCATCATTTAGACGGTGACATATCTGTCCCTTTCTTTGCGGCATCCCATGAAACTGAGGCCATCTTCAGGGCAGGACAACCTCTAGGATATCTTTTTTGCATCTCCAGGACCTCACCCAGGGCCCCCATTTAGTTCAGGCCCCCACTGTTCTCTACTGGACAATTGCAAACATATCCTAATTGTTTCTCCTTCCCCCACATCTCACCTGCCCCTGCCTCAAAAACATCCTGCTTGATGTTTCTTACAAAAGCTATTAAAACGTAAAGCTGGTCATGCCATTCTCCTCCTTAAATTCCTCATGGTCTATAAAAGTTTCTCCACTTGTGTTCTAAAGAGCACTAGTGCTCTGTGAAGTACCAACAGGATTTCAGTGGAGAAGAAAATGCCATGGATGGTTTTTTTTTTTTTTGGATGAAATCTACCAATATACACAGAACTATACTATTAAATACATTTATATAGTTATTATTATGTAGTTATTTACCCTTAAGACATGTACATGCCCAAGAGAGCAAGGAAGTCATATGAAAAATCACATTACAATGACATTCCAGAGGTTTGATCTCAGCGTGGATTCACAGGCAGCATTCGTCTGCTCAAAGTTGCATTGGATACTGTCTGATGCTTGCAGATCTGTTGCACATCTTGTCTTAAAATTTCCACATATACTTGTGATATTACCTAGTGGCTACTGTATATGAAAGCTCTCCCATAGAACTTTCTGCCAGGATGGAAATTTTCTATATCTGGACTGTCCAATACAGTAACCATTGGCCATGTGGCTATTGAGTACTTGAATGTGGCCAATGCAACTGAGGAACTTAATTTTTAATTCTACTTGATTTTAATTAATTTAAGTAGCTACATGTGACTGGCGACTATCATAGTAGACAGCACAGCTATATGTTAACTATGTGAATCTACATTTGATCTTTTCTTGCAGCAACGGATCTAGCTGGGTGATCACTGCTTGCTGTCTCGTGTAGTACAGGCTGGCATCCCCTTGACAAAACAGGTTCGACTCGTGTTATTTTCTGCTTCGCTTCAGTCAGGCTGAAGGCCTTCTTGTCTTCATATATACTCTGCTATTTCTCTCCTTGCTGTCTTTTCTCCTTTCCCCATCTACCTTCTCCTCCCCGTACTCATCCTTGATGTTCAGCTCCGGTCTCTAGGCTGTCTGCCATCATAGCACTCCCACTTTTTGTTGTGTGTGTCAAAAGCTCTTAGTGAAATGCCTACTTGGTCCTATTGATAATGTCATCTATCTATGAAAACGTTTCTTTTGTGGCACTGTTCACAACGTTGGGGTTTTTCCAACCATCTTTCATAGATTCACAGCAATAAAATATTAGAAATTAAAACAGTCCGCATCTTCTGCCATTTCTTCTAAATGCCTGAAAGAAGAGTAGCGGCATACACCAGGTATTAGTGATCTATCAGTGTGTAACAAATTACTCCAAAATTGAGCAGGTTAAAACATTATAACAAACCTTTATGATCGCACAGTTTCTGTGGGTCAGAAATTTGGGAGCAGCTTAGGTGGGTGGTTCTGGCTCATAGTCTCCCACGAGGTTGCTGTCAACCTGTCAACTGGGGCTGCAGTCATGTGAAGGTCTGACTGGGAACGGGCCCACTTCCAAGCTCATTCCTGTGGTCGTGGGAAGGCCTTAGCTCCTCACTAGCTGTTGGCTGGAGAATTCAGTTCCTCGTCACAGCAGCCTCTCGATGGGCTGCATGACTGTCCTCACAGCATGCGGGCTGGCTTGGTTTAGAGCAAGTGATGAGAGAGAGAGCACACGTGCACGAGAGAGACAGCTCCCAAGACGAGGCCGCAGTCTTTTATGTCCCAGAAGTGACATGCTAGCCCTTTTGTCATAGTCTGTTGATCACACTGACCAACCCTGGTAAAGTGTGAGAGGGACAACACTGGTACAAATGCCAACAGGTAGAGACCGTGGAGGCTGGTTACTATTTACCTGAATGACACTATTGCAATATGATTCTCATTTAAGTGTCTCTGGCCCCCAGTGATGGTGCTGGAACCCATGAGTGAGAATGTTCCCTCGTGTTTCCTCAGGTGTCCGGCGCTCAGCAGCCATCTCTCTCACAGAACCTTCTTGAGTGTGATCACAGATGAGGAGACTCTCAGGCAGATGTAAGACTGGGCTCTGAACCTCTGCCTTGTCTTTCCCCCATTCTCATCACCAGATGACCCTGCTCTGGCTTTCCCTTGGCTATTTCTCATTGGCCAAAGCAACACTCTAGCCTCCCCATCCATAAAATGGGTATGCTGATACCTCCCGAGTTACCCACTAAGGCTGCTGTGGACCCAAAGACAGAATTCAGTAGAAGCACCTTGCAACCTGCCCAGCACTTGCCATGCCCATGGCACAGCCTCTGGTGGGCCCAATACACTCTTTGTGAAGGCCACCCCTCCGTCCTCTCCTCCCATCACACCTGGTTTCCCTCCATTGTGTTGCTCTCTGCCGGGCCACACATTGCTTCTAGGTTAACAAATCTGACCAGCTGTTTTCTTATGGTATCTTTTTATTGCAGCTAAAATTCCAAAGGCGGCAGGGGGAGAGCTGCTGAAAACACCACAGGCCCTGGGCCTCACTTCAAAGTGGCTTTCATCATTCTTCACACGCTGTTTTCAGAACCCCTGTCTGTTCTCTCCCCGGGAAACATATTCTCGTGGAGATTTTCCTCAGTGATATCACTATTTACAGAACTCTGGCCCTGGACATCATGTTTATATCTGATTTGTACTTGTCCACATGGCTCATAAAGTTTATAAGGGGGTTAGAGAGCTTTTCCTTGTTCATAAATCTTTCCCTGCGGCCTCCCTCCAGGAGTGGGAAGGAAGGAGGCAGGAATGAGAGAGGAAGGGTGCATGAGATCAGAGCGAGAGCCGTGGTTGGCAGCAGGAAGCTCCCTTCTGTGAGCTTCTCCCCTTCATTTCCCTCCCTTGGGATCAGCTGGACAGCGTATCAAAGAGGGTGCATGTGAAGGCTTGAAAGCTAACTGCCCGGGCCGGTCAGTTAAATGTTCCTAATCTCTCTCTCATCATCTGTTAAATGGGGATAGTCACAGTGCCTGCTCATGAGGTTGCTCTGACGATTAAACAAGATAAGGAACATAAAGGCATAGAAATTAGCAAAACATGAAACACATTTTAACTGAAAAAAGTGACCTGGGCCTCCTAGGCTGCCCATGCACTGCCCCGCCTCTGTCTCCCGGGCATCCCAGACTGATCACTCTGGCTGACTCTTGAATTGTTCTCACCCTGAAAACCTGGCTGTTCAGAACGTCTCCCTGTGATGGGCAATCTGTCACCTGCAAGCCCCTAATAAGCATTGGTATGAAAATTATTCTTTTCATCATTTTTGCATTCCCAAAGCTGAGATTGTTTCCATTTCAAAGGAGATTATGTTATTGGGTACCACTCCATGGATGGCTATGTGAATATTTCTGAATTTTAGGAGGAAATATTTTGGAATTTAAAGTGAATATTTCATATGTACCTTCCCCTCCTCCCCACCTCACTCGAAACAAGAAATGTCTGCAGGCCAGTGGAGGTACACTGGAAGAATAATAGATCAATAACAATTCGCCACTGGCCACACAAATTCCCATGGCAGTTTTAACCAATAGGGATTCAAGAAAGTCATTACCGGATGTGTCTACCCAGGCAAGGCAAAGGAGAAAAGATTGTGAAATTATGTTTTGAATTGCCTCCAAGTATCAAAATAGGTAACCAGGTATAAAAAAGAGATTTGATTTCTGAGTTATTTACGGTCATCTTGAGGATGTTCTCGTCTCTGAAATTCAACCCCGCACCCCCTCACCCAAATTGCCATCCTTCACCATGCTATAGCCCGAGTGATCTTTTAAAAATGCAAATCTGAGTAGCCAATGCTATTCATAAACCCTCATAAAATGAAACAGCTGAACATGGCCTTCATGCCCCAGCAGGACTGGGTAGTACCTCCTCAGTCCCCCTGTACTGAGTTCCTTTCTGCTTCCAGGCTTCCGTGCCCTTCTCTCTGTCTGTAAATCCTTCTCCTTCCTCCCTTTGTCTAGTTAACTCTGATCCAGGCTTCAGTTCTTGTCCCGCATACCACTTAGTTCAGAAGCCCCCCTGATACTCCCCAGCCCACCTAGACCCCCTGGACTGGCTAGGGTTTCCTGGTTACATGCTGTATTCAGCTTGGTGGCCCTTTATACAACCATAATTAAATGATCCATTGTGTATTTATTTATATAACATTTGTCTCTCCTGCCAGAATGTGCTTCCTCTGAGAACAGGGGCTTTGTCTTTTCTACCCTCTCAGCATCCTGAACAGAGCTAACTAGATGCTTAATAAACACTTGTTCTATGAATGTATCAATATCAATGTTAGCAGATATCCATCCATTTTTCCATCATGAAATGCCTTGATAAACAGAATGTGCTCTGCATTGGAATACTATCTAATGGATCCAGAAAGTTCCCAGATTGCCTTGAGTAATGGAATCATATCCTTTTAGCAATTGAAAAGATGTTGAATTTTATTAGTCCAACCCTTTTATTTTGTAGATGAGGAAACTAATGCACAACGAGGTTAAAGTCACTCAGCTATTTAACTACAGAGGCTAGGATGTCTTCAAATTCCCTATCATGCACATTTCCTAGTGAGCTAGCAGATCCTTAAAATGCCATCTAAATGCATAGTTCAGGCATAACTGTAACAGCAAATGGTCTATAGTGTCACCTACCCACCCCCCTCCATCACTTGGCCAGCACCTGTCCCTCCCTGAGAAGGGAAGGCGCAAGCCTTCATTATGTTATCACTCTCCCCTAATCAGACATCACTCAGGGCCCTTCCTTTGAACTTTGCGTTGCCATGGTAACTGCTCTTCGTGAACATCAACATCACTGCCCACAATTGCTTATGCTGAGGTGGATGGCTGCCAAGCAGATCATAGGCAATTTTTTTTGAGTCAAGAAGGCCGAAAGCCTCAGATCAAGTTCAAATTATTTGGAGGATGTGTGTGTCAGGGACACTTAGCATCAGTTTCGATGAGAAGGCAGATAAAAGCTTGATTTAGGATGAGGGTAGGGGAGGTACAGGGCAGCTCAGCCTCAGAGCTTGGAGAGCTCTTCCAGAAGTTCTTTGATGTGAACAAAGCCCTTGGAAGTTATGTAATTCTTGTTAATTCTTGTTGGCGGTCCAGACACAACGGGGTCCAGACACAAAGGCCGCTCGAACAGTACGGAGCAGACAAGTACGCTGAGGGTGCTTGTTTTGTCCTTCCTTTCTCCCCTCCTTGCCCTCCTCTTCATCTTTCCCAACATGCCAGGACCCAACATGTAGGTTTTGTCCCACAGAGAGAGGACATTAGTGTCACAGGAGTACATTTACAGGGCTGCTAAGCATGGGATGTAATAGGAGCGCCAAGGGATTCTGTATATTAAGCGAGGTGGTCATCTCAATTATAGCGACTAGTCGTGGAGTAGCCTGAGGTGAGTTCTGATTGCTTGGGATGGAGAGCTCCCATCTCAGGAGAGAGAAACAAATGCCTTACAAATTGGTCACATCCCATTTAGCTCATATTAATTTACATCACTGAGCCCCAGGGCTAACTGGCAGTATTTTTCTTCCCTTTGTTTCTTCTCCCCATCCCCCAAGTGACTTCCTCTTCTCTTTTCTCTTTCATCCAATAGTGATGGCCTGTTTCTAGTTTGCTCAGATTTCATTTTCCTATTTAACTGTTGCACTTGCCAACCCCCAGATCTTTCGTGTTGTAAAACCTACGCCACACAGGCCCCCTCACAGCCTGCTTTCCATCAGCTCTGCCTAAATCAAGTTGCTGGATCAGTCCCGTGTGTTCGCAGGATAATAATTTTCCTGAGCTGGACAAAATTGTGTAGAGAGTGTTGCTTTTTCTGCTTCAAAGGCTTCAGAGATTCCTTTAACCACAAAAATGAGAATAGAATGTAATGGATACACAAGAGTCCCACGATGGCAATCTCCCTGCTGGAAATGTTCCTGAATTACCTGTAATTTACCCCAAAATGTACCATATGTTGGACTGCAAGATGTACTTTTCCTTTTTTACTTAAATGGACTGCTATTCAGATCACTTTTTTTTTTCCTTGAGGTGGGACTAGACGTTGAGAATAGATTGGGGGGAAATGCCCCATAGAAGCTTCACAAATTAAAGTAGGCATGTGTTACTATGTGAGTGCTTTGTAGAAGGGAAAGAAAACAAAATTAGGTGCATTTCCCTCCTTAACGCACTATCAGCCCCAGAGGGCCAGGATGAGAAGATTAAAGACATTTTGGGATGGGAGAGGCAATGAACCACTGATTTGCCAGTTCCCTTTGTGCATTTCCTGCAACGGGACAGAAACGACAGGCCCCTCCAGGGCTTGATTTATGTTGTCAGGAGACTTGAAGAGTGGCTCTGTCAAGTCAGAGGGAGGGTCCCGCTTTCTAAGCATAGAGGACCTCTCTTTGCTTTCTGCAGTGTCCTGGACAGGTCGCCATGTGCTCCGTGATGCCTTATTAATGTGTAAGTGGGTCAGACCTTCCACTTTTTCAAATGAAATCATTCGAACAGTATCAGAAGCTCAGGTTTCTAATCTCTCTGAATCTGAACAGATGCAGAGGAGGAACCACAAACAATGGCAAACCTTATTTTCCACCCAGAGCCACGGCCTTGTCACTGGCCATGCCACATCTGCGTGTTTGAAGGGAAATGTCATAACATCGCTAATCAATAGGAGGAGTGACAGGCCCATTTGTCAAGAACAAGCCAATGCTGCAGCTGTTGTGCCCCTCTGCATCTTTCTCTCGGGCTTTGCATAGGGAAGCCCAGGGAAGGGCTTGCTCTGTGTCTGGGGCAGCCCCCTCCTGTGCCAGGGTCGAGAGCCACCGGGTGAGAACAGTGGGCCATCTCATGACTACTCTGCACCAGTGGGGCCGCATAGGATGGCAGGGTCTGGAGAAGAAACATCATGTTTCCAACAGCAGCATGCAAAAGCAACCAGACACCCTGCAAGGGGGAAAGAATCTTCTGTATCAGGAAGTCTATTGACCTTTAATCTGGGGAGTGCTGCTGTTTATGTGTTTCTTGTGAACTGCAGATGTTCCTTGCCACTCTGCTGGTCAGAGGACGAGCAGGTCATCTCCAAGAAGGAGTGAAGCGAGGGGGTAGGATTGGGACTCAAACTTAATGGCAATTTTCATCTTTGCTCTGGACCAGCGGGTGGAACATGGTGGCAGGGCAGTCTGCACCCCTGGCCCGGCGCCACACTAGCTCCCTCGGGCTGCTGCAGATGTGGGTGGGCAGGATTGGCCACAATCAGGTCAGTCATGCATGGGCCCTGGGTGTGGGCTGAGGTGACAGGGCTGAAATGCCCTTTCCCACCCCGCCAAAATAATTTTTAAATTAGGAAATTAATCTTAATCGACTCTTGTATTTCCAGTTTCAGTAGGCCCAGAATATTATGATGTCTTTTCATGCTTTGTGGGGTGTCCCCAAGACCAGTAATTTTGTTTGATTGGTGCAAGGGAGCAAAAGTTGGTATTATCAAGGGAGACCTTAAAAAAATCCACAACTTTTCTTGTCAATTTGAGATTTTCTCATTTACTTCCTCTTGCCATTATGGGGAGATGATATTCTAGAAAATAAATGGCTCTTTTGCTCAAGGTATCCCTGGGTTTTGGCATGAGAAAGCAAATAATATCTAATTTAAGGACAAATGTAGTATTGATATTCTACTGTTAGTTATACATCTTTCAAAAAATATGAAAGCAAAAAAATATCGGGAATGAATATCTTGCCAATTTATGATCCAATCCTGAGGTCACTGAATGAGTACCCAAATCCAAAACCATTGGGAAAAAATTGCTTGATTAAAGGAGACGATGAGGTTTAAAATACTATAACACATTCTCTTCCAAAATAAAGCACCCTGATAATAATATTCCAGGCACGGAAAGTTTGCAATTCCCCTGAAGGTACAAGTATTGAGTAATAGGACCAATATTTAAAAACATGTTAAAATACCCATGCAAATAGTTGCAGTTCTTTTCAAGGTAGTTTATGTGGAAGACCAGCACAGCCCCAGTGATTCTGCCTCTGTTAAGAATACTTTTGGAGGGTCTCTCTTTAGAATTCAGCCAGATATTCTTGAATATCTTCAGTAGTGACAAGTTGTTGTTTTTAAGGGTGATTGGATTTATTTTTCAGATCTATAAATTATTCCAAGCAAATTCGGGATTTAAGCTGGTAATCAAAAGTAGGTTACTGTGGTTTGGGTCAACAACAGGGTGTGGGTGCAGTAATAAGTCTTATGGGACTGTCTCAGAAGAGGATTTTGGAGGTGTAGTTGGGCCACGATTGGCCAGGAGAGCGTTGCAGAGCAGGAGGCCAGCCTTCCAGGATAGGGGACCAATCAATGCTTGTGCAGTATCTTGTTCTGGCACCTCAGGTGCTTTTGAGTTTACTTTGTTTTCTTTGATCCTTTTGAGGTAGGTGGTCATCCATGGAATGGCAACCCTCATTTTGTTGAATAAATTCTGGTAACTGTTCAAATGAAACAAATCCTTATTGACACTGACGCAGTGAAAATCACAGGCTCTGGAGCAGACATGGGTGAACGTGCCTCCCAGATTTGCCACTTACAGCCTGTGAAATCTTAGAGCAGTCATACTAGCTCTCAGTGTGGCTCAGTTTGCTCATCTGTAAAATGGGTTGTCGTGAAGTTCTAAGTTAATGAGATGGGACAATGCACATAAAACACCTAGAATAATATTGACATATGGCAGGCATTCTGTTCACGTTAGTTCTTGTTTCTGTTGCTTTCAATTTTGGGGATGAGAGCTGATGTCCAGAGGCAGGGATACAACAGTTAAATAATCACAATGTCAGCCTGACAATGATCTAGAGGTAGAATAGAATGTGCTTGACATTTATCTTAACTGTGAAGTATCAAAGGGAAGGACACTGTAATTTGTAAAAATGGCTCTAAATGACTTTCCTTTCCTCATGTGCAGTTCTGGCCCCACTTATTTAAGGCTGTCAATTGGTGGTTTTCCCTTGACCCCCTAACCACTGCTCGTTCCTTCCCTTGCTTCTGATTAGTGAAGGCTCAAGGTGGCCTTGCTTAGGATGTCTGAATGGAGAAGAGTTTCCAGGCCAAATATTTCTTCCCATTATGTCAGAATCAGCCATGTTAATCTTCAAAGGAAAATTTCCAAAATTATGGGGTACAGGGTGGTAGGAAATGGCAGAATGGATGCCAAGCGCCGGTCCAGTTCTTTTGGTGCTTGTTTTCTTCTTTGACTGTTTGTTTTTGCACTGGAAAAATTTCCTAAATTTTGTTTTCTTCCAGATTATAGAAAATAGAAAATCAGTCTATCACAGTTGAAGGCACTTTCCGGTTGCCCTTTTGTATGTTGAGGCTGTTTTGGTACATAGGGCTTCTACTAGGTGACTGTTGGACACAAGGCATTTATGCCTCGGATAACCACTCTCTCGGGGGCTTCGTGTGGCAGGGAGGAACAATATGCACGCTGACGATAGATCTTTTCTAGGACCTGAAGGAATATTCCAAAGTGGTTGTTTGTGCAACTCATCCTCTAACCAAATGGAATTCTTACCCACAAGCACGCTTTACTGGTGTGCAATACATCACTAAGAAAAGACTTCAGAATTTTCTGTGATGTGAAATCTTTCAGATTGGGAAATGAACTAGAGTTGCCAACTTTTTTCATTCACATAACCCTTACCAAACAAGTGGTAAATATTGTATCATCAAGCACTGGGTCACTGCATATAGACAAGATTAGGCTTAGGGAAAGAAAGGTGGATGATCTAGTATTCTGTGTACTGTCTAACTTAATGGGGAAAAGTCTTTTGGGTTAAAGTTACATAAAAGGCAATGGCATGGTACGCTGGATGAACACACACACATACCAACTTTGGAGTCAGACAAACGTGGATTTGAATCTCAGCATTACTGTGCAACAAGTCATTAGCCTGAGCCTCCGTTTGTCTATCTGCAAGATTAGGAAAATAATATCTACCTATAAATGGGGAGCCAGTCTATCTCCAGGAGAACACCAGGCTTCCAATGTCATAATGATCACCCTTTCCCTCTAGAGTGTCCTATAAAATGTAGGAAATGATGAGGCTATATTAAAGCAGTAGATGCCAGTTTGCAGAGTCGGAAAGAGAATCTGTCACATTTATAGAGTCTACTGTTACAAAATTCTTTAGAAAACTACATTAAAAGGAAGTGGGTTTAAATCTGCAGAACTAACAAGTTATAAAATTTTACAAGGAGCTACTATTATTTGGAGACATGTAGTTTGCTGAAGAAAACTCGAAAATTGGGATCTGTATTTGTTTTATTCTTAAGTGGAAAAATTCCCTAGGCTGGGCGCAGTGCCTCACGCCTGTAATCTTAGCACTTTGGGAGGAGGATCACTTGAGGCCAGGGGTTCGAGACCAGCCTGGGCAATATGGCAAGACCTCATCTCTATAAAAAATAGAAAAATCAGCCAGGCGTGGTGGCACATACCTGTAGTCCCAGCTATTGGGGAGGCTGAGGCAGGAGAATCACTTGAGCCCAGGATTTTGAGGTTGCAGTGAGCTATGATGATGCCACTACACTCTAGCCTGGGCAACAGAATGAGACCCTGTCTCAAAAAAAAAAAAAAAAATTCTCTAAACTGCTTTTACTAGAGGACTTTTAAAGAATAAGTTGAACTGGAAAAAGTTGACTGGGAATGAGAAAAGCAGGTTTAGCCCCAGGCTATGTTCCGGTCCTTTCCATTAGGGGGAGCGGGGCTTGGTACTATTAAACTGATTGCTGGGGCTTCCTTATTATTATATCCACAAATGCTGCACCCCAAGACAAATGGAGCAGTGACCCTGAGGTCAGCTAGAGGGCTAGAGTGTTTTTTAAAGTGTATCTATTTTCCTTGGACCCCTGTTTGCTCTTATTCCAAGTCATCTCCCAGCTGTTGGATCCCACAGCTGTTCAGATCACCATGCCCACTGCCACTGAGCAGACACCTCCACCCAGTGGCGAGGAGGCGAGACATAAGCTCTCTGGTCTGATTTCACCCAAACATTCCTCTATCCTTTTGCAGCTATCAAAAGACTGTGCCAACAGTGTCCAAACTTTGTTGCACATTCTAATCACCTAGGGATCTTTTAAAAGTCCCACTGCTAGGGTGCACCTCTTGCCAGTTAAGTCAGATATCTGGGGGTGGGAAGCAGGCATCAGTATTTTTTAAAGAGCCACAGGTGATTCCAATGTGCAGCCAAGTTTGGAACCATTGGATTGGGCTTTACAAATGTCAAGAGGCTCATGAATGTATTTAAAGCATCTGACACACGGTTGATGTTTAGTAAATGATAGCTCCTTTCTCTATTAGTCAGAAAGTTCGGTGATAATAATAATGACAATGACAATAACAATAGAAAGCCCTTACACATTTAGAGCACTTCATTTTACCTTTATACATCTGCTGTTTGTTCTAACCCCTGCCGTTCTCCCGTGAGATGAATGTGAGTACATGAGTACTATCTTTTCCATCTTACAGGTGAGGAAACTGAGGCTTAGAGAGGATAAGTGGCCTCAAGCAGAGCCTGGCTTAGAGCTGGGTCTTTAGACTGGCGTGCAGTGCTCATCCCACTACTCAGTCCTGCCTCTGTGTTCACGGAGCTTCCATCTGGTGGGGGAAGACACATTCATTCATATAAATGTATTGAGATTGCACATTAGGTAAAACACTCCACGTTACTAATTATAATCAGTTGAGACCATATGCAGAAAGCAAACTGGGGATCCACACCCACTGGTAGCAGCTGGGTTGGAGAAGATGACAGGGCTTCCCCCTCCCTGATCTGGCCCATGGACCAGATACGCCTGATTTCCCCATGCAGCACAGTGTGAAAGGCTGAGCTGATCAGAAACTTGACCTGGCCTGCCAGGGCCTGACCCTGCTGCATCCATACGCTGCACATGAGGGGAAGTACAAGGGAGTTGACCGCCTGAATGCCGGGGGAAGTAGGTCCACAGAGCGACATCCCGTCCCTGCATTCTCCCCAGACACACAGAGTGTTTGACAGTTAACCCTTCCCTCCTCCCCCCAGTCAGGTAAGTCTTTCTCCCTCCTTTGGGGAAGGGAAACTGTGAGGTTTAGGGAGAGACTAGAAGTGTTGGTTTTTATACCACTTGCTCCCTTGCAGGATGAAATGGAATCAAATATACATGAAGATGGGGAGATAGGGTTCTTGCTGCAGCAGGCAGAATGGGCACACCTGCTCTATAAATGGTGTCAGAAGTAGGAGCTGTGAGGGTGAAGCCGTGAAGGGAGCTGTGATCGGGGGAGGCTCCACAAAGAGTTAAGAGTTGACATGGGTCTTCAAGAAGCAGCAGGAGGTGAACAAATAAAACCATGAAAATTCTATTTCATGGAATATCTTTTGATTCCCTGATCCAGGGTGTATGTAGTGGTTTTTAGAATCACAGGGATTGGTTCTAATAGATCTTATCTGGCTAATAGATCACTTTTGGGGGGTGCTCATGGTAGCCCAGGATCCCACGGTCATGTGGCAGGTGCATGGTCTTGCTCAGCCAAGCTGGCCAAGCACACCCTTTTGAGAAATGCTACTTTTCACTTGCTTTTGAAATGTAGACTAGAATGAATTTTACAACTTTGAGGAGAAGAATTTATCACATCACTACGTACTAGGACATCACAATGTTGGCTTTACAAATAGCAAATCATGGATTTCAATCCTAGCCCTGACACTTTTTAGTTGTGTGACTTCTGACATGTTACATGTCCCCTCTACAACACAATTTATTCCAGTGACGTGAGAATAACAGTAGCACCTATTTCAGAGGGTTGTTCTGAGATTTAAATGAGATAATGCACATATATGAAGAGCCCAGCTCCTGATGTACAGTATGTGCTTAAAAAATGTAGCCACAGTGGTTATTTTATTATTACCAGGACTCTGACATCTATCCTGCTATGGAGATGGCTCTCAGTGGTTTATCAGGACTAGAACTGCCTACTGATCAAAAAATTTGTTTTGCTTTACTTTTTGTCATCTTTGGATCTCAGATTTTTTTTAACGTCTAGGAGATTTGTCACCTTGGATGAGAAACTGAAGCAGGTCTTTCCCCCTTTATTAACATTCCATCCATCTTTCAAGTTCCATTTCAAATTCCATTTGGGGAAATTAGGAAACACTTTGTGGAGGAACTGGTATTCATCTCTTCCTCTCAGCTCCCACAGGTCTTTATAATTTTATCACGGCATTTATCACATTCTATCCTGTGCTGTAGTTACATGCCATCTGTCTCTTTCACTACCCAGTACCTTTCCTGAGGGGAGGAAGAACAGCCCCTTCATCTTGGAATCCTCCACAGCACAGAGCATAGTGCCTGGCACGCAGTAGATGCTCAGTAAATAATTGCGGAATTCCAATGATCGAATTTTAAAAATTTGATTATAAAGACTACTTTATAATCATTCACCTTCCCATTTGTCCACTTATTTTTCTAATTTGGAAGGATAATTTGGGGGATTACCATGAAGCAAGCCCAAGCTTCCTGAACCAAAGATAGAGTGATAATCATTCTTAGATCTTTGATATCATCCGTTGCAGAGATGGAGATAACATACAAGTGATAAAATACAGGCAATTAAATACTGGAGAAAGTACAGTCAACTGGCACTGTGGGCCCTAACCCCACTATTATACTACCATGTGACGCTGAACAAGCTTGGAGCCTCTCTGGGCCTCAGTTTCCACATTTGTAATGAAACTGAAGATCTTTCTCTTTTACTTATAAATTTTTATGACTCCTGGCTTCTTTATTTAGATATAAAGAGGAATCTTGCTACTGCTTTTTACACTTCTTTCCCCTCAAAACTGTGAGTTGAATAAGCCAGAGGTTTTCAGGTTTTTTTTCATCACTACTATATTCTTAGGACCTAGAACAGAGTCTAGCTCATGTTAGCTGTCCAGTAAATACTTGTTGACTAAATAAATGAACAAATGAATATATGTAGACACAATTTAGGAATGTTGTGATATACTGCTTAGAAATAATTATAGTCCTGGCCTTCCAAAATTCCTTATTCCTGGGAGACACACTAAGGCAAAATGTGCACAGAGGAGGCAGAGATGGAAGATGAGATCTGGGCTCTGCTCGACCTTTTTTCTACATTGTGACATGAGTTACGTACAAAGGGCTTCTTCTAAGTTACATCCATCTATACCAGTGTGATTAATATTTTGAGTGGGACAACTCTTTATTTATGGAAGTGTCCCATAGGAGGGGAAACATTTAGCATCGCTGCCCAGTAAATGTCAGTACTACCCCAGTCATTTGTGCCAATCCCAAATTCCCCCCAAACACAAATATTTCTGAATGACCCCTAGGAGCAGTACACACCTCTTCAATGAGAACCCCTCATTTGTTAAGATGACTGGTTTAGCCTATGAATGCAGACCACTGCACCCTTTTTATCTTCACTGCAAGAATTTATATTTGAATAGGAAGTGGCCTTAGTATCAACCCTCGTCCTTCCTTGTAGCATGACAAGCCAGGTGAAAATTGTGGCCTTGTGGGAAGGTCTGCCCTTTCTTCAATGCAAGCATAGAAACCCCAAAAGGAACTCCATTCGCCCTCCCACTCCATTTCCTAGAGAGATAATGATTAAATCCAAAGTGGTAAGCCCATGGAGAGGCTGCAGGGGAGGTGATGCAGAATTGCCATGAATATCAGTCTGATATTGACTTTGAAATCTCTACAACCCGTGTCCTAAAAATCTTGGATGATGCCACTTTACTGGCCAGTTTTAAGCTCACATTTTCCTGATGTTGATCCTTTGTTCACCTTATCTCATTTTAGTTCCAAGCTACACGGACCTCACATCACATCTTTTGCCATCCTGGTGGGACCAGAGATGTTAGGAGTTAACGCTCCCTCTTCTCCAGTCTAATGTTTCTGCCATGTGGAGGGAGCTTTGCAGTGTAACACTCCTGGTCAGCTCCACCGGGGAGGTCTGCAGTGGACCAGCTGTCCCCATGAATGCTGGAAAATTATATTTAATTCTGAGTGATTGTGTCTAAGACAGTGTTAGGAAGCTCACTTGCTGCCGGCACAGGCCATATATTCTCCAACATCTGCTTTATCAATAATTATCGTGATATTAATATTTTGTTCTCTTTGTGTTTTACCCTTATTTATTATTGTTTACATGGCTCAGAATTTGGGAGAACAAGAGGGGTCCTAAAACCCCAACACCAGACATGCAGCTTGATTCCTTAGAGATGGCATCCATGAACCCTGTAAGATTTATAGCAGCTTTAGGATCATCAATGCTAAAGAATTCTACATCATCCTTTCATTGTGTTGGTCGAGGATACAGGTTGAACTCTGTGTTGGTGGCTTAGCAAGGTTAAAGTATGAGCTGGTACGGCAGCAATTCTCAATGATGTGTGCAGGGAGGCTGGCTCCTCTGTTTCATTGCTCCATCGTCCCCAGGGGATCACCCTCATATGCGTGGTCACAAATGGCTTGCTACCAGGTTCACTGATTTAGCAGGCAAGAAGGAGGAAGGAGAATGGGAAAGTGTGGACTTTACCCTTTTCTTTAAGGGGACAGGATAGAAGTTGTCCCCATCACCTCCATTCATATCCTATTGGACACAAATTAGTCATATGGCCACACTAGCTACAAGGAAATATGGAAAATGTAGCTTTTATTCTGGGAGACCATGCACTCAGGATACAATTAAATGACTATGGAAGAAGGAGAATGGATATTGAGAGATGCGTGGCTGTTTCTGCCACACCGTCCCTGTCTTGAGCATCTGGATCCAGCCTTAAATGTCCCACCAATCTAGAGAGTCCCCTTCTCTTTCCAGAATCGAGGAGATGCTCTTGCTAACATTCCAGAGGTATTCAAGAGACTTCTTCTGGAACCTCATTTGCCCATCTTTAAGTGATTTGGTTCCCTGGAGCTTTTAAATTACCTTTTATTTTTTATATCCTTTCCCTGGATGGTCATGATTTTAACTTCCATCTGAAAGCTGGTGGTTCGCATTTGACCCTTCTTTCCTGCTGAATCTCTCTCACTTGGATTCCTTTGTATTAATAGCTTAGATCGAGATTGCACAACAGGGCAGAGATCATGGTGAAGTAAGTGAGGAGCCTCTTGGGAACAGAATTAAGGAGACCTTCACACTCAGGGTCATGCAGGTGACTGTCTCTACGACCATGGTTCTAATCCCCATCCTCATTAGCTCTCACCGCAGGCTATTGAAACAACCTCTTTCTTCATTCTCGTTTCCAGACTTTGGCTTGTGGAACCTGTCTCCATGCTGTTGCCAGAGTGCTCTTGCTAAAAGCTGGATTTGATCTTATATTTCCTAAGCTTTAAAAAAAAAAAGGCCCCCACCCAACTGTTTCTGGCTGTTGATGGCTTATAAAATCAAGTTCAAAGTCCTTGGCTTGGCAGACAAGGCCTTTCTTTATACCCTCCCCAACATAAATAGTTGTACTGTTCCTGTACCTTCCACAAATGTTCATGCACTTTCAGTTCATTTGCCTTGGTTGTTCTAGTTCCTCTTTTCCAGGAAGATACTTTCCTCTTTCTCTATCTGGACAATTCTTATACATCCTTTAAGGACTCTTTGAATGTCACTTCCTTTGTGAAGCCTTCCCTGATTTTGTCAGGCAGAATTACACTTCCCACTGGCCTTTGTGCATACCCCAGTTATAACCCTTATGACATTGTATTGTTTATATTTATTTGTTTATGTATGTTTCCTCTGGGAGACTTTGAGCTCCTAGAGATAAGAGGGACTGTCTTATTTAGTTCTATATCCCTTCTTCCTAGCACAGTACAATGTAGGAGTGATCAATAAATACTGATTGAATGGATAAATGACAAATTCATTGCTTAAGGAATCTATGAAATTAACTCCAAGAGGATTGGGTGGATGGATTTTTATTTCTAAAAGTCTACTCATGTCCATATTGCAGCTGTCCTGACATAAATATAATCTAGTAAGTTTGGTTAGTAGAGAACCTTGATTTAAATTTAGGTCCAAAAGCTTCCTATGCTCCTTGGCTTCATTGTCTTTCTTTTGTTTATGCTAGAATATCTTGCTAGTATTACACAGATGCTAAAATCTTTCTTGAAACCTTAGCGATTCTTACCAAGAAGTACAAACTATTCTGTAGGACTCACACTGAAAAAGAAAAATAAACTTTAAAACCAGCTTCCAGTACAAACAACACAGACAGTCCTTACCAAGGTATTAAAACATGAATTTTTTCTTTATTTGGAAAGGAGAGCTTTATTTCTCATTGAAACATGAATTATTGACCACCCTGCTCTGCACTGAGGAATCGGATATTTGTAGGTAAGAGAAGAGATGATTCATGGCATGACTTCAGGGAGACCATGTGCCTGGAACTTCCCCTAGACCACAGGCACACGCAGTAAGACATAGGAGTTATTAGTCTGTCTTCGCACCTCCTTCTCACCCAGGATGAAAATTGTTTTGCCTAGCAAAAGAGGTGGGCTCAGCCAGCGGGAGACACGTTGGATTCTGTTTCCTGAAGAATCTATGTTATTATAGTGAAAAGACAAGAAATACCTTACCAAGGATTCCAAGGGAGATCATAACACCCCTCTAGCCCCACCATTTTGAGACCCTTAGTCATGGGTGTAGTGTGACGAAATGTCATGTGGCGGACAGGCTCGGGTTACTTGTATGTGGTAGCAGTATGTTTTTTCCCTCTAACTTGGGAAATCTGCAATTTTTACACTGTCGCAGAACAAATGGAACTGTGACTAATGTTATAAAATTTCTAGAGCTGATTTCACGTAATTTTCACAGTCGGTTCATGTTTATGACAGTTAAAAGGTTTTTGCCTTGCTCTGAGATTAATGGGGTGGGATGGAACTTGGCTATCTCCAGTCCCCAGTGTTATGTTTGCATTCCCAGCGACCACTTCCTCCCCCGACCCATCTCACAGAAGAGGAAGCTGAGGCTGCCAACAGTTCAGTGACTTGTCAGTGTCACATAGCTGGCATATAGCAGAGCAAGAACCAAAGCTGAGTCCCACAATTCCTGGTCACAAGCACTTTTATTCGGATCATTAGGATCTTGCATGAAAAGTGATATGATGCCTGGTTTTCCTCTTTTTCTCAAAAGAAATGAAAACATCACTCTCCTTTCCATGTTACCATTATACGCCACCCATTTCAAATTGTAGGCACCCACACAGTAGGAGGGAAGAGTTGAAGGAACCTCTGTTCATTGCACGTGGACTGATGGCAACCCCTTGCGTCTATTGTCCCAAGTGTCGGCCCCTGAATTTTATTTGGTGGGCTGGATCCCATCCTAGGCAAGGGCAAGAAGCTTTCATCTTTTCTTCTGAAAAATGAAACAGTTTTTAAAAATCTGAAAATGGTTTCCGATTTTGACCAATAATAACAGGAATGTGTCCCCCAAACCCACCTCTTGTCAATCACATTGAGCTCCTTCCTCTTGTTTTGCAACATGGCACCCTCAAAATGTAAAATCCCAAGGTGTCTTAAGTCAGCTTCCCTAGAAGCAGAGCCTGAGATGCTGATTCTTGAGCAACAGATTGATGGAGGATCCTGTTCTGCAAAGACATCCATCAGGAAGTGAGGGATGCAGAGTAGGGCAGGACAGACTCAAGGCAAACGTGTGGGCTCAGTGGTAGTTTTGTTCCAGCCTGATCCCTAGGGAAACCTGGGGTGTGAATGGTTGTTTCATTTTTTTGAGGAAAGGGGGCTGGGTTTCATGCAAATGTGTCATCAGGCTTTGGCTATAGTCCCTCCCAGGAGGGGTGGTGTGGAACCTCTAAGGCACCTCTGAGTTCTGCTGCCCACGGGTCCTGGGCAATGCCCCGGAACCAGGACGGGTGCAGCTGTCGGCTCTTAGCAGCCAACTTGCACAGCAGCTGGGGAACAAGTGCGCCAGTGCGGGGACCCGGGCAGGCCACCAAGAGCATGTGCTAAGCGCTATTGTATTTCAGTGGCTCAGGAAAGAAAAAAACTGTAACTGCCCATAATATAACACAAAACAAGAAATCAGCTTTGCTCGTAATAAAGCATAATTCACAGTTCTGTTTATGCTGAGATGGCACAAAAGACATAAACAAGACACTAAAAACAAGAAAACCATAAACACCTCTGATGGAGGGATTTATTAGAATCATGTCTGATTGAGTATTAAAAAATCATGTCTGATTAGTATTAAAATATTGTTACTTAAGTGGCTCATAGAACCAGGACATCTGGGTAAAAACTAAAGATTCACTGTGGAGAGCCCTCAATTCCGGGATCCACGGCTTCTTGCTCTCTGAGATTTCCTTTCTGCAATGATCCCAGCGCCCCTGCCCTTGACTTGTAACCTGGCAAAGGAAAATTTGGCATTCAAGACCTGAGAAAAGAAAGCAATTGTTTTAGAGCTACTGATTAATTGGGAGAACCTGCTCAAAGCCATCTTGCCTCCATAAAATCATACCCCAAGGTGGCTTTGGCTCCTTGTCAAGATAGGATATAAAGGACAAACTTCTGCCACACTACCCCGCAAAGAGGAAGAGAACCTCAGAGCGAACAGCTGTGATATGTCAAGAACTGTACTAGTTATCTTCTCTATGTGGACTCAATCTTCAAACATCTATTTAAAGGTGAAAATTGTACCGATAATATTTATTTAAGACAATGGGTCTCAATGATGTCAATGCATACCAGTGCTCAGATTAAGCAGTAATTTCTAGTGTTCTTCCCCTCCTTTTAAGAAAAATCTGTAAAGTAGGGAATATTCACTCCACAGGTTTGTCATGAAGACTGTAATGGGTAATAATTATTAATATGGTAAACTTTGACTCTATTACATTTATCTAGTACAATTTACATGTGCCAAAAATGTAGCTTATTTTTTTCTCTTTTACTAAAAAAGGTCTTTCTCATGAGCCCCCATTCCTGCTGCTGACAGGAGTGGAGAGGGGGATGCTTTCTTGGCCCCCGTTGGCTTAGGGTCATCATTTTCAGGTTGGTCCTCAGCCAGTAGGAGTGGAAACTACCCACGGGGCCACTCTCCCCTCTCAAGGGCATCTGTCTTACAGCCTCACACTGTCTACATGTGACACCAGTGCCTGGTGTCAATGACTCATTTTAGAAAAAAGTGAGGGCTTCTTCAATAATGAGGCATCCTCAAAATTCCAACTAAAATTCAATTATATGTACACATATTTTGTCTATTCAGTTGATTAAAAAAAAATATTCCCTAAGAGAGTGGGAAAGCAAAGAGACGGGCCTCATAATTTAATTAGTGTGGCTTTTCTTTGACCCAATTCTCTTACATGTTGGATGAATTTGGCAAATTGCATAATTTTCACGAGTCAATTACGTACATTCCCTCAGCCTGTTTGAGTGTAATGAAATAGCTTAATAGAATAAAACAATAACCCCTGAGATGACAATGTTGGCCATTATTAAGTATAACAATAGGAATTAATTATGACAGCAGAAGGGATAATCGATGACTTGGAAAATGGATTCTTAAACTCTATTGTGACTTCAGAGACATTTTAAGAGCTATGTGGCTTTCTGAATGCTTTTGAACAGGATTATTAATAACATATTTTTTTTCTTAATTCCTTACATTTGCTTAGTCCTTTATGATACACTGTCATGCACAGAATCTTGTTTTTAATTTAACCAACCTTTCAGCTTGCTGTGTGCCAGGCCCTGTTCTGAACGTTTCACACATACTAATCCACTCAATCCCCCTACACTGATTCTCTGCTCTGTGATTCAGGTTGCTCTTTTACCAATGAGGAAACTTAGACGAGAGTCAAGGACTCATGCTATGTCCCCCAGCTAGGAAGTGGCAGAGCAGGAATTAGGATCTAATCTTCAATTTGCTTCCTGAGTCGCTGCTTTTAACCATGACACTGTTCTACTCACCTCTCATTTCAGTCTTACAAAGACACTGCAAAGAGGGAATGTTCAGTTCCATTTTCCTGAGGATAAAATATCCCTTGAAACACAAATTATTTGCCAAAATTGTAGAGCCAGTCAGTAAGCACCAGAGCTAGAATCCAACCCTTGTCTTCTACCTTCAAATTAGTACACTTTTTGATATGTCTTAATGAAGCAACAAATTCTTTTACTCAAAGAAGTATATAATATTTCTAGAGCTTTGGAGCACTGGGAAAAAATAATACTATTATTTCCTTTTGGAAAAAAATTGGGCATAATTTTTGAGGGCTGGTGGAAACGTAGGCAGTTCTTCTTAATTAGAGACACTGTTAATTTAGGAACATGGACCCATAGAATGCTTGGATGACAGGGACCATATTGTTTCCTACTAATTATTAAATTTTCTATGCATAAGAGTCCCTGGGGAACTTGTAATTAATGCAGGTTTTGAGGTCGGGCTCAGGAATCTGAATTTTTAACAGACATGCCCAGGTAATGAATGCTCATTTTTTAAATGGCAGCATGCAAGCCTAGAGGAGTGACCTGCCCCGCTCAGATTTACCAAGATGCTAGAAAATTGAGACTGTAAGGTTGATATGGCATTAAGAGTACTTGGTTTGTTCATAAGATGGCATGTTTTATTTATGAAATTCAAAGATTAATGTATTCTCAGAAGAATCAGAAATTCGCTAATGCAATTTATTAATTGAGTTAAAACTTTCTTAAAAATGGAGCTAAGAGCTACTGAATTTTAAGGAACTAAACATTACTGAGGTTTTGCAACTTAATGAATGTAAATAGTGGCATTTACACTGCCCCAGAACTTAGTTTGATTAATTATATCAACACTAATGTATGAAATCAAGCATATGCAAAATTACTTTAAAGAGACAGAAGAGCTACCTAGGGACATGGAGAGAGATGGACTATAGCCAAATTAATGGCATTAGCCAAAAATATATCAACAGAGGAAGATGTCTGCATAGAATATAAAAAATGGGGATTGGAGAGCCAGAATGGCTTGAAGTACCCAGAATTATCTGGGGAACAGGAAACCCTGACTCTGTTCCACGCAAGGGTGTGCTGTTGACCCCCTCTGGTGTGTCTACCCAGCCCATGGCCCCATTCTCTGAGCCTCTCCTGCCCAGCCCACAGTGATTGGTCCTGCAAGCCATATACCACTGTGCCCCTTGGGCCAAAGGCATTTGGAGGAGTAGAAAACTGAGACAGAGTCTCCACCACAGAAAGTAATAACTGGGATTCAAAGGCTCTCATTAATCTCTTCTAGTTGCTTCATATATAAACTGGACTGTCTAGAGCCCAGGTGAAGAAAGAGGCACCTTAAATAGAATGCCCAGAGAATGGGAGATATAGCCTTTGCCATTTGGGGGACTCAGACACTGGTTTCCGAATCATATCTGAGCATGAGCTCAGCTAACAAGGTGGAGGTGAGCGGCAGCAGAATTTTAAGGAGTGTGGCATGAAAGTGACTGCCCTCCCAGCATTCCTGGGGAACAAGGATGCAGGAATGTTTCCCAGGCCAGATGAGGACCTTGTGCAATTGAGAGCAGCATGGGCTTGTCTTAATATTCCATCCAAAAGGGCTGCATAGAGGTGCGAAGGGAACGAAACCGGAAGTAGACTATTGGACACTGTATTAGTTTGCTAGGGCTGCCGTAACAATGTACCACAAGCCTGATGGCTTAAAACAACAGAAATGTATTCCCTTGCAGTTCTGGAAGCTAGAAGTCTGCAGTCAAGGGGTTGGCTGGATCACGCTCCCTCCAAGGCTTCTAGGAAAGGCTCCTTTTTTGCCTCTTCCAGCTTTTGGTAGCAGTAGGCAAGTAACTCTAATCTCTGCCTCCTTCTTCACACGGTCATCTTCCCTGCGTGTCTGTGTCCAAATTTCCCTCTTCTTATAAGGATACCAATTATACTGGATTAAGGGCGCACCCAACTTCGGTATGACCTCATCTTAACTTCTTACCTAATTATATCTGCCATGACCCTAATTTCAAATGAGGTCACATTCTGAGGTTTTGGACTTTATCTGCCCACTCCCCCGTTGGAGGAGGAACACAATTCAACCCACGACAGATGCCTCGGCACTCTAAAAGGACTCTTTAGCAGCAGACAGAATAGAGACACGTGTATATATCTTTTTTGGGGGAACTGAACGAAAATGAAATACCCCTTCTCACTTCTCCTCCACTTCATGTGATGGCAGTGTGCTGTGACTCCTGCCCCCAGTAGAAAAGCAATGGATACGCTGTAGAACAATGCTACAGACCAATCCGGGAAGAATATGCCTGCTTTCCTCACCTCTCCTCGCTCTTCCTGCTCCAACCCCGAAGGGTCAAACCTACTACTCAAAGGAGTAGCAACTCAAAAAGAGGAAACAGGACTATGAGGTCCGCCATACCTCAAAGGTATGAACATCACATGGAATGAGGAGTGGCAGGAAGAGGGTGTCAACCCATAACTACGACTGTCCAGAGATGGCTTGAGAAAGTTAAAATTCAGACCAGCAGTTTGGATAAGCAAATTACAGAATAGGAAACTGAGGCTGTGGCCTAAAAGGGTGGCTCAAAGTTATGGGCTAGGTACAACCAGAACATGGAATGACTGATATTTAAGGTTCTTGTGACTAATGAAGTGCTTCATGCTATTAATAGTTACTAATATCTAACTTAAGCATTTCTTTATGTAAACTATTTTTTCTTTTCTTAGGAACAGTAACCTTTTCCAGTTCATCTTGTAAGATGATCAAAGTCAAGTCTGACAGATGCAATGGCTTATGGAGAGTTTTATGTAGACTTTCTATTGCATAGCTTTAGAAATAATTTTGGAGTAGTAGAGCCAGGTACCAATATATGATGACCGTTTATCTGGAATTTGGAAAAATGATTTTCTGTCTACATGTTTTTCCTCAATACTCACACTCACATACATACATACAGACACACAAACTACACACACACACACACACACACACACACACTTATTCTGGTTCTTTCTTTTGTGTCCCTTTTCCTAGAAAAAAATTTTTTAAAAGGTGAAGAAGTATCTTGGTGCTTTTGGACCCGTTTTCCATTCACAATAGCTCAGCCAACTGTACCTGATGGGCCCCTGACATACTCTCTTTTATGAAATTCCAGATAAAAAAAGGGCCACTACAAAGAAAGTGGCAAAAGTCTAAGTGGATTTTCGGAGGCTGAAGACAGAATTGAGAATCTGATGGTAAAATAAAATAGCCAAGAAAACAAAGCAGTCAGAAGGTGTTAATAAGACGGAAGATAACAATGCCACGTATAGGAATTAGACATAAATGGTTTTAAAAGAAAGTGACATTCTCATTGTGCCGAACTGGCCTTCTATAATCACAGCTGCTCCTATTAGGGGTGAAATCCAACATATATTTTTAAAGAGCTCTCGATATTCCTTATCTTCCTCAGCAGTTTAATGAAAATTGAAAAGATGACACAAACCTGTATGTGAGGTCGGCTGTATCTTTCTCTTCTCTCTTCCCTGCTCCATTCTTGGCCAGTCCAGGACATTATTAGGATATTTCATTTGATTTTCTCTCTTTCCAGGCAATGCATTATGTACCTATCAAATGATGTTTGGTAATCAATTCTTGATCTCTCCTGGAGGTCAGTCAATGACACCATCTAAATTGTCATCTCATTTCTTTCTTGAAAGAGAATCCATCTATTTCCTTTGAGCACACAGAGATTTCAGACGAAGGTAAGGTACTAAACCATTCATGAACAAGATGACATTTTTTCTCATCGAGACTGTCAGACTGGGTTTCTATGTGAAGATGGACTTAGTTATTACAGGGGTCTCTTTCATTTAAAGTTCCAGTTAATATGCTATTAACTCTTCTTGACTCTTCATTGAATGGTCTCTTCATCTCTTAGTTAATTTTATTTTGGAGGTGTAGGGCATGAATGGAGGGGAAGGATGTTGTGGATTCATACATGAAGACACAGAGACTTAAAGCCAGAATTCTGAGGTTCAAATCAGGGAAAATGGCAAATTGCCTATATTTATTGATGCACATAAGAGAATGCAAATATGTTTGGAGTAACTCCAGACAGGTTAATAGGATAAAAGTAATATCTCTGAGAGGGGTAGCAGGCAAACGTAGACAAACTTTTAAATTGAGGCTCAGTGATTGAGGGGATTATTTAAAAGTTAAAGGCTTGAATAGTTATTAACAAATGAAATACTGAAGTACCTGTCGTGTGTTTTCACGCTCCGTGTCTTTTTCATGTACGTAGTCCATTTGCTGAGAGCACAGTCAGTTATGTAAAGTTTTATTTCTCCTGCAGATCCTGAATCTTTCAGAGACAGGCTTAAGTGTTATTTTCAGAAGGTTCAGCAAAGGCTCCAACAGACGTTGCATCTTTCTGGATGCTCATGCCTCAAATTGGCTGGGGCCGTTTTGAGCTTTTCAAATTAATAATTTAAAAAAAATGCTATGCCTATACATAATGACTTCATCTTGTCTGCAGAAATGATTCAAAACAGCAGTTGCTACACACAAGTAGGTCTCATTAAGTGATATTTTGATGCAGGAGCACAGGTACCGGTGTCAGCCGTTGCTGCTGGGTAACTGCTTAACTGTGGAAATGATGGCAGAGCAGAAGGTGTGAGTGAGCATTAACACTGATCGTTATTCTGCTGGGCGTTTAGTGCCTCAACTCGATTTTCTTTTGTTTTCCATTTGGAGCAATGTACTGCACTTAAGCGAGATTCCTTAGGGATTTCAAGAAATGTAATTGCATTTTTTTTAAAGTAAGGAATTTGTTTTAAAGAACATTCTTAAGGTATGTATGAAGATTTTTGTAAAGGCCCTTATTTTACTCGGTCATCAGTTCCATCTCTTTGTAAAAATGTCCTGATGAATGATGTCGACATGCAAATAACCACAACAAGACAAATCAGTAAAACAACCACATTCCCACAAAATTAACAAAATCCTGTAAATTATCTGAAAAGAAATACTTTTCTTTGGTGAACCTTTTAAAATCTTATTTAAATATAGAACAATGTCTGTTAACCAAGTCACCATATTGAAGATCCAACCAATAATTAGATGGTCTGAGAAAATACCCAAGGCAAGGCATATCCACAGGGATCAGGAGAAGAAGATCTGAGGGTCTAGCTGAGACTCATATCAAATCCTGGAGGAATTCCCAGTTCTCCATGCACATTTCAAAACAGCTAGATATGCTGCAGATTTCCAGTACCTTGAGTCCAGACTAAGTCCACAGGCATAACTCCTGTCCTGTTGAAGTAGACAGTCGATCAGGAGAGCTACTCTTCTCTTCAGTTTGAGTTCACATAGCCTAGGTCCTGCCACTCCTTATCTTTGACCTGACCTTTGAACAGTAAAAATTCAAAGGCAGCAATAACAGAAGAAAGTGGGACAGAAAGGTCAGTACCAAAACCAAAAAAAGGCTCATTTTCATTATCATTTTCATGATAATAGAAACTGTTTCATAAAGTGTTGACCAATGCTGGAAGAGGGGGGGACTTGACTCTTCTCTTTTTTTCTTACTTATTTTAATTGTAATAAAATATACATAACATAAAATTTACCATTTTCCAGTGTGCACTTTAGTGGCATTCAGTACACTCACACTGTTGTGCAACCATCACCACCATCCCTCTCCAGAATTTTTCATCTTCCAAAACTGAAACTCTGTCCCCAGTAAACAATAACTTCCCTCCTCCCTCCCCAGCCCCCCTGCCTTTGGCGGCCACCATTCTGCTTTCTGTCTCTGTGATACTTGACTCATCTTGCCAGTGCTGCCAACTCTGGGTATTACTTAACTTCAGGAAACTTTTTGTCTTTTATTTTTAAAACCCATCAGAGAAAATACACAGCAGCTAGGGAAGGCGAAAGCCTCCAGGGATCCATTTGAAAGAATGATTATGGCAATAATAAGGCTTGTGAAAGGAGCTATCATCCCCGAATGAGGCAGGCTCTCACCCAGGCTGTGCCAAACTTTAAAGCAACATTTCTGCTTTGAAATGGCTGGTGATAGCACATTTATGTTGCAAATGGGAGACAAATTCAATCACCTGGGCCGATTTGTGCCCAGAAAGCCAGCGCATGGAAATGAATGTCTTTCGGATCTGGCATGCCGTTATTATTGGAAGAAGAAGCATTTGTTTTGGAGCCATTGTGATTAAAGAACCATGGGCCAATTGGCTCATTTGTCTCAGTTTATCTAATTACCAGACCAAGGTGAAGATTTGGAATGGTTTAAAACATAGAAATGAAGCCTATTTGGGACTCAAACTGGATGTGGTCCCAGTGGTATGAATGAAATTCAGTTGTTTTCCCCCTTCTTTTCTTCCATCCTTCCCCAACGCCCCCACTCCTCGAGCAAAACAAAATAAATTCATGTTGAAAAATAATTTACACAAAGTAGAGAGTGGGAAAACAGGATTAACAGCAAATCTGGAAAATTCTGACCCTAAGAAAATGCTATTTCCCTTGTAGCAGAAATAGAGCCATTTTGCCTGAATTTTCTCAATAATTACTTCAACTCACCATTTCTCTTTGCCTGTCCCAGACATATCTTTCTGGGAAGTTTTGCTTATAACACATTTTAAAACATTTTTACAACAAATGTGCAGAGTTTACATGTGGAGAAAAAAATAAGCACATAGGGATGTGCATTTCCTGCAACAATGATTAATATTACTAATTTATTGGTTCCAGTTAAGCATATAGTAAACAATTTACAGACGCTCTTCAGTGGAACTTCTCACTGACTCAGAGGGCATGAGTTACCAGGTACGTACATGCCAGCTAAGGCAGGGCATCAATTTCTGTTCCCGTGAGCAGCACTGGGAACCCTCCATGAAGGTTCTAGGGAAATCTCTTGTAGGACGTGAGAACAGCTGAAGAAATGACTTCTTTCTACACATGGATATCGCTATACACTCTGAGGCCATAAAAGGCCAAAAAAATATATATATATATAATAATAATCATAAAAATGAAAGACTTCAATAGGTTATTCAATCATCATCACAACAGAATAAATTTCTTTATCAGATTAGCCAGGAATGGGGCATTAGATTGATTCGTTTTGGTTGGGGAAGGAGTCACTAAGGTTATAGGCATGTAGCCAAGGAGGGCAGATGTCTCTGGGGCTCTGTAGCAGGCGACAGTGCTGGAAGTGGGGAAGGGGATGTAAAGGGATGATGGGAGGTGGTGAGGGCTCAGAGAGAGGCTTCCCCCTCAACCCCAGGGCTGCATGGTTTTTGGAAGTTCTCTACAGGGTGATGATAATTGGACTGGTCTAGCAGGATTGATTCCACAAGGCCACATAAAAGGGATATGCCCAGAGAATTTCCCATGAAGAAAGGTGATTAATTGTAAGCAAACCTGGGGACATGGCAGGGTGGCTGTCCCTCGGATTCCTGATTGCCTTGGGCCACAGTTTCTCCAACACTGAGATGGGGTTCTCAAGCAGCGCGAGAGTTGTTGAGCCTCCCTGGGAGAGACTGGGAGAGACTGGGAGAGAAGCGCTTGTCTTTCTTTGCTCTGCGTGGATGCTCCCGGAAGAGGGGAGTCCTGCCTGCCGCCTGTGGCTCATTACGCTGGTCTGACGGCAGCCAATTAGAACAGCAGCTTCTTTTAAGAAAGAACATGCCCAGGCCATGTCTGGATGCCTCTGGCTTCCTCCGTAGTATCCAGTCCGACTGGCCATAGCTAGAGTACCTGAAGTTCCTTCCGCCTAACAACCTGTGCTGCGTGAGCAATAGCAACTGAAGTGGGAAAACACTTGTTTGGGCCATTGTCCTCCAAAAGTGTGTGCTTGGCAGCCTTGAGCCTTATTGGGCCTTTGCCTCAAGCCATCAATGTGTGATATGAAAGCTGGATGGCTGGGTGGCACGTGCGGAAGGAGGAGGAAGTACCATGTGTAGATTAAGAGCACAGACATTGAGTATCAGATAAACCCAGGCTTATTTTGCCTCTGCCACTTCCTCAGTGTGTGACCTTGAGTAGCTTACTAAATGTCTCTGTGTCTGCTTTCTCATCTGCAACACGGGGATGATAATTATAATTGTCTCGTGAGGTTGTTGTGAGAATTAAATGAGATAATATATGAAAAACCCTTGATGCAATGCCTGGCTTAAGACTCAGCAGGGTAAATATTCTAATCACATTCATTTTATGAAGAAGGAAGCTGAGGCTCTAAGAAGATAACCAGCTTTGCCTAAGGAGCTGCCAGGTAGGTATTATTATGCCCCTTTTAACAGAAAGGCTTAGTTACTTGCTCAATAGCATGACCTCCGGCCTTTAAAACTAGGGGTATTGAACTGGAACCAGTGAGGGCAACATCTTAAAACTTCTCCAGCCTTCACATCCATTCACACAAACACCCACCAACCACAGGAAGCCACCCTGGGTTGAGGCCAACACAGTCTACTCTGCCTATACTTCCCCACAAGAAACCATTGGTGGGAAACAGGTCCGCCCCGCCCCCCGGCTTACTCACAAGAATGGGACAGAAGGGACAAGGACATAGGAGGGAAGAGAACATGGAGAATTAGGGAAAAGGACTGATATTCAAGAATAACGCAGAGCCTGTTAGAGCCTGTGTTTTATATGTGGGCTTAATTATTCCATAAGAAATGTTCATTTTGGTGACTAATGATTAGAAAGACATCAAATACATTCAATAATAGATAATTACTTGCCCCTGTTTAAAACTTCAAACAGCTCACTGTTTTTTTAATTTAAATTACACACACGATTTTGTAATCTTTTTCTTATTGAATTGAGCTTTTTTGTTTGTTTGTTTAACTGAATCAGCCCATTGTTTCAATATCTTGAATAAAAAGCCAAGTCGAAATTCCCACATGGCTTTGGTATTGACTATCATGCCGTAAGTCAAAGCCAGTGGTTGAACTTCTTCACTGAATTAGTAACTTTTCTCCAATGGATTGACCACTCTTTTAACCAGACCTACTCAATCAGCCGGTCGCTTTGAACACAATTATATTTTTTCCACACCCTCCATAGCCACAGATAGTCAGCATCTCAACATCTCGTATATTCTATCAGCAAAATAGGGAAATGAATTCCTTACTTCACTTTCTATTTCATGATAATGTTGGGAAAATTGATGGGATATGTAATGCAATTTTAAACCGATAAACCCACTTCTCTAAATATTTTCCAAATATTAACTTTATAATAGACAGGTATTTGTGTATGGCTTAACAGTGGTACCCAATGCTTATTTGTTCTATTGATTTTCTTCTGCCACAAATGCACTGAAGTGCAAAGTGTTACATACACTTGCAGCTTGTTTTTGTATTCTGTTGGGGAGGGAGTCATAGATAGAACTATTTAATCTTGGGATTGGAAAAGATCTGAAAGGTGACATTGATGGGATATGAGTGTCTATATCCTTTCAGTTTACTGAATAAGAGACCAAATAAATGCAAAGCATTCGGTTTCTAAATAAACTCTAGTGTACTATAATAAACATTTCCCAGTATTTAGCATAGGGCCTAGCAAAAGTATATTTATTGATTACAGATGCCACACAAAAGATTCTGTGCTAGCCAACTATAAACCATAAAAATAAGGCAAGATTTTCAAAATCTTGAAAATTCTCTGAATACATTTATTTCATCACTGTAATATGCATATATTTTATATTTCAGAAAGGAGCTTCAGAGAAATTATTCTTTCTCTAAGTTGTAACCACTGAGAATATTCTCCTCTTCAACTTGCCAAGAAGTTGTCAGAAACATTGGGATTCACCCCTCATCTTGAACATCCTCCTTCCGATCAGCACCAGCCGCCCCCTCAAGGAGCTCTCCCTCCTGTCTCTCGCTAGTCTCACCCACAAATTGCAGCAGCACCGTGCTAACTGCTTAAAGCATGGACTCACATTTCCCTGGCCAGATTATGATCCCCTTGAGGCAAAACAAGCATAGGAAGAAAGGCATCCGAGCCACATTTTGCTTTTGCCTCCAGAGCACAGAGCCCGGCATATAGCAGGTAGCCAGTAAGTATGTATTCATCAATCGCTCTGCAAAAGAGAGAAAAAGATCCCTTCCTCCTCTGTGAGACATGAAAAATATTTTCTCAGTAAATACATCAGAACAAAGAGTAGTTTTAAGTGGAAATAAAACAACAACAAAAGGAATGGGATCTGTAGTTTGTGGTTTAACCTTTTTCCTGTGAGATCTTTTTTTCCAAACAGTAAAGGCTTAAAAAAAAGGTGGTTTCAAGTATTTATTTAACATGTAATTCATGGGGCTGAAGTCTCCTCACCTGCCCCCAATCCCCCTCTCCCAACCCTGCCTAGTTCTTGACTCAAGATCATTTTTCTTGTCCCTGCTCCATCCTCCTCAGGTGACCTTCTTCCTGACACTCTTTAATTCTTGTTCTACAACTGTCCATAAGGCCTTCCTCAGAATCCATACGAATACTGACATTTTAAGGAAAATTAAGATTTTTTTCCCAAATATAATGTTAATATATTTCCATTGTATAGAATTTTGAGAAGATAAAACATGGAAAGAAAGAAAATAAAAATCATTTATTATTCTACACCCCAGAGATATCCACTGCTAATATTTGGTGGATATCACTCTATTAAGATTTTCCAGCCTATAATTCTCAGCATTTTAATGCATTTTTTTCCATTTTACAACATTGGAATTATACTTCATATATTATATAAAAACACTTTCTTATGACATTAAATATTTTTTCTACCACAATGACTCTAAACCTTTACTAGGCCTCGGAATCATCTGGAAAGGATGTTCAACTACCTATTCTTAATTCTTCTGCCAGCTGCCACGCAGGGGTGGAGAACCTGCGGCCTTCTGATTTCAAGATTGTTCTTTTTAAGCACCAGAGGAGGCAAGAAAAGCTTCATCTTTATCTGCTGCACCCCTTTTAATAAAAGGATTTGTTTTATAAAATTTGGATTCTGTTGAAAGGCCACACTCAAGGATACAGAAGGCCACGTGTGGCCCCAAGGTGGCAGGTTCCCCACCTCTGCCAGCCCCAGCTGATTCTGATACTGTTATTCCTTAAACCATACTGTAAGAAACAAGTTTCTACAACATAATTTTTCATGGCTACATAGCATTCTATTGTATAAATATGTACATATTTCATAATTTATGCTATTTCTAAAATTCTCACTTTAGGAGTTATATAGAAAAGTAGAATGAACTGGAGTGATCTGAAGGAAAGAAAGATTTGAGCTCCCAAAAAACTGACATTGATTTTATGTGGTTTAACCTTCTGACAGTGTCATTTTATTCCAACTGTCTCCTGGACAAATGCCAGGAATGAATAGGTTCTCCCAGAGCATACAGTGAGGTAATTTCTTGGTGAATTGGATGGGAAAGAATTACTTTTGCAAAATTTTACAGACATTAAAACTACTATTATAAAACCAACGGTAGCCCAAATATATTTACACCAAAAACTCAAGAAAATCTCCTTATCCTAAGCCTTCTTACCTCTTTCTTTACCCTAGCCTCTCATTCATGACTGACTCTTTGTGTCTTTATCTGCACTCTTCTTTGGGTTTCTCCTTATGCATATGCCATTCCTAATATCTTTCCAGAATATTCTTACCATTGATGTCTCACTGTCTCATACAGTCTCCCCACCATTCTTCTCTGCCACCTTCTCAGTATCTTTGTGGGCAAATATCATCTATAAAACCTGACAACATAATCCATGGTGCTTTAGCTAGTGCCTGAGTGATGCAGAGAAGGCTGAGATAGCACCAGGGGGATCAGGAATCTGGCTGTCATGGTGGATTAACCAGCTGACCTTTCATTTACATTGGAGGCCCCTGTATTTAAAGGCAGCAACAGCAGAACTCCAGAAACTATTGCCCTCCAAAAGGACCCAGCTGACTGACTTAACCCCTGCCCAAAGTTCATTATCTGTATCTGTTTGTTGTTGCCAGCCTGGTAGGGACAGATACCTCAGGACTGAGGAGGAGACAGAGGAGGTGCCAGGCTAATGGGGCAGCAGGTACCCGAGAGCTCTGTTTACAAGTGTTCACGTTGTTAGATTTCATCTTAAACCTTAACATTAAATTTGAAAGTGTGTCTGTTTTTAATGTGTAAAAAGGATTCATCGAGTATAAATATGCTGGCCAAAGAGGAGACTGGAGAACACAGATAAGTGAGGAGATGATAATGATGACGATGATGATGACGATGATGACTATGATTATAGAAAGTTCCAAAAGCTTGAAATGTTTAGGCAATTCATCTGAGAGGCTCCAGCTACCTCAAGACAGTGGCCCAAATAATCTTCTCAGAACGTTAGCTCTATAAGTTGCCTGTAAGGAGACAACTATTTCCAAACATCTTTGCAATTCCCAAGGGTGAACACTGACGCACATGAACCTTTTCTACAAGACTCTGTGGTCTTCAGCCCATTCCTATGAACACCCTGGACTATCTTCTGTGATGTTAGGTGAGGTGGCAAGGAAAGGGCCAGCTATGCCTGGCATTTTGCACAAAACAGCGTAACCCCGAGAAGGGGTTATATATCAGAGTGGTTAAAGAACTTGTTCACAGTAATACAGATCGAATAAGGCATGGCCTCAATTCTGCCTTACTCCAAAATCTCTCTCATCTTTCCACTTCCTCCTCCTGATTCTTTCCTCTCTGCCCAGACAATGTAGAAAATTGATGCTTTGTAATGGCCCATCGCACATTCCATCTTCTTTTCGTAACAACACCCTGGGTTACTCTTAGAGAGTTATCTTTCCCTACTAACTACAAGCTGAGAGAACTCTTGATTAAGATGATGACCTGCCGTCTTCTAGGCCAGCTGGATACTTCCTACCTGAAATTCAAATTGCTTTTAGAGCAAAACAATGAAAAGAATGAGAAACAACTGTTCTCCACTCATTCCAGCTGTTACTCCCCAGACCCTCTGGGTTCTTACTCTTCCCAAGGCGGGTCCCATACCCGTCCTGATGATCCTCTGAACTCTCTGACATTATTCCAAATAACACATTTGCTTTTGTCAGCCTGAAACAAATTCTGTTGCTTGCAAACCAAGAATCTGAACTGAACACTTACTTGCAGCCCTAAACCTATTAAAGTACTGAGTGCTTTCAACCCTTACCTGATCTTAAGATTCATCTAGGACAGCTAGAAAAAATACAGATTCTTGGGTTCTACTTCAGGCCCACAAAATCAGAATTTCCAGGAGTAGGGCCTAAGAAAACTGTTTTTTACTGAGCTCCCCAAGTAATTTTTTTCTAGAGAAATAAATTTAATTTTTTATCCTTTTCTCCCAAGTTCCTAATTCTTACTCATCCCCTATGTGGGTCCCCTTCCCTATGCTCTCAATGTACAAATGATATTATGCTGTTCCCATCTTTCTACTTCTTACTTTCCTCACTCGCTATCTTTTTGAGATCTGTTTACATTGAGGTCTGTATAGAATTTTATTATTTGCACATATTGCTTTTTGTTTATTCATTCTCCTGTTGATGGGAATTTAACTGTTTCCATTTTTTCCTAATACAAACAACATTATAATAGGTATCCTCCTTGGTTAAACCCTGTTAAAATATTTCTATTATATATACAAAGGATGGAAATGGTGGATTGTAGTCATACACATACACCACATTATTCTAAATTGGTTTTTACTAAATTGTACAATTTACTATTAGGGCATGAGGTTCACTGTTTCCTCCACAAACCTGATAATGCTTAATGTTATCCAATATTATTTTTTATTTTGCTAATCTGGTAGATATTACCGAGATCTCATCATTCAAATTTACCTTTCTTTGATTATTAACTATTACGTGCTTATTAGTCATTCAGGCCTACCTAAGATGCCTACTCACATTCTTTGCACATTTCTTTTGGGTTTTCTTTTATAGCAGACTATATTTTCCAAAAATGGCCATAGCAATATTTTCCATTTTATATTTACTTCCAGAACCTTGTCATTTCCCATCAACATGTGGTGTCTACTTCCCTTCCTTTGAATCTGGGCAGGACTTTGTAACTCCCTGGATGAATGTGGTAGAACTGGCCCCATGACTTTTCAGGCCAGGTCATAAAAAATGATATATCTTCTCCCTGGTTTTTTCTCTTTCTCTCTGATTTTTTTTTTTTTTTTTTTTTTGAGACAGAGTTTTGCTCTGTTGCCCAGTTACAGTGCAGTGACTCACCACAACCTCCAACTCCTGGGCTCAAATGATCCTCCTGCCTCAGCCTCCTGAGTAGCTGGGACAACAGGCATGTGCCACCACATCTAGCTAATTTTTGTCTTTTTTTGTAGAGATGGGGGTGAGTCTTACTATGTCGCTCAAGCTGGTCTCTGATTCCTGGCCTCAAGTGATCCTCCTGTCTCAGCCTCTCAAAATCAGGTAGTGCCAGTTATACAACTTTGTTCTTCTCCTTCAATATCGTGTTGACTGTTCCAGGTCTTTTGTCTCTCCACATAAACTTTAGATTCAGTTTGCCAATATCCACAGAATAACTTACTGAGATGTTGACTGGGATTGCATAGCATCTATGGATTGAGTTGGAAGAACTGACATCTTGATGCTATTGAATCTTCCTATCCATTTTGGGGGTTGCTTATGTAAATAGTATTGTTTTCAATATTTAATTCCACTTGTTCATTGCTGGCATATAGGAAAGTGGTTGACTTTTGTATAATAATCATGTATACTGTAACGTTGCTATAATAGCTCATTGGTTCCAATTCTTTCAAATTTTCTACATAGACAATCATGGCATCTGCAAACAAAAACAGTTTTACTTCTTTCTTCTCAATTTGTATACCCCTTATTTCTTTTTCTTGTCTTATTGCATTAGCTAGGACTTCCAGTATGATGTTGAAAAGAAGTGTTGGGAGGGGACATTCTTGCCTTGTTCGTAATCTTAGTGGGGAGGCTTCTAGTTTTTCACCATTAAGTATGATGTTAGCTGTAGGTTTTTTTGTAGATATTCTTTATCAAGTTGAAGAAGTTCCCTGTATTATTTACTTAGAGATTTTATTAACATGAATAATTGTTGGATCTTGTCAAATGCTTTTTTCTGTATTGATTGATATTATCATATGATTTTATTTTCTTAGCCTGTTGTTGTGATGGATTACATTTCAAATGTTGAACCAGCCTTGACTATCTGGGATAAATTCCACTTGGTAGTGGTGTTTAATTCTTTTTATATGTTGTTGGATTTGATATGTTAATGTTTTGTTAAGAATTTTTGCATCTATGTCCATGAGAGATATTGGTCTGTAGTTTTCTTTTCTTGTAATGTTCTTGTCTGGTTTTAGTACTGGGTAATGCTGGCTTCATAGAATGAGTTAGGTGGGAAGTAGTCCCTCTGCTTCTGTCTTCTAGAAGAGATTGTAGAGAATTGGTATAATTTTTCCCTTAAATGTTTGGTAGAATTCACCAGTGAATCCATCTGGACCTGGTGCTTTCTGTCTTGGGAGGTTATTAATTATTGATTCAATTTCTTTAATAGATATAGGCCTATTAAAATTGTCTATTATTTCTTGTGTGAGTTTTAGCAGATTATGCTTTTCAAGGAATTTTTCCATTTCATCTGGCCTGTGAAATTTCTGGGCATAGAGTTGTTAATATTTCTTTATTATTTTTATAGTCCACAGGATCTATAGTTACGTCCCCTCTTCCATTTCTGGTATTATTATAGTAATTTGTGTCTTCTTTCTTTTTTTTCCTTAGTTGCCTGGCTATAGGCTTCTCAATTTTATTGATCTTTTCAAAGAACAGCTTTTGGTTTCATTTATTTTCTCTATTTATTTCCTGTTTTCAATTTCATTGATTTCTGTTCTAATTTTTATTATTTCTTTTCTTCTGCTTACTTTGAATTTAATTTGCTCTTCTTTTCTAGTTTCCTAGGTGGAAACTTAGCTCATTGATTTTAGATCTTTCTTCTTTTCAAATATATGCATTACATACTATAAATTTCCCTCTTATCACTGCTTTTGCTGCACTCCACGAATTTTGAAAAGTTGTATTTTCACTTCCATGTAGTTAAAATATTTTGAAATATCTTTTGAGATTTCTTTTTTGACTCATGTGTTATCTAGAAGTGTGTTGTTTAAGCTCCAAGTATTTTTAGGATTTTCCAACTATCTTTCTGTTATGGATTTCTAGTTTAATTCCAATGTAGTCTGAGAGCAGACATTGTATGATTTCTACTTTTTAAATTTTGTTAGGATGTGTTTTATGGACTAGAATGTGATCTATCTTGGTGAATGTTCCATGTGAGCTTTAGAAGAATATATATTTCATAGTTGTTAGATGAAGTAGTCTATAGATGTCAATTATAGTCAGTTGATTGATGGTGCTGTTGAGTTCAATTAAATCTTCTACCATGGCCTCTGGATATGGAATTGTAGGAACAATAAAATCTGACTCTTAGGGACACTTTTCCCTGGTCCCCAAGTACGTATCAGCTGGAGAATTCTTCTCCACACACTCCTTGCTGAAAAAGCTGTTGCTGCTTCTGAGATCTGTCTCTCCTATTAGGGCCTGTCTCTCTTCCATGTGCCCCACAGGCAGAATCCCTGCTCCACTTTGGAATTTTCCAAGTCTTAAGTAACTTGTGCTATCTCAATCATGAGAGTTAGGCAATTCTACCCAGGAAGTATTCTCCCATCAGACCAATATCTAATCCAGACCTGCTGTATCAATCACTGTACCTATTATTATACAATAAGTATTTTATTATTGTTGTTAATCTATTATTATGCTTAATTCATAAATTAAACTTAATCACAGGTGTGTATTAAATATATATGAAAAAAACATAGCAGATGGGCTTTCTGCTATCTGTGGTTTCAGACATCAACTGGGAGTCTTGGAAAAAATCACCTGAGGATAAGGGAGGACTTCAAAATGGCTACATTTTCCTTCTTCCTGCTGGAAACACTGGGGATTTTTCTCTGATCTTCATTGTAAGAACTTGGTAGTACTCTTGGAGATAAAGCTCACAAAAGTGTGAGAGCTACCTATGACTGGGTCTTTATGTCATTTTTACTCCCAGACTTGTCCATACTGAGCTTTCAACAATTTGCCAATTACAGCTCAAGTCTTCCTATCCTGGTACTGGTTCCTGCAGAGGTTTTTGCTCCTGTGATTTCTGCTTTAGTAAGTTGTGATTCTTTGTATTTACCTGTTGGTTTCTCCAATTTGGGGATCAGTGGTTTGCCCTGTGACCTCACTTCTCTGATAGGTATGAGTAGAGTTGTTAATTATTTTTCAGTTTGTTCAGCCTTTTATTTGTTGTTAGGACAGAATGGTGACTTTCAAGCTTCTTATGAGGTAGAACAGAAAGAAACTGGAAGTCAATATATATTCTTTAATCTATGGATTATTTAGAACTACATTTTTTAACTTCTAGATATGTGGGGTTTTTAAAAGCTATCGTTCCGTTATACTTACTAATTTTGTTAGGAAATTATGGTCAGGAAATATAGACTGTAATTCTGATTTTTTTTTTTAGACATTATGATCTAGTAAACATTCTAATTAACATTCCATGTGTGCTTGAGATGAATGTGATTTCTATATTCGTTAGGTACAAAATTCTGTGTATATGTATTAAATCAAGCTTGTTAATGGTGTTAATCACATCTTATATTTCTTCCTTGTTTTGCATCTACCTTGAACTAGGAGTTTCTGAGAGAAATGTATTAAAATTTGTAGCTAAAATCGTAGCCTCATAGACTTAGTCCCAAAATGTATCTATTTGTCCAATTTATATTATTAAGCATATATAATTCATTATTGTTATATTTTCTTGATATAGTATTTTCCACCATCTCTTTTTGTCTCTTTTGACCTTTTTTGCCTTATATTATATCTGAAATTAAAATTGCTACCCTAGCTTTTTTTGGTTCATTTTGGTCTATTGTAACTTTTTCCAAACCTATATTTTCAACATTTTAATATACTTTTATTTTTAAGATATTTTCTGTAATAATATGTTGCCGGATTATTTTTAAAATTAGAGTTTAAAGTCTCTTTCAATTAGAGAGATTAACTCACTTAGAGTGATTGTAGTTACTTATATATTAAGACTTTTTTTTGACATTTTATTTTATATTTACCATGTTTTAAAAATTACCTTTTGTTCTTTCCTATGTTTATTTTAAAAGAAAAGTGTTTAAATTTTATCTAATTTTTTGCTGATATTTTGAAGTTATTCAGATGCATACATCACCTTAATTATTTCTTTCAAAGTTTAAAGCTTATCAATAGCTATGTTTTCCACTTAAAAATGACAAAAACTCTAGAACAATTTAACCATCTCCTATGTTCTCTAGTTCTCAGGTCCTCAAACTTTTGACTCCATATATATGTAAATAATATAAATAAATAAAATATATACACATATAAATATGATATTTATATATAAATATATATTCCATAGTCATTTCTAATATATATAATTAAACAGATTATTTCTTTATCTACTTTTGCTTCCATATCTCATTTCTTCTGCTTGGATTAATTTATCTTCTTCATAAAGTAGTCATTCAAGTTCTTCAGAGAAGTAATATTTAGTGTGGCAAATTATTGGCATCTTTGTATTCCTGAAAACATATTTTGTCTACATATTTTAATAAAAGTTTAAATGGCTATAAATTCTAAGCTCATTATTTTCTTTTGTCAGTACTTCGAATATGCTAGAGCATATGTTGTTGAGAAGTCTAATGTTAACCTGAGTTTTATTCTTTTTAGGCAAACAGCTTTTACTCTTTTGAAACTTAAATTTTTTCTTTTGCCTTTAATATTCTTAAATTTTGCTGTGATATACCTATGTGTAACTTTTCTTCTATTTAGCTCAGTACTCTTGAGTTCTTTCCATTTAAGATCTTATATGTTTATTTCTGGTCATTCTTTGTAGCTTTATCTTCAAATATTGTCTCCCAACTCTTTGAAACTCCTATCAGGCAGATGTAGGCACCATTACATCTATCCTCCCTATCCTTCTCCTTATGAAACTTTGATATTTCTTATCCCTTCTTTATACCATTGATTAGGGCTCCCTTCTCCTTCCTGCTTGCTAATTTGATCTTTGGTTTTATCCATTTTGATATTTAACTCATAGGTTGAATTTTTTTTTTTGAGGAGAAGGAAAGAGTTTATTAATTTGCCAGCAAATGAGGAGGTTGGCAGACTCCCATCTCAAAAATGTCCTGGAATTCTTACTATATAGAAAACAAAAATTCAACCTGTAAGTCACCCCTCCCCTGACACACACACACACACACACACACACACACATGTTGAGTATCCCTTATCCAAAATGCTTTGGACCAGAGTGCTTTGAATTTCATATTTTTTCAGATTTTTGAATATTTGCATATACATAATACAACATCTTGGGAATGGGACCCAAGACTAAACATGAAATTCATTTATTTTTCATATATACCTTACACACATAGCTTGAAGCTTATTTTATATAATATTTTAAGTAATTTTATGTATGATACAAAGTTTATGTTAAGTGCTTATTTGTGGAATTTTCTCTTTGTGACATCATGTCAGTGCTCAAAAAATTTCAAATTTTGAAGCATTTCAGATTTTGGAATTTTGGATTAAGAGTGCTCAACATATATAGGTGTGTATATCTATATATCTATATCTGTAAGCTCCCATTGGCTTTTCTCAATCATCTGCTTGTTGCTTACAACATACAAAAGAAATAAAATTTTACAGTGAAGATTTTCAAAAGTAATACCAAAAAATTGGTTTCATTACTCCAAACTCCCTCACCAAGAAGGATATAAAAGAGTCAAGAGAATATATACTGGCCATTCTGGAAGAATAGAGGGATGAGAGATGTCTTTTCTTCATCTCAAACTAGTGAGAGATTCTTTAGGAATTTTTCTTGAATTTAATGTGCAATTTTTGGATTCAATGGGAAACAGAGGACAGATGTATGACCATGTTAGAGGGCAAGAGAAATGGGTAGAGAGTTGCTTTAACAGAGGAGAAAAGAAAAATTACTGCTATATTGGAATTGATCCATAGTCCCAGAGTTTGTCCAAACACATGATGCTTTTAGTATTTCCCATGGACCAAATATTGAACATAGGAGAAATGGTGCTGCCTTAGCACCATGTTAAGTTCTGTCCAAGAGGCCCCCCTAGAAGGCAGAGAGTCTATGTGAAATGGTTCACCCCAAATCCAGGGCCAAGTGGAGTCAATGGCCAAAAGAATAGAATGTGTTGTCTCAACACAGATGTTGCAGTTGGACAGGTTCAGCAAGGCAGCTTTGAATGAAGCCAAGAGTATCCATGAGAGAAATAAGCACTAAACGTTGGCTACCTCCAGAGTGAGCAAAGCCATGTAACGATAGGCACAGTCAAACGAAAACGTCCCCATCTTCCTTTCCTTAGCTTTGACCATGGCAGGATCAGAAATTATGACTCTCAAGCTGCGGGAGGAAAAGAAATGCTGGGGGAAAGAGAAGGCCTCTGCCCCACCTCCCTGAAGGCACGTCATCCTCCTGCAACCAGCTCTAGCTGGGGTAAGAGGAGGAAATTTGTATCAAGACTGAAGGGTTGATTGAAATGTTGTATTTGGTATTCAGAGTGACCATAAGACTTACTACTATTGTGAAAGATTAAATTTTGTAGAGGAGGAAGGGATGGACTTCTACTTCCAAGTAGGCTTAAAGGGACAGGTGGAGAAAAAAATGAAGTTTATTTATAATGACACCCTATAAATCCCCTTATTCAACCTACTAATTGGACTAGCTGAAACTTCCTGTCCCATTAATTACTTAGGTTTGCTTCCAGGTGTATAGGATATTCTCCTTTTCTTTAAATCCTCTATTGTGCTTTAGGTAGCACATTGGATGTCTTGTGATTTCTGACTGTGAGTTCTTCAGCTGTTACACTTGCACAGCTACCAGGGGGGAGATGCAACCTCCTCCATTCTAGGCTTGACTTCTGCAGACCTGTGTTCTTCAGGGCAAGTTTAAGCAATGGCAAGTTTAAGCAATGGCAGGTTGTACCTCTCAGCCATATATTCTGAAGTTTCTTCTGTTTTTTTCTGGTGTACCCAGCTTTCATTTGGTGCTCTAGAACCCCAGGGTACCATTTTGTTCCTTTGCCCCAGACACTCCCCTCCTTCAGTAACAGATACTCTTTTATTAAATTGTGGAGCCCTTGGTATCTGGGTGGTGAGATGCAGGGGTGGCCCAGCTAGCCTGCACCCACTCCTGCTCTGAGCCTGGCTCTAGGGAGGCCCTAGGGTCATCACGCCCCTCGGTTCTCTCCTGACTAACAGCTGCAAGTCTCTCCTGGGATACTCTCAGTTTTGCTCTATGTTGTAGTTTTTCACCCCCAGCACCCCTGATGGTTTGTGCTTCATAACTCTGTTGTTGGGGCTGTCCTGGCGGTCAGAATGTGTTTAGCACCATCCCTGACCTCCGCCCACTCACTAGATGCCATAACACTCCCAACAGCTATGACAACTAAAAATGTCCAGACATCCAAATGTCCCTTGGGCATCAAAATTGACCCTGGTTTCAAACCACAGCTTTAGGTGCTGAGTTTAGCTTCCGTCAGTCTTTCTGGGAATCTCCAGGCTTTGCTATGGCAGAGCAAGTGGACAGCTCATTTTCAGTTTTACCATCTTTCCTATTTATACTGTGACATCTCCATGCCAGATAATTAGAAACCCCATCATTATCATTACAAACCCCATAATTACCGGCAGCAAAATCCCTAGTAACCCCCTCAAAGGGTCTTGGGGCTCCCTCAGCACTTGCGCAGTGCAGGGGAGGTGTAAATAGGTTTCCTACGCAGAGTACCTGTTCCAAGAGCTCTCCGTGTATCATCTGGTTAATCCCCACAACTCTGCCAGGTTGCAAACTGTGATTATCCTCATTTCACAATCGGGGAGATCTGGCACAAAGGGGTGAAGTTACTTAGTTTAGGCCACATTCCTGGAAGTGGTGGGACCAGGATCAAACACACCTACTTTGCACAAGCAAACGAGCATCAGGCACAGTCTAGTCCCAAAGACTGGAAGAGAGACTTGCAGTGGAAAATACCTGATGGTAGCCCAAAGAGGAAACAGGCCATTCCCGGGCATCTGAAGAAAAAGAGGAGGAGAGGGAGTAAAGGGGCTACTCGAGGCCTGCGACAGATGGAGGGAGATGACACGCTGGCCTCTCCCGCACGGGCCATCTTCCTGTGGCGCCCGAGTCCCCGCACACGCGGCTCCTCTTGTCTGGAGCATCCTGCCCACTGTGTCCCCTTCTTCACCTGCCCAATTCCTACTCGCTCCGTAAAACTCAGCTCCGGTGGCACCGTCTCGAGAAGCCCGAAAGCCCAGTCTATACTGGGCACTCCTAGCTCCCACAGCCCTTTCACTCAGTCCTGCAGCAGAGGCTCAACCTTCTGCTCGCCCAACTCGTCAGTCAGGCAGTGAGAACAGGATTATCTTCCTCTCCTCAGTGCATCTGGGACTTCACACATGCCCAAAGAATACTTGCAGGTGACCGCAGACTATTTGCCGAGGAACGGTTGGCTGCTCCAGGCTATTTCCGTGGCAAGGCTGTCCGGTCACGCTGGGCAGGGTGGTAGGAGAGGAGGGGATTAGGGGGCTGGAGAGACCAACCTGTCTCAGTTTGCCTGAGATTGTCCTAATTTTAGTGGTGAAAGTCTTGTGTCTCAGGAAAGCCCTCAGTCCCAGGCAAACAGGGACAGTTGGTCAGCCTTCAGGGGGAGGATGGTGGTTGAGCGGGTACTGGGAGAACTGGCTTTTTCACTGATCCTGTAAGTGCAGGTGGGAGCAGCAAGATGGTGTTTACACTCAAAGGATCACTGGTATTCCATTGTTCAGGGTAGAAATTCACACTGAAATCTAATGAAAACGATAGCTTTCACTCCTTGTTTAAATTTGGCACAAAACAAATTGCACTAATAGCAAAAACAATACTAACGTGATCATTGACTTCATTCTCCTCCTGCAGTTTACTTCAGTCTCTCCCAGAACAGAACACATACTTGAGGACCTTCTTTGCTTGTCCCTGTTGCCACATCTACTTTGGCCTTGGCCGAATCATCGCACTGACAGACTGTCAAAGGTAGTTGAAGTGTCTCTTATCAGCCAAGGCTAGAGGAGCCTCATCCCTCCTCCCTGACCCCCCCAGGGGATCTTGGGAGTGTCCTCCGATGTCACTGGGGTTGCTTTTCTCTGTTGGACCCAGGATGGGGACTGCTCCTAAAGCAGTGTTACCCCAGGCAGAGCCTTCACCCTCAGCCTTGCCCTATCTGAGTTCTTCCTCTGGCTGTTCCAGACAAGGAAGGGTCTTTGGGATCAGAAATTTGGCATTAGATTTTAAGTCTGGCATCTCAAGCTGAAATCTGGCACATAGGCAATAAACTAACCTTTGTGTGAGTTCACTGTTTCTAAATGTAAGAGAACAAATAACAACCACAATAATTTAATTTTGGCTTTTATCTTCCTGTTCATATCTTTCTTGTTTACTTAAGCACATAGCCTGCTGACAGCTGGCAAGCTCACAAACAGAAATGAAGATAGACTAGCTTTGACTGCCCTAGGGTTACCTCCTTCATGAAGTCCTATAAGGAATTCCTACTTGTCCTTCTCTGGCCTTTGCTGGAAAATGGTCCTAGAGTGAAGGACATAATAGCTACCACCCAGCACCTGCCTTGCTCTTCCTTGCCAGACCCCACGTGACCCCTCTCCACCCACAAACCACTTGCAGAATACAGTACCGATGACGAGCCTGAATTTCACTGGCTACTAGCAGTGTGTCCTTCAGCAATCTTTAAACTTTGCCCATCTATAGAATGGGTATACTAATTATTCTTATCTTGTAGTAATTTTTTTAAGGACTAAATGAGATAGTTTCTGTGAGCACTTAGTAGAGTGATGGAGTGTTTGAAGCACTCAGTAAAAGATAGCTCCCTGATTCTCATTTGAAGCCAGTTTTGCTCCCAGGGGGATGTGTCAAAAGCCACGTTTAGTTGTCACACCTTGGGGTAGAGGGTGCTGCTGGCATCTAGTGGGTAAAGTCAAGGTATGCTACTAAATATCCTGCAATGCACAGAACAGCCCCCCACCTCCCTACCCAACCAAAACCCAAAAACCAAACCATTACCCTGTGTAAAATGTTATTAGAGCTGAGTTCAAGAAACTCTGGGTTAGCAGTCAGTATATTAGTATTCCTATGGAAATAATGCCTATTTGGTCTGGATTAGCTTCATGGAGACCTAGAACACTAGAAATGGAAGCTATATGAGAAATTATCAAATACTATCATCTTATTTTTAATAGGTGAGTATGTTACCCAAACAAGTGGATGCTTGTTAGTGTAGGATCAACTTGTACATATGGTCGATCATCATTTCCTTGTTATCCTATATGTTCTCAGCTCTTTATCCAAGAAAGAGGAGTCTGGGTCTCCATGCACATATTAGCTCTCTTTCTTCCTTTGATCTTAGAAGATAAACTACTAAGTCCTGAGGCTTCACTTTAAAAAAAATTAATAGCGTCCATAATTTTTCTCTTATAAAAGCAATGTTACACAAATTTGTTATTCAAAGGATTGAAATTTACCATTCATCCTGACTCTCCTATGGGTCTGACTTCATTCAAAGTTGGAAAAGACTCTGTAAAACTGGTTCAGACTGGTGAGGCTGCCAAGCCCTTGGAGTCTTTGTAATCAGTTCAATTCATATTTACTGAGATAGCAATGGAGAAAATGAATACATGGTCTGGTGAGGAAGATGGAGACTATACAACTAATTAAAAGTGTGGTAAGTGCTATAAAAGGGGACAGATAACAGGGAGATTTAATGGAGTCCTAGAAGGCTGGAATACTCACTGAGGAAGTAACATTTAAGCTCATCACATGAAAGACAATTCAGGTAAATGCCTATGAAGACTGGAGTTGAGGAAAGATATATTATTAGGTGGTGTATTTGTTATAATTTCTCTCAAGTTAAAGTTTGCCACGTGATTACATGGTTTAGAGTCCATAGGAGGGAACCCACTCACTTGTATGCATGTCTGGCTCTGTCAAAGTTAGATAGCATTTTAGGTTCAAGCAAAAAGTATTCTACAATTAGCTACTCCTTGAAAAGCAGAATTTTACAATCTGGCAAAATAAGAACTAATTATATGCTCTTCTTCTGACTTAACGACGTTTTCAAATGTTAAATGTCTCATATCTTTCTTCTAATAGGCTTCTCGTTTTATATTTTTATTTGCATAAATCAAAGCTAACACAATCCCATTTTTAATAGCCCTCTTTCAAAGTCTGTTGATATGCTGGTCGATATGAATCATCCTAAATGTCCTCCCTCATGGGCAAGACCCATCTGTCAAGATCTACAAAATGATATTTTCTGCTTATGGGAGACATCTATGTGAAGCTGAATGCTCTGCCAAGGAGAACAACACTAACGCTGCATGCTAATACTCCAATGCCCTGCAATCTTATCTTCCAGAATTTTCAGAAAACCACAGATCCTATAGACTCACAATTAGTAGTGAAAAGCAGTTTTTCTAGTCTGACCTAGAAATGAGCTTTGCCAGATGTAACAAATAAAAATATAAGACAAATTATTTTTAATATATTTGTCCTTTACATGGAACATATTTATAATAAAAAACTACTTGTTATCTATCTCAAACTCTTCACTTACAAAGCCTTGTGCAATGTTAGAAAAGCTTTCGATTGTTTATTCACCTTCTTCAGGTCTTTGCTGAAATGTCATTTTCTCAGTCACGCCTCCCCTGACCACCTTATTTAAAATTGAGTGACCCCCAATCTCTCTTCTTTGCCTTTGTTCCATTCATAGCATTTATCATCAAATTATTTACATATTTTATTTATCATCTGTCTTCCCCTCTAGAATGTAAGCTCTGTGAGAGCACGAATTTTGGTCTATTTTATTCACCACAGGATCCCCAGCACCTAGAACAGACCCTGACATACAGCAGGTACTCACTAAGTAGCTGTTGAAACCATTCATTCATTCATTCATTTGTAAACTATTATGGTTAGATGCATAGACCATAGAGACCCTTTGACTTGAGTTTGAATTCTGTCTCTGCAAAACATCTGTTGTGATGTCAGTTGTGAGTTGTAGCCTTTTCTGTACCCAGTTTCCTCTTCTGTAAATGAATATAAAAGTAGTATCTCTTGGATGGCTGTGTTAAGAAAAAGATAATGCCCTTAAAGTTCTTAGCACCATGCCTAGAGAACTGTAAGCATTTCATAAGTGGAACTTATTACCTATTTAGCAAGTACCTGTTGAGCACCCTTTCTATTTCACAGAAATGTTCTGGGTGTTGGGAGGACCACAGCCATGCATGGTCCTTGCCCTCAAAGAGGTGATAACCCAGTGAGAAAATAAGTGGACACCTGTAATAGGTTATAATAAATGCCCAAAGGAGCATTAGAAGGGCATTAGACCCAGAATTGGGTTGGAGGGGAGGAGTGATCAGCAAAGATTTCACAGAAGAATTGAAATCTATTTTAAAATAATAGGTTGTAGTTAACTAGACAAAGATGAAATGAGGGTGGATGGGGTAGAGACAGTATTCCAACAAAAGGGAACAGCAGATGTCAAGCCTAGAGTACAGAGTGAGCACAGGACTTCTATGTTGGGGCAGAGAGAGTAGGTCAGTGTGGCTGGCTGATGGAGAGCCATGAGGAAGGCAGGAGATGAGAGATGAACCTTGGGAGAGCAAGAGGACAGAGCATGAAGGATTTCATATGCCTTGTCAAGGAGTTTAGATTGACCTGGGAGAAAGCAGAGCCAACGAGGCAAGGTTTACATTTTAGGAAAATTCCTCCACGTGCAGTATGGAGACTGGATTTGGAGGATTGAGAGAAACACTAGATAAGGGGAAGACAGTCAGGAGGTTTGGATAATCATCTAGATAAAACAGGATGGGGTCATGGGAATGAGAAGAAGTGATTGAGATGATAACTAGAAGAAGGAATAGAAGGGATTTGAGGACTGATTATCTCATTGGAGCTCACAGTAACATTGTAAGGACCTCTATTTACTGTGGATATTTTTTTCTTACAGTGTCATTGTTTGGTTTTGATATCGGTGTAACGCTGACCTTATAGAATAAGTTGAGAAATATGATGTTTGTCCGGAAAGAATCCAGCCACGTAATATTATATCAATAGTGGCTGGATAATTTTGGGACAGACCTTGTATTCTGCCATTTTGAATTTACTGGAGGAGTTTGTATAGAAATAGTATTATTTCTCTCTCAAACGTTTGGTAGAATTCACCAATAAAGTCATCTGGGCCTGTAGTTTTCTTTGTGGAAAGGTTTTTAACTACAAACTTAATTTCTTTACTAGATAATAAGATTATTTTGATTATCTATTTCTTTTTGAATGAGCTTTGATAGTTTGTGTCTTTCAAAGAATTTTTCCATTTTAGCAAAGTTATCAAGTTTATATGTATAATGTTGTTTATTATATTCCCTTGTTTTCATTTTTATGTCTGTTGAATCTGTAATGTTGTCACCTGCCTCATTTCTGATATTGATAATTTGTGTCTTTTCCTTTGTGCCATGATCAGTTTGGCTAAAGGCTCATCAGCTTTATTGATTTTTTCAAAGAAGGAGCTTTTGGTTTCATTGATTTTCTCTGTTATTTTTCTGTTTTCCACTTAATTGGTTTCCACCTTGATCTTAATTTTTGTTATATGTCATATGCACTTATGTATTTGTTTTATGTTCATAATGAATTGAAGCTTCTATCATTATAAAATGTCCCTCTGTTTCTAGATTTTTTTGTCTTAGAATCTGTTGATATTTTTTTCTGATATTAGTGTACCCATTCCAGCTTTTGCATTAGAACATCTGACATACCGTTATTACAACTTTTAGTGTCCTTGTTTGCTCTTTCTAAAATCTGTGGTAGTTCTCAGTCGGTTTCTATTGGTTGAATATTTATTCATGGTTGATGTGCCTTTTTCCTCCCTTCTTTGTCACCTTCTCTCTCACTTACTCTTGTTTATTTTTTGAAGAAACTGCTCTTTGTTTGGTAGTGTTTCCCATACTCCTGATTTTGGTGACCATACCTCCTTATTTCTATATCCTCTGTATTTCCTGTAAGTTGCTAATGGATCTAGAAGCTTGATAAGGCCCAGGGTCCATGCCACTTTTTAATGTGCTTTATTAGTTCTTTATATTTGAGGCAATTAGGATTAAACTCGCAAGGAAGTCATAGAAAGGGATTATTGTAACTTCTACTACCAAAGTCTCCTCAAGACATTCCTTTGTGAATCTACTTTTTATTGACAATACCTAAACTAAGGTCATTCCGTCATGTCTAGAAGAAGCAGCTGGATTCAGCAATAGGATAATACAGGGAGAGACATAACCCAGAAAACTTTGAAATATACTGGGCCAAAAGACTGAGCTGAGTGCCCTAGAAAGGACATAGCAAGCAAAACTAGAGATGGCTAAATTGAGGTTTGTCTGTGAATTTAATTTCAGATTTTATTATACTAATTTACATATTCATAAAAATGAAGTAGGTCATTATCAAGTGCTAAATTTCCAATGTAAGTCATAAAAATGTATACACATATAATACAGCTTGGAGTTATAGTTAGTAGTTAGGACTTTCCTTCCAGTCTCCAGTGATCTGGCATCCATGGGGTAAGACTGAGTGAATTATGCTTATTAGCCTTATTCATTCCTTCAGTCATTAATTTACTACTTCAAATAGTTAGTCAGCAATTTAGGTATACACCCATTCTTGAATGAAGGTGGCAGTCACAGGGCATGCAATGATGCATAGACTTGTAGAGGTTCTTCTGAATGCTTCAGTCTTGGGGGTAAACAGGTGAAAAAAATAAATACAACACGAACCATCAATTGTTATAAAAGAGAGCTAAAAAAATTACAGTGGGAGTCCAAAGAATGAAGTGACTTTATTTATTAATACCATGCAAACTCAGGGAAGATGAGCTTTTCTACCAAGAATTTCACTACCAAGAGCATGTGTAACTTTTAATTATTTTTATAAAAGAGAAAATTTAAAAAAATATATTTGCAGTAGACGTTCTCTAAGGTATTTTTAAGTTCTAACATTGGATGGTTTTTACTTCTGACATCCAATGTGTGGGATTTTTCCTCATACCAACTGATTCTCCAGCTCTTCAGAAACCAGCTGGGTGTTCTTCAATTCGATTCTGACACTGTCTACCTGGAGTTAGCATCAGATCCCATGCGTTAGGGGCTCAGGCCCACAAAACTGCCCCCACTTCACATGCCAGTCACAAGTCCTGCTTGTCACCCATACAGACCAGCTGTACATTCGGAGGTTCCCACAAACCCCTCTTCGGGTCAATTCACTAGAACAACTCACTCACAGAACTCAGGAAAGTGCTTTATTTACTGGTACCAGTTTGTTATGAAGGATACAACTAAGCTGCAGCCAGATGGAGGAGATGCATAGAGCAAGGTATAGGGGTGGGGAGCTTCCATGCCCTCTCTGGGTGCGCCACCCCTCAGCACCTCGATGTGTTCATCAATCCAGTAGCTCTCTGAATCCCATCATTTAAGGTAGAAGTTCTCAACCTTTTTGGCACCAGGGACCGGTTTCATGGAAGACAATTTTTCCACAGACTGGGGGTGGGGGAATGGTTTCAGGATGATTCAAGAACGTTACATTTACTGTGCACTTTACTTCTATTATTATTACATTGTAATATACAATGAAATAATTATACAACAAACCATAATGCAGAATCAGTGGGAGTCCTGAGCTTGTTTTCCTTGTTCAGTCTCATCTGGGGGTGATGGGAGACAGTGACACCCGAAATGTGTTGCTTATGTCCAGTCTACTCCATAATCTCATTTTGGTTGTTGTCACTGCAGAAAACCCTGCTTCACAAAGATAGGATGTTGGAAATGGAAGCAGATTTTTCAGTTTTTTGTGGCAATCTCGGGATATTCTGCCTTGACTTTAATTCAGAAGGTATGGAGATTTGAAGTTGTCTCAAACATACTTTTAAGGCCACTGTCATTTGCGATCTCAAACAGTTGATTCTCTTCTAGCTCAGACAAAGTGAATTCACCTGGTTTATTCACAAATGTGTCGCTGATCCATTCCTTTCCACTTGGGGGGGTCTTTTGTGGTTGGGAAGTGATGCTCAAACTCTTTCAAAAGCTCAGATAGGTGATCATGCACCAGCTGGGAGAAAGAAGGCCCTGGCTCAGTCTCTTTCAAAATCTTTTCTAATGTTCGAAACGTCAAAAATCCCAATGTTCACTTGTCGCCCCCATAATTCCAGTTTGGCTTTGAATGCAGCCACTTTATCTGCTGGCTTGAACACAGTTGTTGTTCTCCCCTGAAGTGACAGGTTGAGTTTGTTGAGCAGGTTGAATATGTCACACAAGTAAGCAAGTTTTGCCACCTATTCTGTGTCACTGAAATCTGTTGCCAGAGGTGACTGTTTTTCTAAAAGAAATCTCTGAAGTGGCTCTCATGACTCAAAAACTCTGGCCAGTGATCTACCTTTAGAAAGCCATCTCACTTCTGTGTATAGAGAAGACGTGTGTGCTCTGTGTCCATCTCCTCACAGAGCTGCGTGAACAGACGTGAGTTAAGGGCATGCACTTTAATGTGGTTGATAATTTTTATCATATCCTGCAAAACATTGTTAAGTTCAGGTGACATTTTTTGGCTAGCCAGTATTTCTCTATGGATGACACAGTGCGTAGAATCACATTCAGAAGCGACCTCCTTGACCTGAGTAGTGAAACCAGAAAGCCATCCAGTCATGGCAGCTGCTCTGTGCATGTACCTATACAAAATGACCAATTCAGTTTTCCTGATATGTAATCATTCAAAGACTTGAATAGTTCTGCAGCTGTGGTGTTGGTTGGCAACAAAAGCACACATGACATGTCCTCATGCACATCCTCCTGAAAAATATATTGCACAAAAACAAGCATTGTTACCTTGTTGTCAACATTGGTAGACTCATCAACCTGGATTGCGTACCATGGTGACTCATTAATCCTCTCTAACAATTGTGTCTCAATATCCTCTGCTATTTCATCAATTCATCTAGTTATGGTGCTAGCTGAAAGAGGAACACGTGCCACTGTTTGAACTCCTAAAAGTTCACAGCAAATGTTCTTAGCAGCAAGCAGGATCAAGTCTTCACCAATAATAAAGGGCTTCTTAGCTTTAGCAATGTGGTTGGCCACTAAGAATGATGCTCTCAGTGAAGACACATTTGATGAGGTGGTGGCCTTCAATAATTACTTATGTTCTTCATGTTCACGTTTTTTTCTTTTGAAAAACTCCAAAGGTTTGTCTTTTAATGCAGGGTGCATGGTCTCCATGTGGCAAAGCAGTTGAAGGTTTTCTGGCTTCTTTGGCTAGTGGTTGCCACATATTATACAAAGAGGGCTTGGAGAATGTGAATCACCTGTTGCAATGGACCTGTAATTTAAGTAGGACTCTTGGTATTTTCTTTTAAATGCAGATTTCATTTTGTTGGCAGTTTTAGAGTCTTCTGCTGTCTCATTATTGGATCTTTACCCCTTTTCAAAGAATCTCTCCAGCAACACTTGTTTTTTACTCATTTTTTGCCAGGGTTCGCTTGTGGGCTTACCGAAACTATGACTGAGACAAGCATGCAGTGTGGGAAAGAGGCGTGGATGGAAGTGGTAAATAAAATAACGGATGGGCCACATGTACACTAAAATAAGTGTTGGATTCTGACTTAAAGCCTGCCACCAGATGCAGCTTAATGTCACTTGCCACTCACTGATAGGGTTTGATATGAGTCTGCAAGCAATTGATTTATTTTGGTCTCTGTGCAGTCAAACCTCTCTGCTAATGATAACCTGTATTTGCAGCCACTCCCCAGCGCTAGCATCACCGCCTCAGCTCCACCTCAGATCATCAGGCATTAGATTCTCATAGGGAGCCACAACCTAGAACCCTCGCATGTGCAGTTTACAGCAGGGTTTGAGCTCCTATGAAAATCTAATGCTGTCGCTGATCTGACAGGAGATGGAACTCAGGTGGTGATGCAAGTGATGGGGAGCAGCTGTAAATACAGATGAAGCTTCACTTGCTCACCCACCACTCACCACCTGCTGTGCAGCCTGGTTCATAACAGGCCACGGACTGGTACTGGTCCTCAGCCTAGGGGTTGGGGACTGCAGGTTTAGGGTTTTTATGGAGGTTCCATTACCTAGGTATTATTGATTAAATCATTGGTCATTGGTCATTGGCTAGATCTCCAGCCCCTTTGCCTTTCCCAGAGGTCTTGGGGGGTGGGGAAGGGTGGAGAAAGTATCCCCTCTCTAGTCACTTGGTTGGTTCCTTGGCAACCAGCCCCCATCCTGAAGCCATCTAGGGACCCATCAAGAGCTGCCTTATTAGCAGAAACTCAGGAACAGTCAAAAGGGGCTTGTTACAAATACCAACAGATTCTCCCATTACTCTTATCACTCAGGAAATTCCAAAGGTTTTAAAAACTCTCTGTCAGGAACCAAAGACCAAATATGTATTTCTTACTGTGTGACAAACATTCCCTAAGATTCTGAATTCTAAGATTCTCTGAGATGGATTCTGTTGCTCACGGTGATGTTGTCAGTTTTTGGGCCCAGGGATATGAATATTTGCAGGAACGATTGTGATTTAGGGTAATTAAGCAATGGCAAGACAAGGGAAGTGTCAGAGAAAGCAGGGATGAGATGCAAAGAGAGCACAAGCCAGATCTCAGTGAAGCCACGAGCCATGAATGAAGCAGACTGGGCACCAGACAACACGGAATCTGGGGGCATAAATACAAGAGTCATTGTCTGTATGTGTCACTGAGTGCAAAGTCTATGGCTAACATACACTGAGCACCTGCTACACATCATGCACTGTTTTAAATGTTTTCATTTATTCAATATTTACAATTGTGCTATGGAGTAGGTTTTATTCTTAGCCCTATTCTTCAGGTGAGGAAACTGAGGCACTGGAAGTTTGAGTCATAGCTGGTTGGAGGCAGAGCTGAGATTTGAACCAGGAACATCTGCTGCAGAGATTACTCCCTGATGTTGTCTCCTTGAAGTGTATACAAAGACATGATTCCAAATTGACCATGATATACCATCAGACTCCACCAATTTCACGAGCAGGGTTTGGTTACCAGTTTTTGGGACTCTCCCTGGCTTGGGACCCTTCCCAGGGAAGGGAAGATCAGTCAATATAGAAAGTGTGCCCCTCTGAGGTAGACAGCTGACAGTTTCCAAGTTTTTCATTGCTGAGACCTTGAAGAGTATATGATCTGTTTTAATAAAGGGAGATCACTCCTTGCATCACTGTTTCAACCCCAACAGCATTGTAGGGTTACCCCAAAAGGAGGGGAGTCCAGGAGGACTCAGCAATCAAGTCTTTCTAGGGGTGTGGGCAAAATAACAAAATTAATGTCTCCTACATAAAAGAAGTATGAGGAATCTTTGAAATCATCTCATCTCCAAATGGCAAATACTCGGCATTCAGATGACCACTTCTCTCATTCCAGTCATGCTCATGTTGGACATTACTTGGTGGTCACGTCACTCTTTCTCAAGAAGTTTGTAGAGTCTTCTTAACTTTGTGCTCCAGGCAGCCCTTCCAAATCCACTAGCATTAGGATGAGAAGTGATCTAACATGATTCTTTTATTTTATATATGAAAAAACTAAGTGTACATGGTCATAATTTCCTCGGCCACTTTGTGAAAAACCTGACTTCAAATACATTTCTAAACCTAAGGCAGAGTTTCTCAGTCTTGGCCCTATTGGCATTTTGGGCCAGATAATAATGCACTGGGGTGGGGGTGCTAGGAGGAAATGTCTTGTGCATTGTAGGATATTCAGCAGTATCCCTGACCTCTACCAACTATTAAGGTCATTAAATTTGAAATGTCCAATTTTGAATCAAAAGTTTAGTTTATCCTATCTCAAATAATAAGGAGTACAATTAAGCAAAGTATGCACCTAAGCTATCAATACAGTTTTGCCATCTTAAGTGTAGCTTGTTTTTGCCAGCAGTGAAGAAGCCTGGAGAGCAAGTGGTTATGAGAGTGCAAAAGGCGTGTTCCACAGCTTGTTGAGAATTGAATATTTTTCCTTGCAGGAAGTGTTCCAAAGCCTGGAAGAAGTGGTAGTCAGTTGGTGCAAGGTCTGGTGAATACAGTGGGTGACAGAAAGTTTCCAAGTCCATCTTCTAAAGTTTCAGTAACGTTGTTTGTGACATGTAGTCGAGCATTGTCTTGTAAGAGGATTGCCTTGTCTTTAGTGACCAATCTCAGCTGCTTAACTGCAAGTATCCTCATCATTTCATCCAATTGTATGCAGTAGACAACCGCTGTAATGCATTAATCAGGTTTCATGAAGCTGTAGCAGATAATACCAGTGCTGGGCCACTGAGTAGACACTATTAAGTTTTTTTGATGAATATTCTGTTTTGGACTGTGCTTTAGCACTTCATCTTTATCCAACCATTGTGCCAAATGCTTGCGATTGTCAAAGAAAATCCATTTTTCATCACATGTAACAATACGATGTAGAAATGGTTCACCTTTATGTTGTGTCACAAAAGAAGGCAAGCTTCGAGACCATTTCTTTTCTGACGTTTGTTTAATTCGTGTGGTACCCACCTATCCAGCTTCTTTACCTTGCCGATTTGTTTCAAATGGTCCAATATTGTTGGAATGGTAATGTCAAACCTTGCTGCTAATTCACGCATAGGTTGAAATGGATTCGCTTCCACTACAGCTTTCAGCTCATCATTATCCACCTTGGTCTCAGGTCATCCACATGGCTCATTTTCAAGATTAAAATCACCAGAATGGAACTTCTCAAACCACCAACGTACTGTGCATTCATTAGCCACATTCTTCCCAAACACTTCATTGATATTTTGAGCTGTCTGTGCTGCATCAGTTCCATGATGAAACTCATATTTGAAATTAACATGAAATTTTGACTTATCCATGATTTCACAAAAATTGCTCTAAAAAAAATTTGAGAGATAATTACAAGCCAAACTGTGTGTTTGAAAAAATCAGGATGTACCTTCACGATAAAAATAAAACAAGAAGTGTCAAAGTGAAATGTCAGAGATATCAACTGTCAAGCTTAGTATGTAAGGAAATCGGACATTTCATCTTAATAACCTATAGCTGCCATAGTAGTCTTCCTTGCCACGTGTGACAATCAAAATTGTCTTCAGATACTGGCAAATGTCTTCTGAGGGGTACCAGGTCACCTCTAGTGAGAACCACTTATCTACAGAGTAGGACATTGACATCAGTGGCATGAACATTTAGCATAGGCAGTAGAATTAGCCTTCAGAGCTGCAATCACTACATGCAGGAACTTGGTGGCAGATTGAAAACCCACGGACTCTGCAGTGTATCAATGGATTACTGGCAGGGAATGTCATCTCCTCCAGAAGATATATAACAATGTAAATAAAACACATGCTTACCCAGAAAAAGACCCTAATCAAGAAAAAACAAACAAATGAATGGGAAAAAAAAAAAAGTAAGATGCCATGCTTTTCAAGGCATGTATTCAATTTCTTCCAATATGTGCTTAGAAGATGGCCTTAAAAAGGTTATTTTCATCATTATTGATATCATTACTGGATTTTCCATAGTATAGTCTTACCCTATCAAAAGTTGGACTGAATCTTTGTGTCACTCCAAAATTCCTTTGTTGAAGCCTAATCCCCAATGTAATGGTATTTGGAGGTGGGGCCTTTGGGAGGTAATTAGGCCATGAAGGTGCATCCTCATGAATGGGATTAGTTTATAAGAAAAGACATGAGAGAGCTTGCTTCCTCTCTTTCTGCTATCAGCCAGGAGAGAATACAGGAAGATGGCCATCTGCAAACCAGGAAAGGAGGCCTCACCAGATACCAGCTCTTGGACTCCTCAGCCTCCAGAACTGTGAGAAATAAATGTTTGTTGTGTAAGTCACCCAGTCTATGGTATATTTGTTACAGCATCCTGAATTGACGAAGACAGATGGTATTAGAAAGTTCCCTCCTTATGATGATCCATACTCAGAAGCATAAAAAGTGGAAAGTAATGGTTTTTTGTTTTTAATAAACATTTTATGGTGGAAACCAATGCTTTGTGCATTTGAACCCAAACCGGGTTGAAGGTGTTGGTTGTTATATGAAACAGCATGGCAAAAATTGACCTCCATTTATTACACATGGATTGGGAAGAGTATTTGAGAAAGCCATCCCTAGACTAAAGACAAATTCTAGAGCCAGCATGGAAGCTCTGAAGTCAAAATGGTCCAAATTTAAATGGTGGCTTCATGGTCTACTCAATTTAGGAAAACTATTCAACTTCTCTGTGCTTCAGTTTCCATCACTAAAAAAATGGGAATAAGCTTAGTACCAACTTTATATAGCTGTTTGAGGGTGTGTGCAAAGATCAGATACCATTCCTGGTATCTAGTACATACTTGATAAGTGTTATCTTGAAAGGTTGTCTTGAAAGGCAGCAATTTAAGGGATGCTGCTAATTTTTCCCTCTTCTTTTTTTAGTGTCACATTTTTATGAGTGCTTGACAGGTTTAACCCCAACCCTCTATAAGTCAGTGTATTAGTCAAGGTTCTCCAGAGAAAGAGAACCAATGTATATAATCCACAAAATATATAGATATATGTATGTGTGTGTGTATAAATAATGCAAGCCAAACATGTAAGCCAATTCCTTATAATAAATTTATTATAAGTGTATGGGTAAATAAATTGATTATAAGGAATTGGTTTATTTGATTGTGGAGGCTGACAAGTCCCAAGATCTGCACTTGGAAAGTTGGATACCCAGGAGAGCTGATGATGTAAGTTCCAGTCCAGAGGCGCATAGGCTCGAGACCTAGAAAGAGCCGATGTTTCAGTTTGACTCCAAAGGCAGGATGAAAACGGATGTCCCAGCTCAGGGTAGCCAGGCAGGGGAGTCAGTCTTTTAATTCTAGTAGGGCCTTCACCTGATATATGAGGCCCACCAACATGAGGGAGGGAAGTCTGTTTTACTCAGTCTGTCGATTCAAATGTTTAATCTCATCCAGAAACACCCTCACAGACACACCCAGAATAATGTTTGACTATCTGGGCACATAAAATTGACACATAAAGTTGACACATAAAATTTACCATCACAGTTAGACTTCCACTATGACTGATGATCGATGGTCGGAGGTCGATGATCTTCCACTATCATGACTTCCAACCCCCTCCCTCTGTAGTCAGAACCTGAAGTCACTCCCCCTGCAGAATTGATCTATTGGAGTGGCAAAGGGGATATCACTTATGGATACCATGAAACCTATCAGCCATCTCTCAGTCCTCGATAGGCCCACATTCTCCAGGTGAGCTGATTGTGGTTCTTACCAAAGGGGTCACAATATAAATTATGGCATCATATTATAGATTTTGCAATTAATCTCGAAATTGTTATTTCAGAAATCACAGGAGTTATGATTCCATAATTGGCAAGGTGCTAGTGTCAACTCATTTCCTCCAAAATTCTGTCCCATGAAAGGGATAAAAGTCTTAAACTCAGGAGAATATATGGGTATGGGTATTTTTTTGTGAGCATAATTAAGCTTTCAACTAGCATTTTAGTTTCAGAGCATAAACTGGCCTAAGATAGTCTCAAATCTGAAAGGATTAGGATGAGGGGAAGGTACCTGTGCATATATGAAATGAATTCACTAAGTGACAATGGTCTGAGAACTGCCCCTTGAACTATCCAAGTCCACATATGCAACTGGAATGCAAATAAACTACAAAACTAAACTATTATTCAAGTAAAGAAAGAAAATTTTATAAAGAGTCACTAGAGAACTGCAACTTTAGAAGGCCTTTAACAAAGAGAATATTTAAACTTTTCCTTTTAATTTCACAATTACAGAAGAGAACAGGATAGTAGCTCCAATAGAGAATCATCTGGATATCAAAGGATTAAGAGAGACCTTTGGGAGAACTGACACCCCCAAATATTTTTGCAAAAATGACCCTCTTAATAATCATGCTGAGAAAGCAACAGGTAACTAAAAGAGCTATATGGAAAAATTATAGCTCTGCTTCAAAAAAAATGTCACGATTGATTCTTTGTTTCAAAAATTAGTAATTGCAAAATTATAAGACAAATTTTGATAAATACAATAAATTTATTTTTCATTATGTTGAGTTTTACTTTCAAGACAGAGTTGTGATTGAACCTTTAAGCTTTGGTTCCCATATTAGGTGGACTCTATTTAACTGGCATTTCTTTTCCCTCACCATATAATCCTTGAATAACAAAATTCTTTCTATCAGCTGTGCCGAAATGGATTCTACATTTGAATGTGTTTTACTACGTTACAGTGACTACAGGGGTAAGTTACTAGAAGTTAAGTGTTTGCTCACATCAGGCCTAAGAAATAGTGGTGTCTCTTTTCTCTATATCCTCTAGGGTCATATTTCCTCTTGGTTTATCTTGGATATCATCTGATGCATTGTAGATTTTCCTCAAGAGCTTGTATTCCTTGGTTGTCCACTCCTACTGAAGAATAAGGCAAAAAGAAGGCTAACAAGAGCTCTGTGTGCAGGGTGAATGACCACGTTAGGACAAGATGGTTAGGAGAATGTCTTTGTGCTGCAAGACCCTTTCTTCTGGTCTGGAGCCTTGTGGGCACCACCCTTGGCTTTAAATCCATCTAAGAGTATATGTCCTAGTTCTAATTCTTCTACTCTGAGAAAGCAAGCCTGAATCTGCAGTAAAAATGCTAGGTAGTTTTATTTCTGTCTTCTAATCTTGCTTTCTCAGCTATCTTTGTCTTACTGAATTCCATTGCATTTAAACAATGAAAGAGCTCACATGTAAGAATTCTGGTCCAGGCTCTGCCTCTAATTGGCTTTGTGGTCCCAGACAGATATATTAACCTGTGTGGACTTCAGTTTCCTTCTCTGTAAAGTGTATGGCCTGGCCACCATTTCTAACTCTCCTATCAGCTTTAAAAGTCTATGATTCTAAATGAAATTTGTAAGAGATTCTCCATCACAAGTCCCCTCTGCAGACACTCCAGAATAGCAATCACTGTGTGGCCGTCCCCTAACCTGCTTCTCCAACCCTGCTCTTGAGCTTCATGTAAACCTGGAAGTTCCTGTTCCCTCCATGACATTGCCTTCCTCTTCCTACTTTTCTATTTACTGCTCTCCCCTAGCCCACTCCTGCATCTAGAAAATGATTCTGTCTTGCCAAACAAACTTCAAGACTAAGTCCTCTTGAAATTTTCTCAAAATTTCTTACCTAGGAGAGAATTTTATCTGCTTGGAATTTCCATAGAATTTTGCTCATAAACTTTCATTATACTGAATATACTCTACATTGCATGTGTGGTCCTTGTGAACAAAGCTCATATCTACTTCTAAATTCTAATATCTAAGAAGACAAAGATTGCCAATTCATTTTGGTATACCTTCCTTTTCCCCAGTCCCTAGCATGGTGTTTTGTATACAGTGGTGTTTGGAGCTTAACAACAGACCATTGAAAGAACAAATGAATAAATGAATATGCAAACCAATGAAGGAAAAAAAATGAGCAAATTTCTTTGAACCTCATATATAAGAATTTGGTGGAAGAAAAATTACATACAAAGAAAAATCAGGGAGCAGGAATGATTAAAGCCAGGCAGGAAAGAATACATTGGGATTCTCAGAGGTTCTCTCTTTCTCCTTTTCAGGGTTACAGAAAGAAAAGATTGAGACCCACATTTGTGGCCCAACTGAGGCCAGGGCAGCTTGCAGTGGATTAAAGTAACATTCAGTTGTGTCGGGAAGTCCGCAAAACTGTGGAGCAGGTCAAGCTGAACTCTTGCAAAGTCATTAATTCCATATTTGCTCTCTACTTTTCGTCTTCATGGGTTTAATTATAAATCATTCCTCATTCCTCTGGTCTCTGTTTTCTTTTCTCAACCTTGTTCCAGTGATGTAGAGTCCCAAACAAAAAGTACAAATGCTTAATTTCCCCGATGAAGTTAAAAAAAAAAGAAGGCCAAGACATCACATTCAAAATAAACGAGCACCCCTAAAAGCCACCTGGTTATTGCTGTGGTTACTGCTGGTGGGAATTGTGAAAATCACCTCTTTAGGTATGCAGTGTTATAGGTTAAAAATGTCAATAAATTAACTTCCAAGGTTTTTAATTAAAAAGAAAACAATAAAGAGTCAGATAACACTTGGATCATTTGTATTGTCTGGTGACCCAATATAGATATGACTTCTCTCTGGGGAAGTTTGATTTCCCTTGGAAGTTTTGGAGCATGCCAATGGGGGCAGGGCAACCTGAGGCTGAAGTCAAAATGATCTTTTTAGTGCCTGAATGCATACAAGGTAGAGATAGCAAACAGTTTCCAGAAGAGAAATCACACTGCATTCGGCTTGGCCATCAGTGGTTCCATATAATAGCAACATCACTCACATATAACTTTGTTTTAGTGGCTGATATTAAGAAAAATTGTTGCTTACAATATGATGCACAGGGCTGTCAAATTCACACACACATGCCTTTGGTCTGAAAATGATTTTGTTTTTATAGCATCAATTCAGCAGTGCAAAGTTCATAAATTTGTATTAGGAAGATGAGGGCCACATTACATCACAAGAAGAAAGAAAACCCTGTTACTGAGAAATCTAGGCCCGTCTTCTAAAATGGATGTCTGGGTCTGGCTCGTGATTCAATGGGAATTTTCTAGAAATCAATGCGGGATGTAGTTCACATTTTGAAAAGGTAAATCTTTAAAGGGACTGATTCAATATTTATGCTAAAGGTGATTGTCCAAGCCTCTAAAATGACAGTGAGCCTTAATTGTATCCATGTAGAAGTTTAATGCTCTTATGAGAAAATCATCTTACACTGAACTGCATAAACTCTGAGGTCCCAGCAGGAAAGGTTTATCTCAGCAAGGAAACTGGATTATTGCTTAGAGAAAGAGAATGATGGGTAGCATCATCAGCCTAATACAATAAGTACTGCTTTTAGGAGAAGATTGAAAACAAACCAATAAAGACAACACTGCAACCAGTCACTTCCTTGGAAGAGAAAAATGAGGAGACAGAACTGAAGTCTCAAAGCCAATATCAGGAAAGCCAGTGGGAAGCAGGTTTCTTTGTGGATGTAGTTTTGGGGCTTGACAAGTAAATCAGGCAGAGCGAGCAGAGCAGAGGAGAGGAGAGGACAGGTGACAATTGCTCAACACTTGGCCTCTAGCATGTGGTATTTTGGAAAATAGCTTTTTCTTTAAAAGGATCCATAAAAGAGAATATGTATGTACAACTCTTCATGCTCTGTCTCTAAAAGGGTTCTGAGGCATGGAGTAGAGAACATCTTTCCCAAGTTTCTCTCGTTTTCTTCATTGTTGCATCAAAACAACCAAGGGAGGGAGGGTATTCTTTTCCATGCTGCAGCTATACTTAATAAGAGCTGAATTTTGAAGCATAAAATGGAAAATGGTTAGAATCTACAACACAATTTCTCTGGGAACAAAAAGCATTCTCTAGGACGCTTGTCCTCAGAGCAGGATGACTCAAACTTGGCCATGAAATGCCACTCTACTCACTTCAGAGCCAAGGGACCAAGAGGGAGCCTGACACTTAACACTTTCTGCCTTATCCAGCTCTGTGGCTTTCTCTTAAAGGACATGATCCCCAGTTCCTGCAGATTATGCCCATCACTGTTGAGTCCTCTGGGAATGTTCCTACACCTCTCCTCCCTCCTCCCCCATGTGAAAAGATGAAGGAAACCCTCGAAGTCTGTGTCAACTCATGGTCTAGTCTGTGGTTTGGTGAGATCCAGCTCACTTACTACTTGGAGTCTGTCTTCAACCTGGTAAGCAACAAAATGTTTCATGAGGCCAAGATTTGGTTCTGGAGGAAAAAACTGAAGTTTAGCAGCTACCTTCTAATATGTGTTCACAGCTGCAACAAGTAGGGGCTGTTTTGATTAGGGGACCCTAAAAGGGATAGAGGAATCAGGAATCTTTTTCTACTAATGCTTACAAGATGATTTATACAGTCTCTGCAACATGTCCTCAAGTTCTCTTTTTAGGAATCAAAGTGTATCAAAGTTTCACATTGCCGAACTCCTTTTATTTCAGCTTGAAAGTGATTAAAGATATTTAACTGAACCAGAAAACTTAAAGTTGGTACTGCTTTTATTATAGAAACTATGAAATCTATCCCATAGGGATTTTAGGCACATAAGAAAAGAATTTGAGACCTTCCATTAACCCACTTTCCTTTTTCCTAACAAAAGACCCCCATGCATAAACAAAATAGCATGAATATGGCAGAAAATGCAATTGAAAGAGCAAAAGACCTCGCTGTAAGAAAACAGACCTCTCTGGTTTAATGACTAGGCAAGAGTTTACAAGGCAGCCTCTTTGGAGAAAGACCAGACACTTGTTTCTTACTTCCAATAAATGGTATCTCATTTTGAAAACCACAGGAACTTTGGTTTCTTGGCAGTAGGAAAATATACTGTGCAGTTGAAATTATTTTCATTTATGCTACATTCCATTAATGCAACTGGTCTTTTTCTTGAAGTATTGGCAGCCCAAAAGTTAAAGGGCTAAAAGGAATGTATAACCAGAGAAAACAGAAGCATTCAGATCTAGCCTTACAATAGTTTTATGCAGAGTAAGGATCAGGGGAATGAGCAAGAGGGAGGAAGATTCTTTGGTCCCAAGAGGAGTTTGCATATGACAGCTCACTCTCCCTCTAACGGTTACCCAGGCAACAGACCAGGGCTGGTTGTCTTCATTGGTCCTTGTGATGGTATCAAGCAAAACTGTACATTTGCACATCCACTTTCTCCTACATTTACCCTTTTACCTATACCTTCACCTACACCTGCATGCTTCTCTCTCATACTAAAAGAATGATGGATCTACTGAACTAAGAAGCACAGAAACACATTCGACTTTGGAGGAGCGTGTACAAGTGAGACAGGAGGAGCAGCGGGCCAGGGAGCAATGCAGCCCACGACCTCCATTTGCCACCACTGCTCTCTTCTCTGTGTGTCAAACACACCTGCTCCCCTAGGGTTTAAAGGATAAATAACTTTGGTTTTGGTGATTCTCCAAAATGGTGCCAAATTCACTGTGCTGCTTCATCAGAGACTTTCTCTAATCTGTGTTTTAAGGGAGAAGGTAATGACCACCTTCCTGTGAGCACCAGGGAAAGACGAAAGGCAGGAGTGGGTGATGTGTGTGAGGAAGGGAACAGAAGAATGGGGCTGGCCTGATCCTTTCAGTTCTCTGCCTGTTTTTTTATGTCATATGCAATTGCTCAAACCTAATTTTTTTATTTGATTAGAGCCTTTGATGTGTTGAAGCCATTCACCCAGAAATCAGTTATAACCCCCAATCACTGTTTGCAATCTGTGTTTGTCAATGGGCGTGTGTAACACTTAGGGTGCTTCAGGCTGCAGCAATTCTTAGCTTGCCTTGTCTGTTCTTTGGAGAGACATTCTTTGTTGCACTTTGCCTCCAGCAAGTGCGTGGTGTATATCAAACAGTGAGAGTGGTAAGAGAGGTGAAAGTGAATGTCCAACGGCCTGCAGAAATAGTGGGGTCCCATGGAAATAGGCATTCTGATAGCATACCTTGACAGCCACAGCAATTCTGGAACATGCCTGTTGACCATGGAGCTATATTCCTCAATAGGCAAAGATCCCTGAGGTCCAGGGGCAGGGGTCCCTGGATAAGAATGTAATGTCCGGATTCCTGGTAGTGGGGCCTGTGCTGGGAACACTAATGAGACCAGACACAACATTTGTCACAATCTGCAGCCCATGTTCATCCTGCACTCAAGGGCTGAGACACCTCCTTTTCTCCCTAATGCGTCACTCCCTAAGACAGGATGAAGTCTCTTATCATGATTTCCAAAATGCACATTCACTCAGTAGTAGTGACAGAGGCTGGTTACTACGGGAGCTCACCTCTTACTGTGTCCCTGGGCGAACTGTCATATCTCAGTGTATACCCCTATCTGTTGGCACCTATTCACAGACACAGGTTTGGCATCCAAGCTGGTCAGCCCACAAGGGTGAAATACTATGGCAGTTATAACAGAGGTCACAAATCAGCCCTTGTTCTTAAGATCTTTTAACCTCATACAAATCACAAGTTATAATAATAAATAATAAAAATGGCACAGAGGTGCCCAATGTGCAAATTCATATCCAGAGACATCTGTTAAAATCTAAAGACCAAGGCCAGGCATGGTGGCTCACACCTGTAATCCTAGCACTCCGGGAGATCGAGGGTGCAGGATCGCTTGAACTCAGGAGTTCAAGACCATCCTGAGCAAGAGCAAGACCCTGTCTCTACTAAAAAATAGAAAAAGTTAACCAGGAGCAGTGGTGCACGCTTGTAGTCCCAGCTACTTGGGAAGCTGAGGCAGGAGGATCACTTGAGCCCAGGAGTTTGAGGTTGCTGTGAGCTAGGCTGACACCATGGCACTCTAGCCTGGGTGACAGAGCAAGACTCTGTCTCCAGTTAAAAAAAAAGATCTAAGGACCAGTGTAAGAGGATTGCTTGAGGTAGGATCAGCCTTGATGGAGGAGAAAGGAAAACCTTCCTTTCAGTATAAATAATAGGGATTGCCGATGAGGTCGGAGAATGCAGTGGATGGGAACCAAGATTCGCTTGACAGCTGGTATGATGCAGTGATGCAACAGGTTAAGCACACAGACTGTGGAGTCAAACATGCCCCACGTTGCCATTTTTTAGAGTAGAGCTTTGATCTTGAGCAAGTTACTTAACCTATACAAGACTTCTTTTCTTCATCTGTAAAACATGGATAATAGGCATAACTACCTCATAGGTTCACAGGGTACCTGCACATGTACATGAAATTTTAGGATAGTGCCTGGCACATGGAAGTTGTCAGTAAATATTGGCTGTCAGTATGAGGTTCAGGGTTTTTCAGTGTTTGCCTGGCCCAAGAGTCTTTTCCAATGGAGAAAAGCCAATCCACAAGGCCTGTGCCTTCTGACGTTAGGACTTCCTGGAAGGCCTGGCTAGATAGAAGGAAATTAGAATATCTGCACAAGACTGAATGGGTGCTGCTCCATAGCACTCCCACTCAACATGTAAAAAGAAAGCCATTTTCTATGCAAAGGTTCAATGACAGACTTAAAAGGAGCTGGTATGGTCTCAGAAATTATTCGTAAAGTTTTAGAAGTTGGTTGACAGTGTGTAAGAGTTCTTTCTCCCTTTGGGGAGAAAGAATTACATTTAAAAGAAAAGATTATTCACTTTGGTTTTTAGCCATAGCCAAAAAAAGTCCATAATGTATACCAAATGTATCATTTTAAAAGCTTTAACATATGAGTGTCTTAGAGCTAATGAAGAATTTGGCACATAGGTGGCATCTGAACAATGCTAAATAGTCTAACTATCTTTTTTTTCTGTTTTCATAGTGATGCATGTTTATTTCATCCTGTTAAAGAGAACTTCTAATGTGTGTGTGTGTGTGTGTGTGTGTGTGTGTATGTGTGTGTATGTATATATATACACACACATATATATATGTATTTCCTTGTATATGTATAGAATAATCCTGGAAGGATATATAATAAATCATTAATAGTTGTAGCTTCTGGGAAGAGCCTTGGGGGAGATGGGGTGGAAAGGTGGTGTACTTTTTTTCTTTGTATGCAACTCTGTACTCTCTGAATTTTTTATATGTATAATATATGTTGGATTCAGTTTTCCAATAAGAGAGAATTCACAGAAAGAACTGAACAAGGAACCAGATCACAAGACAGCAGGGAGGACTATTGGAATCATGAGGCCAAAATCCTGCTACTCTTTGTTGCTTATGGGTTACAGATGTTGAAACCAATTGAACAAAAACTGAAAGGCTTCAGCCTCCCTCATTTCCAGGCTCAGGTAGCCTTGGGTCAGCAGATGTCAACTGCTTTTGGAAATCTGCAAAATGCGAAGCCATGGTGAAGAGGCCCTGCCCCAGCACACCTGGCTGGTTCCTTTAGCCCTTAAGATTCTCCCTGCTCTTATTGCTTGCCAGTCAAGCTGTCAGAGAAACCTGGGTGAGGAATAGGTCATTGCCCCAATGGCTGCCAAGGAAAGTCCAAGTTTATACAAGGGTGAAAATGTGGACTTGCCCAGCCTCAGACAAGATGGTTAGGGCAGGGCCTGAGGCTGAATGCACATCCCAGGAACACGCAGATTTCTTTTTCTTGAGCAGGCTACAGAGGTAGGGCCAAGGATGTGGAAGCAGTTTGTAAACCAAGAAAGAACATTACAAAAGTAGAAGGGCTTTCTCTTATTATAAGGGTTTAGGGGAATGCAGTGGGAGAGGGTCTGGCCCCTATAAAGGATTCCCCCATGAACATCAAAGAATTGATGAGGGGGAGTGGGAGGAAGACAAAGGTGGAGTCTGGAATGTTGGCTCTTCCTCAAAGGCACTTCCTTTGCATTTTCCTTGCTGACAATCAAATCCAGAAACTCCATTGATAATGGCTCTCATTTTTATTACCATTTTATTATTCAGGGTCGGCTCGGTATTTTTTCCCCCAGAGACATTTGAATGAAGATGAAAAGTGCCAAGTTAATATCTCGAGCGAGCCAAGCCCTCTTTCTATGACCAAGGTCTTCGTGGACAGATGTAGCGCCTGTTTGCTGTTGTAGCTCTGCCTCCATTATGTCATTGCAGCAAGGATCAAGGCTGTCCCTAAGTTGTGGGGTCTGGTGTTTCTGAGTGGAAGAGACAGTGAAAATGAGTCTTTTTTAAGTGATCCCATTGGCCTAATTCTGGCGGTGCTCGAAACACTTAAGTAGTAATTCCCAGGGCAGACATGGAGTGGGGATTTCCACTAAGCACACTGGAATGAACAATACTCTGCTTAAAAAGATTCATTCCAAGGACATGACTATCAGTGAGGAGGGACAACCGTGGTTGTGACTTAATACGTAAACCCAAACCTGGTGCAGCTGGTCTAGAGAGACAAACCATGAAAAATGAGAAAATTAAACAGAAGGCATTAAAAGAAATTTATTTATTCAAAAAAGTAGACACTTAATGATCAAGGGCTCCCTGTTTGGTGCTTAATAACAGTGATACCAAATTGCCAACAATAATAAAGACCACAACATCTTTTATTAATAGAACAAAAGGGAGAAGCCAACATTTATGAAATGTACTTACTGACAGAACAGAGGCATCAGCCTGTGGCCTGTGATTCAAACACTGTTCAACTGCCTAAAAATTTTAGCAAAACTCTTGTATGTACTCATAAGGCCTGTAAGACATCTGAGAAGTTTGGTTCTACGTGTGGAATAAAAGTAAAAATTCACTTGCAACAGATTGGGTAATTTCTAGTACAATGGGGGAAAAAGCAAGTTTCGATAGCCTTATGAAACTCAAGGAAAGTTCATATGCCATCTTACATTTCTTCATTCGTTAGTAGAATCTGTGCTGTGAACTTTGTAAGCCAAGATCATTTTATATCAAGATAGAGAATGTGGTTGAGATTGTTCATCTTCTTCCATTTGGCCCTTAATGATGGCCAATTTATGGGACATTCATCAGAAGTGGAAACAAAGAGAGTATCACAATGTTTAAAAAAAAAACCCCTCATATAGGTGGTGGAAGTTTGTTGAAAAGTTTTATTTAGTTGATACTTCAAATTATGGAATTTGGGAAATTAAAGGGTCTGAGACATTTTATTTATTTACCTCCAGAGAGTCATAGGATTCCTTGTTCTTGCTGACACCACACAGCATCCAGATGCTTTGAACTCCAAAGTGAAGGAAAATTAAAGAGCACTGAACATCATTCCTGCTTTTCACATATCAGCCAAGTCAAATTAACCTGTGGATATGAGGCTGGGGGGTGTCCCAATGAAGGAAGGAAGGCCACCTGAACTCGCCAAGTGGGTTGTTAGCCTCGTGCTAGAAAGAATTTGAGAGTGAGCCAACTAGCAACAGAAAGTTTATTGAGAGAGAGAGACAGACAACAGGTCCTACTCCACAGAGTAGGGGTCCTTTCCCGAGCAGGAGGGGGCCACCTTATGGTGCAGTGGTAATGTTTTTATGTGTCTAAAATCCCCGTACATGACCAAGGTTAATCATAAAGTGCTGTCACAGAAAGGTAAGCGCAGTTTGTGAGGTATCCAGCTTAGTAATTTATCCATCTTCGGGTGGTCGTGGGCTGGTGACTTGCTGGTGACTTCCTTGTTCGGGGTGGTTAGGGTTTGGTATCAGCCAAAATGGCTGCACTCAGGGTTTCTCGACCTTCTTTTTCTGCCTTATCCCTACATGGGATGGAACAGTTAACAACTGAGGCTTGAATTCATGTCCCAATATCCTCAACTATAAATGTCAAATAACTGGAGAGTTACTTTGTTGTTGCTGTTTTCAGTTGTTAAATAAGTCACAATTTTGGAAGTGATTTACATATTTAAATACAGATTGACAGATTTAAATACAATTCCAAACCCCATATTTGTGGTTTTGGGATTGTATACTTAAACTTCCAGAGCTCGTCTTGGAATACAATCTCAGATTTGTCGACATTATAAAATAACAAGGTGGCAAAGTTTTAAGAAGTGCTAAGCCAAAAAGTCCTACAAAGAAGACACAATATCCATGGAATTCTGAATATCAATTTATGAATTCCAGAACTACCACCAAATGTTTGGCCACATGGCCCACATCTGAGAAGTGTTTGGGCCCTTTTGGCTCTGAGGAAAAGATATTCTCTCATAGAGCTGTTGCCAGTGGTGTGATCCTAAAGTCAGAATTGAGATGCTTCCTGCCTGAATATACCAACCAGTCTAGAGACCAGCTCCATCTGTTAAATACCTCTTGTGGCACAAATTATTAATACAAGTTGCCTACTCTTGGGAAAGAAAGGAAGAGAGAAAGAGAGAGAAAGGTGGGTGAGAGAGAGAGAAAGGGAGGGAAGGAGAAAGATATTGAGACCCAAAGAAATATGCCAATTCATGAATATAGAATTGGCTGATTTTATTGTTAAGCAAAGCAAATACATACCCTGAATGTGTAGAGTTAGCAAGTGACTACAAAGCTGTAGTGGATTTTCCTTCCTATTTACATGAAATTTAAGCTTTAATTGTTATATATCATCCTACTTTCAGTAAACAGAAGACACTCAGTTTGCATCAATAGTTACATTGAGCTTACTCTGACGTCCTATTCTTCCTAATTCTGTATCAGTCCTGCACTGACATTTTATTCTTCATAATGCTTTATCAGTATCTCCTGTGGTTGTCCCTGATGGTGTATCTAGCACATATGATGAGTCATGTCCTTAGTGAGGTTAGATTAAGTTTAGTTTCTCCACAATACCCAATATCCATCCTCCTTTTCTTATGTATTAACAGAGCCCTGATTTCGAACAGGGGCAGCATGTGTCCAAGAAAAAGACTGCAATCCCCAGCCTCTCTTGTGGCTCAGTCTGGCTATGTGACTGGCCAACGTGAAGGAGAGTGTTGTGTAGAACTTCAGGGAATGTTCTTTAAAGGCTGTTGATTCAGCCAGGAGGTGTGCTCTGCTGGCTTACCCATTCCTCTCTCTAATTGGGGAAGGTTATCTTGGACTTTGAGGATCAAAGTCACATATTAATAATAAAAGAGCAAACACAGGGAGCTTGGGTCTCTGATGACATCAGACCTGTGCTTTTTACTTTTGAACTTATTTCATGTGAGAAAATAAACTCTTCTGTGTTGAAGCCATTATTATATATGTGTGCACACATGTGTGTGTTAAACACCCTTTTCTTAACAAATGTATCAGAGAAATTTTTAATCTTGATAAAAATTGACCAGTGACTAAGCCTTACCCTGAAGTTATGTACTCTTTCGTGAATAAAATGTGTCTTCCTGTTTTCAAACTATCTTTTTATTACTGCTAATATTCATAGTTTTAATAGCTGACATGTTCTTCACTATTGTAATGAATTCTATGTGGTCTATATAGATTATTGATATTATAGCCAACTGCTGAATAAAAGCACAACTTAGATTCCAGTGGAGAACAAAAACATAGAAACAAATGACATCAGACAAGGCCTTGCAGGAGGTGGCCCTGGCTGTCCCGCAATGGAGGACGCGTGTGGGAGGACTTGTAGGCAGAGGAAACAGTGTGGGCAAGGGTTGTGGGCTTGAGAGGATGTGGTGTGATGGGGAATGGCAAATGGCCTGTAGTGACTAGCGAGAGGGTAATGGGGACACTTGGGGAATTATGTACATGACTTCCAGGCTATCCCCTCTCAGTTGGAAGGACCTCAAGCAAAACAGCTTTGCTGTCTCACCGTGTCTTTGTCAGTCAGAAGGCAAAGGGGGGTGATTTGGGGGTTCAGAGTCAACAGAATCATTAACAAATGCCCCATTTGGGTTCTGAAGGGGTTCGCTTTTTCCCAATCTATGCTTAAACTTTCTCATAAGAGAACTGGCAACGTTGTGGATTCAATTTACTTTGTGATTCACCAATTTATAGGATCAGAATCTGTTTCTGACTTGTGACTACATCAGCCATGAAGCTACATGTAAAAGATATTTTTAAAGGGAGTTAAAGGAACTTTCTGATTCTCTGTACCATAAGATGAGAACTTTAAACCTTGAGCCTATTATTTTATTTCTTTAGCCTCTCCAGTACAATTAGAATTGGCAGCTTGCTCTACAATCCTTATATTTCTATGTCCTTAAAAGTGGTCTAATTCAGGGGTTGTCAAACTACACAACCCAAGGACAAAATGCAGCCCACTGCCTTGTTTTGTAGAGAAAGTTTTATTAGAACACAGCCATGCTCACTTGTTTATGTATCTTCTATTGCTTCTCTTGTGCTATAACAGCAGAGTTGAGTGGTTTCCATAGAGATCACCTGGCCTGCAATGCCTAAAATATTTACTATCTAGCCCTTTACAGGAAAAGTTTTCTGACCTCTAGTCTAATGAAACAGATGGGAAACAAAATTGAATCTCAAAGTAAATGCCAGCCTCTCACTTCTGCTGAGTCCGTAGAGGCCTGCCCCTTGAGTCGGGCAATCGGGACAACTACCCTGTCTGTGGTGCCCCCACCCGCTCCTCTCTCACCCTGACAACCCTCTGCCATGTATGCATGCAGGCTCTGTGGAAAGAGCGTGACGCTGAAAGTCAGACAACGTGGATCTTTTCCGCGCCAGCTCTGTGACCAGGAGTGGGCCCTTTGGCCTCCCTGAACCTCAATTTCCTCATATATATATGAGGAAAATATATATATTTCCTCAATTTCCACACATATATATATATCCATATATATATCTGCAAAAGGGTTGTACTCAGAGTATCTGCCCTGCAGTGTTGTTTCAAGAATTGAATGAGAAATGCACGTGAAAAAGTTTTTGTGAGCTGTAAGCCACTCTTCAAACAGGCCTCGGGTTTTTTATTCCAGCCCCCACATTCCTTTATTTTGTTTTGTTACGTCCATTTATTCAGCAAATATTTATGGAGAGCCTTCCAAGTGAAGGTCTAGATGGGGTATGGATGAGCAAACGGAAAGTGGAAGGGTACAAAGAGGAATCAGATATCTTGCCCTCAAAATGCTTATTGTCTAAAAGGGGAGTTTATAAATCAGCTTTTGATATGTTACACGGTCATAACAAACAACCCCCAAATCCCAGTGGCTTACAATAAAGGTTTACTCTCCGTTACACTCACATCACTTGCAGATCAGCTGGTGTGCTCCCGTCATTCTGAGACTCTGGCTGAAGGAGCATCCTCTATCTGGAACATGCTATTTACACATCAGAAGGAGAAGGAGAGAGAAAGCAGGGCAAGAAAACAGGCACGTGATGGCAACAAAGGTTATGTTCCCCTTTCATTGGCTAAAGCAAGTCACATGACAAAGCCTGATGGGAAAAGGCATGAATGTTCTGCTCCCACAGGGGTGCACTGCAAGGCTTATGGCCACAGCTAGGATGTATGATCTTGCAGGGAGGGCAGCAAATAATTAGGAATAATGATGCAATCTATCATGGTGTATTAGTCAGTGTTCTCCAGAGAAACAGAACCAATAGGAGATACACATATATATATATCCATATATATATCTGCATATATATATATATCCATATATATATCTTCATATATATATATATCCATATATATATCTTCATATATATATATATATATATGTGAGGAGATTTATTATGGGAATTGACTCACATGATTGTGGATGTCAAGAAGTCCCACCATCTGTCATCTGTAAACTGAAGAACCAAAAAAGCCAGTAGTACAATTCAGCTTGAGTTCAAAGGCCTGAGAACCAGGGGAGCTGATGATGTAAGTCCCAGAGTCCAAAGGCCAGAGAACCTGGAGCTCTGATATACAAGCATAAAAAAACACGGATGTCCCAGCTCAAGAAGAGGGAGAGAGTTCCCCTTTTCTTTGCCCTTTTGTTCTATTTGAACCCTCAACAGATTGGGTAATGCCCATCCATACTGGTGAGGGTAGATCTTCTTTACTAAGTGTACTGATGCAAGTGCCAATTCCTTCTGGAAACACCCTCACGGACACACCCAGAAATAATGTTTTGCCAGCTATCTGGACATCCCTTAGCCTAGTCCAGTTGACACATGAAATTAACCAATACACACACACATATATAATACATGAATACATCATAAATAAGATACATAATATATATGCAATCATCATAGGTGGAGAGTGATAGGCATCCAAGTGCAGGGACATTGGCCTTCTCTGCTACGTAGAAACTAGCTATTTGACTTTGGACAAGGCATGTAACCTTTCTAAGCCTGTTTCCTCACCAGAAAAATTGGGATAATAGTGCTGAGCTCATAGCTTTGTAGTAAGAATTAAAATATTTGATTCAAGTTGGTTGCTAAATAGAACGTCTGGTGTATAGTTATCACTAGAAATTTCTCCTCCTATTCCTCCAGCTCTTTCCCCTCTTTCACTTCATTATTATTCTTACTTCTTTTCAGAATAATAGGAAATGCTTTGTGGACAGAGGCATTTAATCTGAGGCCCAACATTTAAATAGCATTTGAATAGGCAGCAGAGAGATTGAGTTACTGTGCAACTCGGTTTTCCCATCTTTAAAATGGGGATAATAGTAGCAATTACCACCTAGAGGTGGTATGAGGATTAAATGAATTAATATAGAGCGTGTGCTGAGAACGATGCCTGGCACATCGCAAGCATTATATGAGTGTTTATTAGATACAAATACACACATGAAGGCTAAGAGTGGGCTGAGGGAGGAAGGGTGTTCCAGACAGATGCAAAGCACAAAAGTGAGGAGCTTGGGAAGTATGAGGGCTGCATGGGGAGCAGGGTGTAGATGTGCTTGGTCGTGGAGCAGTGTGCATGAAGCGAGGTGAAGGCGATGAGGTGCAGAGGGTCCCGAGCACTGGAACTTTGTTCTGTGCAGCAGGACCTGATTCGAGCTGTGCTTAGGAAACACCACTGTGCTGTCAGCATGTAGGATGGGGAGGGGCGTGCAGAGATGGGAGCCAGGAAGGCCCAGGAGGAGGATATGGCAAAGCATGGTGGAGTTTAATGACCACCACCCTAGTGTAGCGACAGAAAGCATGGAGAGCAAGGGCCACTGCACAAGGCAACGTGGATGTAAAGTCCAACAGGCCTGGGGCCCAACTGAGTTGGGGCAGGGTGGTGGAGGTGGGGAGCTGGGGAGGAGATAAGAATAAGATTGAGGTTTCAAGTCTTTTTGAATAAAAGGAGTGGTTTTTAGACAGGGGACAAAGATGATGAGGACAGTTTGTGATATTATGTTGCTTGAAAGTATACCAGTTAAGGATTCTTTGGGGTTAATACAAATCTTTTAAAAAACAAGTCGGGGAGAGGTGTTAAGACACTATCTGTCATTTCCTCTCAATGTGAATATTATTACTTGGATTTCTCTCCAAGCTCCAAACAAGATCAGCTGCACTGAAGAAGTTTTAATCAGAGGAAGGAGAAGGGAGCCAGGTAGCTTTGCAGCATGAGGGTACGGGGGGAGGGGGAAGGCAGGTGGGAGCGTGGGTTCGAGGGTGGGAACCTGGGAGAAGGAAGGAGGCACAGGACAAGGGCGCAACACCGGATGCGGGACTGTGCGATCTTCTTAAAATATCAACCTTTTATGTTTCTAGTATATTACCAAGTGAAATAAAGAATACTACAAAACAGTGGACACTATGATAAGATGTTCTATAAAACAGAAATCATAGGTATTCCCAAGCGTAGAAAAAAATACTAGGATATACACCTAATGTTAGTCATGGTGAGATTATGAGTGATTAAAATTTGTTTCCTTTGTTTCCTGATTTTTTCTGCATTGTGCACTTATTAGTTTTATAATGTAAATATTAAATACTATGGAGAGGGAGAAAGGAACCATCCCTGCCATAAAGAGCTCAAAGTCTTACACACAACACACACACATGTCACACACACAATTTATGCTATTGTTTTGTGACATTTAGAACTTATAGTCTAATAAAAACAGATGTGCAAACAATCTTTTGGCAAGCAATGCATTCAAAGATTGGGGCTGCCTGTAGCTGATTACATCACTGGTGTGTCAGAAATAGGGTTTTAAGTTCAAAATGCTTGCTAACAGAAATCATTACAATACACAGACTAGGTCAGAGGGATATAGCCTAAAATTTGGATACATTTAAAAGAAAATGTTTCAATGTGTTTATATTCAAACTCAGCCTCAAAGAGGTAACCTTTCAACTTAGGAGTCATTTTGGACAACTGTTCTTGAAATTGTCTTGTATATAAGACCCAATTGGTCATTACTATGGAAAAATGTTACTTTTTTCTTGTAGGCAGAGTATGCACCAAATGAGAGCCTTATAAGTGATTTAGAAAAAAAATTAATCTTCAGACCATTTTAATCTAGGAGCTTAACTGTTTTGTGTTTCTTCCTTTCTTTGATTCCTGAGAAAGGTAGACTGCAAACATTCCCCTCAAGGAAGCTTTGATGATTAGGCCCTCCCTTCCTCTAGAAAATGAGCATTTGTGGTTTGGTTGCTGGAGATTCAAGAGGATTGGGGTTTGTAGGAAAAAGCAGCAGCTTATAAATGCAGTGGGTAGATAGGGACTTCTCTTGAATCAGATATATATTCCCCAGGCTATAGGAATAAAGAGGTCATTGGGCCTGTGGCAGTCAGGAAAAGGGCTCTTCTCCCTGCCCATATTCTGGGGACATGATAAGTCGCCAAAAGGAACAACTAGGGAAATAGGACCAGGTGTTTCCCAAGCGTGGCTTTGAAAGGACAAAGCAAAAGGAGTCAGTGGTCTTCTTGAGGGTAACCAGGATGACCATGTTGTAAATAACCAGCACCCACTTCGGCCCCTGCCCCCAAGCCTTGGTCCTACTTAAGACCCTAGAACCAAGAAATAGCCCTGAGTGGGAAAGGAAGTCCCCAAAATGACTGAAGTTACATTTCCAATATATCCTGGCAGCATGGGGACTTGGAGTTAAAATGAAGTAACATCATAAATAATACGATATTTTCTGCACACCTGCTTTTAAGGATTGACAGTCAAAAACTAGTAAAATATTGAATAAAAGGATGATCTAAGGAGTCCCTCTTTGGAATATGCACACTTTTTATGAAGATGTAAAAGAGCACAAATGCGGAGCACCTGCTCAGATTCCGGTTCGTGACCGAGGCACTCGTTCCCCCAGCTACAGGGAGGGTTGGCTGCTGAAAGCTCACAACGGCGATTCTTTCTGGGAATTGCCCTCCGCCAAAGGGAGCAGCCTTGCTCCCTCCCCAGAGGTAGCCTGAGTCTAACTGTTGATTGTTGCAGGAACACAAAGACCCAGCCCCTCGCCTCAATGTGTGACAACTCCGAAGGACCATCTCGGCACCAGAGCTCCCAGCGGATCGGCTGAGGCCTCTGTTGCAACTGCGCTGCGGTTCAGCTTCTCCCTGCGCTCCACCTGCGTCCCTCACTTCTTCACAAACGTTCTCAGGTTCATTCCCTAATAAACTTCTTGCATGCAAATCTCTGCCTCAAAGCCTGTGAGTCTGTTTTCAGGAAGCCCGACCTAGGACAATAAATGTCCCTAAACCTTTCTCACTAAACAGGCACAATAACTTTATTTCTGCCCAGTGTAGATACCTCATACATGCAGACATGTAATTTTTTGTCATACTATTGAAAAGAAGTGGATTTTGGTATGACTTTTTCTCCCATAAGAGCATTCTTAGAATGTCTTAAGAACCAAGAATTGAGGGGAAAGTACAAATTGTGGGGTCATTCCAGAACTTCCTGGACACAAGCCAGAATTGCATTCCAGAAGCTCATTTGTAACATATGGCGGTCGCCATTGACAAAGCAACTGCCAAACATCACAGAAATGCCATATACAAATGAACTAATAAAATGCTGATTTATAATGTTTTTATATTTCCCTATAGAACAAAAGGGATCCTGTTTTCATCAGATGTTCCTTGAGGTCAGTGTGGAAATCTGTCTCATTACTCTGGGCTGATCTGAAGCCAGTCTTTTTCACTGCCGAACCCACTTAGGGAAAGAAATAGGAAAATGGAAAGAGAGAAAATGAAGTAAGCCATGACTTATTTGTCTGTGTAGCTTGATGCTAATTCCATTCTTTATTTTCCCAAATGCCTTTTTACTTGGAGGATTATGGCCATGGGACTGAGGGAGTTGGAGGAGGGTGTCTATTTTCTTTCTAGAACAATTGTTGGATCATTTCTTCATTGCTGCTACCAATACTCACCAACAGATGAGAACCAGGAATACAAATTAAGAGAAAAAAAGGCCAATGTAGGAAATATCTTACAGTTAATATTTTTGGAAAGTATATAGATATGTAAACATTTAAATTGTGTACATATTTAACCCTCAATTATTAAGATTGATAAAAATACTAATAATTAGTTACATTTTAAAGTTGTGTATTGAACCTCTGAAATATTAAATGTAAAGATCAGATCTAGAATTATTAGAGATAGATCTTGGGAGAGGCAGAAAGAGTTTGGAACTTTGTTTTTAACTGAAAGATAATCGTAAAGAGCTTTCTTTGTTCCCCCTGCAAAACATAAGATCTCAGTGCTGTATATTGTGTCTGTTCACATTTGAAACTAAGGTAAGTGAATATAGCTAAGACAGTACCTTGATCTCTTTAGAATAAGACACTATTTTAAGAAGGAAAGCTCAGATTTTAGATTGGGGTAGCCAAACCCCAGTCTGGTTTGGACTAGACCAAGATTTTAAATGATTTGCTTAGGTAAAACCAACAAATTAGCCAATTGTTATTTACATTATTGATGTCACCAGCTGGATACAATTTTCCACCTGTGCCCAAAGCATCTCTACAATTGCTAAAGGCTTCAAAAATACACAGGGGATTGCCCAAATAGTACTGTTCAGCTTCCCAGGGTTATTGGATCAAAGTTATGATATTAATTTGGCAACAGTCTTATTTGTGTGAGTATTTATTTGTTTGTTTTTAAGAAAAGATTTAATAGAGAGAAACAAAGTTTATGAAAATCCAGAAAAATAACGAACCCGGACTATGGACTGCAAACATTTGGTTTCTTTGATGTAACTCACAGTGCTTGGCATAGAGATAAGGAAATAATTCCAACTGCGTCATGAATCTAGAAACAGAAAAAAATGAGGATACCTATTCAGTTTGGGGACTATTATGGACTGAATTATGTCTCCTCCCCAATTCACGTGTTGGAGCCCTAACCTCAATATGACTGTATTTGGAGATAGGGCCTTTAAGAAGGTAGTTAAGGTTAAATAAGGCCATTAAAGGTGGGGACCTAATCTGATAAAAACTGGTGTCCTTGTAAGAGGAGGAAGAGACACCAGAGATCGACTAATCTCTCTCTCTCTTTCTTTCCATGCTGCTCAGAGGAAAGGCCATGTAAGGATACCGTGAGAAGGCAGCCGTTTGCAAGCCAGGAAGAGAGGCCTCCACTGATCTTGGACTTCCAGCCTCCAGAATGTGAAAAAATAAATTTCTGTCTTTAAGCCCCCAGCCTGTGGTATTTTGTTATGGTAGCTTGAACAGACTAACACAGGGACATTGGTTATAAATTCTAAGAGTTTGCCAAGTCACTGAATGATCTTGATGGTATAGGGGTAACTTCACCTACTTTTCATTTGCTGCCACTTTTTAAAATTTTGACATTTGAGTCCTGTCGTTCTCTTCATCAGGTTTCTGCATGTCATTTTCACTCTCTCTTCTCTCTCTTTTTCCTTCCCTCTCTCCCTCTCTGCCCCTCTTTCTCTCTCTCTCTGCCTCCCTCTCTTTCTCTTTCTCTCCCTCCTTCCCACCATTTTTCCTTCCTCCCTTTCCTTTTAGTTTTTCCACGTCATCAGAACTTCTTGGTGGCAGGTAGGCTAAGTTGTGAGAGACCTTAAGCCAGAATTCACCCAGTCATCAATTTAAAGAAAATATACTGAGTACTTGACTGAGTGCAAGTTCTGTACCAGGTTCCTGTGGGAAACAAGAGAGTGTGTGTCCTCTAGACATTTATGTCACTCTTAAGCTTTTCAATAAAAGAATAAATGGCTCTTAATTGGATGATCAATGATCTTACCCCTTGAATGAATAGGATTATGGTAAGTGAAGCACAAATTCATAAAAACAATATTCTGCCATTCAATTTTAAGTGATGAATATAAATTGGCAGGTTTCTGAATTTATTAATAAAATGTTTGATGTGTAAGGTACAGACATTTGATTGAAATCTCCCAGTTTTTAAAGATTCTTCCTCCCTGTAACCTTTCCTTTCTCCTGCTTAGGAAGTGAGCCGGAAAGGTGCGGCCTACCTGGCCCTTCCTTCCCTGTTTAGTGGGATACCAATTCAGTTTATCTTGAAACCATCATCTAAATATTCATTTTTATTTTAGTCAACCCGAGTTGAGATATGCATGTATTCAAGGGAAAATACTAACAGAATGCAGTTTCAATGGCTTGAAGTGACTACCAGTCAAAAGAATGAAGACCACATTGGTTCAGTTTTCATTATGGGTTCACCTTTTTCAAGTATTTCCTTACTTAGAGTAGCTGATGTGTACAATGTATACAACGTATACAAGCTACACGACCACACTGTGTGAGCTTCCTGTTCTAGCACCAGCTATTTATATAGCTCTAATTAATAATGAAGGGAAGGCCACTTATCGTGATTTTACCTCCCATATCCCAATCACTCTTCGCTTATTCCACATTCTGTTGCTATTGTTGTTTCACCTCACCCCATTATGTTTCATGGTCTCCCATTCCCAGGAGAACAATGATCTGTGATAGGGCTGCGGTGTTCTAGAAGAGGAGCTGAAGAGTCAGGAGTCTTGGGTTCTGATGCTGATCTGGGCACACCACTCCACTCACTCTTATCTTTGTTTCCTCATCTGCAAAGCAAAAGTATGGGACAGTTCTCTTTCCTAACACTAAAGTTATGTGGGTTTAATATTATATTTTAGAAAAGCACCATCCTATGGCTTATCTATAGTTACATTCTGAAGGATTAAGACGGGAAGAAAGTGATTTTTTGGAGCTACCTAATTATTATTGTGTTAGGAGGTCCCTAGGGCATTCCCAGGTTCAGTGACTCACTAGGAAGACTCACAGGACTCGGCATATAGTCATAATTATGGCAATTATTTATTAAAGTGAAAAGAAGCCAAGAGCCAGGTGAGGTGAACTCCATGCCTGTAGTCCCAACTACTCTGGACTCTGAGGTGGGAGGATCGCTTGAGGCCAGGAGTTCAAGGCTGTCGTGCACTGTGTTTGCACCTGTGAATAGCCAGGCTGAACCCCAGTCTGGACAACACAGCAAGACTCTGTTTCTAAAAAAAAAAGGAAAAAAAAAGAAAAGAAGAAGAAGGAAAAAAAAAAAAAGGAAACCAAGCACATTCAGCAAAGGGAAAAGACACATGGGCAAAGTCCAAGGGAGACCAGTCATCACAAGCTTCCTCTCCTGAAGGAGTCACACAGGATGCACTTAATTCTCCCAGCCTAGGTTAGAGGGAAAAAAATTTGGATACATTTAAAAGAAAATATAAAAGAAAAGCATGACAACACATGTGAAATGTTATGAATTAGGAAAGCTTGTGCCCAGAATTTTTACTTGGGGATGGCCCTATAGGCAGCCTCTGCCTGGCACATACCCAAATTCCAGATTCTCAGAAGGAAAGCAGGTGTTCAGCATAAACCATATTGTTTGTACAAACGATTTAAACATAGTGAGGCACTCTTATCAGTTAATGGTGTGGGAACCCTCCTGAAATCTAAATTCCAAACACCAGCCAAGGGCCAACCTTGTAAGCAGGACTTTCAAAGGATAGCAGGCAGATCTTCTATGTAAACTCTCTTCTGCATAACTGCGTGTTTGTTTCTAAAGTCACTCTTGGAAACAGCCACTTGCTTACTACTCTGAGATATTAGCATTGAGTAAGTAAGCTAATATTTTTCCAAATAAGCTTCATTTTTTCCATTAGTAAAGTGACATTTCATTCAATAAAACTTGTAAAATAAAGAAAAATAGAAGAAAAACTTTATATATGATAAAAATTTCTAAATATAATTACCTTTAGATAATTCTCTTTGAAATATTTTAGGCATGATTGCCGTAATGCCTATTTAAATTAAATTCTTTTCTTTTTTTTTTTTTTGAGACAAAGTCTCACTCTGTTGCCCAGGCTAGAGTGCCGTGGCATCAGCCTAGCTCACAGCAACCTCAAACTCCTGGGCTCAAGCAATCCTACTGCCTCAGCCTCCTAAGTATCTGGGACTACAGGCATGTGCCACCATACCCAGCTAATTTTTTCTACATATTTTTAGTTGTCCTGCTAATTTCTTTCTATTTTTTTGGTAGAGATAGGGTCTCGCTCTTGCTCAGGCTGGTCTTGAACTCCTGAGCTCAAATGATCTGCCCACCTCGGCCTCCCAGAGTGCTAGGGTTATAGGCATGAGCCGCCACGCCCAGCCTAAATTATTTTCTGTTCTTCTCATCTTTATCTTTAATGGATTGACTAAGCCGAAGGTTATGAACTTTTTAAATGCTTTTATTATCTTTTGTCAATGGCTCTCCAGGAGTTGTAAAATTTGGGCCTCCAATGAACCAAGTACTTCTCTAACATGAAATGATAATGACATTCTCATTTGTTTTTCTTTCAGTGCATTTCTATGATATTTCTCCTATTTCATTTTTCTCCCTCCCATAACATTGGGCTCCCATGTTATCTAATCATCCCACCACTAGGGTACTGCTTTGGACAAAGGCACTACATTCATAAATCTCCACTTTTAAGCAAGACCGTTACCTAGGAATCCTCATCATGCCTTATCAGAGACTAATTCACTTGTTTCCTGAGCAAATGGGGTACAAGTTCTTCAGGTTTCGACTGGGAGACAAGGGAGGAGGTGGGAGTCAGGGCCGGGAAAGTGTTGGGATGCTGAGATATCGTTGGTAGGGTGGTTGGATGGTGTAGTGTGTTGGGTAAGTATGACAGTGACAAATGGGTTCTGAAATACAAGGTGTGAGAAGATACCAAAAGATCCAACATAACCTTTATTACAGCTTTGCTCAAGAGCAGCTTCCACTCACAGAAGCACCAGGAGATCATGCAGTTAAAAGAAACCGGGGTTAGAATTAGAGCTAGCCAGCTTAGACTGCTGTTCTCACGCCGCTGCCTTCCAACAGGGAGCCTTGAGTAAGTCACTTAATTTCCACTCCTTAGACTCCTCATTGGTAAAGTAGGGATAATAGGAAGCACCCAACTTACCTTACAAGGCTGCTAGGAATCAAGTTCAAATTGGGTAACTGATGTTTAGGAAATCACTGTGCTCAGTGCCTGATGCATGAGATGTATGAATCAGTGATTATTGAAACTAATAGAAATGATAGGAGAGAAAAATTTTTATGAACTTGCAGAGTGATTTAAAAAAAAAAACAAACCTAAGGGCTTTCTCCCTATCCTCAGCTCGGTCTCAGTCTTAAACATCAGGTAACAATAAGGTCCTAAAAACTGTGGTTTTGAAGTGACAATAAGTACTGTTATGTTATCTGTTGCTAAGAATCAAACCAAATATATTTCATGGCAATAATCTAGTTTCATTGTGTTGAAAATATTTTTAATTAGGAGAGAGTCCTACTGTGCCCTACTATTTGCTCTTTCATTTTTTATCAGAAACTCATATACTCAAAGGAATGGCTAAAACAAAAATCTCTTGATGAATAAATAATAATTAAGTCTAGCCAGATAGTGTGTTCCCTGCTAGTATGTATGTATGTGTGTATTTAAGATCGCCTGCAATTGTAACAGTTATATGTATACACTTTTTTTTTTTTAAGGCAAGCATGAGGAGAAATTTATTCAGGGGGAGCAAGACAGGATTACAATAGGATTACAACAGGTTTACAGGGCAAGAGCAAGTTACAGGTTTACAGAGCATGATACATATGCCACAAATGACAAACGGACCCCTCGCCACCACAGGAAAAGAGAGAGCAGTTATCTGTACACGATTTAGAAAATACAAAAAAAACCATAAAGAACCAAAAATCTCACCTTTCAAAGGCAGCCATCATTAAGAATTACCATTACTTTCTTCCAGTATTTTTTCTGCTCAGTTTTTAAAATCACCATTTGTTCTTTAGGCAATATGGTGAAATAGAAATTTTATTTTAGAGTCACACAGAGCTTGTTAAAATCTTATCTCCGCCATTGGCTAGCCATGCCTTCCTAGGAAGCTTATTCAGCTTCTGTAAGCCTCACTTTCCTCATCCATAAAATGGAGATAATGATACCCATTATCCAAATCAATATTCATCAAAAGTAACATGCAGAGAATTAACGTGCACGTGGATCAGTTCACAGAAACTGTAGTACACACAAAACTGCAGACCATACCCGGAAAACAAGCTAGTTCAAATGATTTATTGGCAATGTAGCAAATAATCTTATACGTAATAGATAGAAATGCTTATGTACAGCAACTAACAAATGTGCGTGTGGGGTGCTTTCTGAGCAGCGATAATTCCATTGTCAATATTCAATACAACAACAAGGTCCAGCAGCGCCACCTCCGTGCTGACCTGCTGGAGGTCACAGAGGCTCAGCTGTCTTCTCATAAGGAAGATGCCGTGCGACTATGAACAACCTCGCTTTGCCAGTGCTCAGGGCATATTAGAAACATAAATTTTATTTAAGATTTATGCCTTGCCTCCTTTCAAGAGGATTAGAGGGGATAGAGGTGTCAATACTGTTTAAAATAAAACACACAGAGAGGATCAAATGGAATAGAACCATCCCCATTCCACATCAATTGAGTGCTTACTGGGAACCGAAGGTACAAAGATAAAGGAGACTGCTCTGACCCCAGCAAGCTCCCAGGTTAGGAAATGGTTTCCCAAAGTGTGATCCAAAGACCCCCATCCCAAGCCCTCATGTAGAATCACCCAGGGTACTTCTGAGAAACAAAAAAAAAAAAGAAAAGAAAATTGTTAATCCCTTGGCTGGGAGTCCCTCCTAATGCAGAATGTCTGGGAATATCTACCATTCACCACCTCTCCACAACTAGGATTTGAGAATTTCCAGAGGGCAAACTGATTTAGCAACAACTAATCCTGAAGGGCTATACCAGTGTAGTGGTCGATTCAGCAGAAGCTTGGAGGTTACGAGTGGGGACTTTGGAAACCAGAAGACCTGGGTTCAGTTGCTGACTAGCTGGGACTTTGGTGGAGCTTTGCATTCTCTCCGAGCCTCTGTTTTATCATTTGTGCAATGGGTTTCATGCGAGTGGTGTCGCATTAAACAAGATGATGTTCTGTTTCAAAATGCTTAATGCACTGCCTCATTCACAGGAGGTACTCAAAATGCAGTGGCCTTTGTCGTCATCTGCCCAGAAGCAAACACAGTCACATCACAATCTAGATCCTACTTTGGTACCAATCAGATCCTAGGTGCAAAACACAGGTGTTTACAGGGACAAGGTTGTCAGGTTTCCACAAAACCCTACCCCTGGGCCTGCTCATTCACCTATAGCAGGTAAGGGCTGAATGAACGAAGACCCATTATTCCCAGGTGGGAAAAAAAAAAAAAAGAGGACTTGCCCTCCCTCCTTGCCTCCTTTCCCTCTTCTCCTCCTTTTTCTCTCTCAGTTCCTATTTGGTAGAAAACATGCAGCACCCCAGGAGACCAGAGCGGCAGAAACCTGTTACCGGCTTTGTCGGATCCTGAAATGGCAGATGGCTGCAGCCCACAGCCTCTCCCTGCAGCCAAGATGTCTTCATCTGTCCTCCTAGGACCCCAGCAAAATGTTTCTGGAAAAGGCGGGAGGAAGGGATAAAAATTAAGTATAAGTGCTGCATTCACAGGGGCTTTTACGGGTTTGGGAGTGTAACAATGGTTTGATGGCAGTCAGGAGCCAGGTAATTAGGAACACACCGCTCTGATCACCCTTACACCGGCCCCAGATAGCGCCTCAACACTGCCGAAACCTTGTTTGCTTTCTCCGAGGCAGAAATCCCACAAGGTCTGCACGTTGCCAGCTGTCGAGCTAACGAACTGCCAGCGTGGTCCTGAATGGGAGCGCTCAGCCTGGCGCGGCTCCCCTGAGCAGCCCCGCGCTGTCTTCCGCGTGTGATCGCCTTTATCTGGCTGGTGCAGGAGCCGCTCCTAATCACGCTGCTGCTTGCCTCCAAGGGTCAAACCCGGGACCATCGCTACCTAAACAAACGAGGACGATGTCACCTTTGGGGGAGACTGATAAGCAGTTGGCAGGCAGGCCACAGGCAAGAGAAGGCGCCAGCAGCCGGCAATCTGCAAAGGCCGTAAATATGTTACACTCTCAGCAGGGAGACGGGCAATATAGGCACCAAGAGGCCTTTGTTTAATGAGCTGTCAGAAAGCAGGCATGAAATTATGTTTGAAAACATGTGCAAGCTGCAGAGACAGAGCGGGGGCCTATAAATGGCCTTCCTCCTTCGTGGTGGATGTTTGGAGCATCTTATCAGTCTGAGAGCTGTCATAGGATGAAAGCTATCATTAGCAAACTAATGGGGTTTGAAAGCTACAAATTTTTCTCTCTCTCCTCCATTTTTGACTTAAATGGATTATAGAAAAAAAATCTTAATGGTTTTTTTTTCTTTCCTTGGGATTTTGGTAAACATGCAAATTGGAAGAGAACCAAAAACAAACCGCAAAAAGGTATCTCTGGAAGAACAAACGGCGTGGTTATACATGGAGTCTCTGCTCAGAACAGTCAGCTTATATTCCTTACAATTCTGTTGAGACTCTGTTCAGAGAACTCTAATGCAACTCCAGCGGCATTTTATTTCAATAAGGCCCATAAAAGAAAGCATAAATGTAAAATGGATTGTACTCCTCTAATCTGAGTATTAAAATTAGCGGGTAGGTATAACATCACTTCTACCACATCGGCTATCAAACAGAAGAGAATAATTTTCCAAAGACTTAAAATTATTCTTGTGGGTCACATGGCTGCAAAGTTTATTTCTACTCAGGGCGAAACTTAAAGACTTTAAAAAATCGGCCAGGACTGGGCGGCACCGTTGATTCAGGGCGTATTTGAGCCCCAATTCTCAAACTCTGAAATGATACACGAGGGCTTGGTTGCCATAACATGGATCTTTTTCCTTCAGTGCACCACAAACCTGCATGTCCTGCCTCCAATCAAACCAGGCAGCCAGAAATGACTTGTACAAACTCTTTCCCCATTAAAAGGCCCAAGACTAACCGGCTGCAGCTGCTTTGGGAGAGGTGGCCAAATTAGCAGGGAGCAGTCTCCTGGGACCCACCTTGTCCACGGGTTGCACGGTGGCAAGCTGCTGTCTTCCCGCTTTGAGAGAAGAGGAAGAGAAAAGTCTGAATAGGAAATAGTAAAGTTAGATTGAAAAGGTAAAGGAGTGTAGGTTAGAGAAACAAAAACTAAAATAAAAAGAAAAACAGGGAGGAAAAAATATTTTTGCATCATACCGGGCAGCAATATGTTTTCCTGTTCTTTATGTGTATGCCCTATATGGAGATGAGAAATCCTAGAGTGATGTGCTGTAGTCATACAGCCAATAATGTGTGAGAGGTAGCAATGGACCCAGGGCCGGGGCCCCAGGGTGATGCTCCCTCCCAGCAGAGTAATCTTCTTTGAAAGCATCCTTCAGGCCCTCTCTGGAGCATTCACAATATTCTACACAGTGGGTGCTCAGTCTGCATCTAATGAATAAGGGAGAGCTTCAGTCCTCAGAGGAGGTGGGAGAAAATCAAGACGAAAACCAACTTGAAAGGAGGACAAGCATGCCCGGGGGATGTTCCATGTCCAGAATAGGGCCTAAAAGGCCATCTATTCCTTTTCCGTTTTCTAAGTGGAGAGAGGCTAGTAATAGTGTATTAGAGCTGAAACTGCCCAGTGGCCTGGGATCATGGAGATTTTTGGGGGCAGTTTTGTGGAAGTTGGGATTCTTTATATCACCTTTAGGCTGAAAAAAAAAATTTTTAATTTATTCCCATTCAATAAATATGGAATAAGCCCTTATTAGGTGCTGATGCTGTGCTAAGCACTGTGGGGAGTGTCAGAAAGTATGTAACTGCGACTGGAAGTGGTGACTCCTGCCTGTAATCCTAGCACTTTGGGAGGCCAAGGCTGAAGGATCACTTAAGGCCAGGAGTTCAAGACCAGCCTGAGCAAGAGCAAGACCCTCTCCTCCCCTCCTATCTCTACAAAAAGTAGAAAAATTAGCCAGGTGTGGTGGCACATACCTGTAGTCTCAGCTACTTGGGAGGCTGAGGCAGGAGGATCGCTTGAGCCCAGGAGTTTGAGGTTGCAGTGAGCTATGATGACGCCACTGCGCTCTAGCCTGGGCAACAGAGTGAGACTCTGTCTCAGAAAAAAAAAAAAAAAGTGTGTAACTGGGTCTTCATCCCCTCATCCTCTCTCTCTCTCCATGAGCCCACCTGTCCCTCCCATCCCCCAGGTCCCTCCAGGAGCTCAAGCAAGGGAGAATAATCATTTGCCACAATTAAGATTTTTGTCCTTCAGCATTCCCAAGGACTTACATTTATTGAATGCTCACTCTATGTAATAATCTCACCAATGCAAACAATATTCACATTGATAATCTCTGCTTATTTTTTTGATTTTTTTATTTTTTGAATTTGTCAGCATTCACATGGTTCAAAACTCCCTCCTACACAAATCCAATCACCTGGTGCCCCTACCCAGAGACAACTAGTGTTATCAGTTTCTTGAGTATCTTTCCAGACATTTTAAAATGCATATATAAGCAAATGTTTAGGATTTTTAAAGCTGCTTCTTTTTTAGCATTTAAATCTCTGATCCCTATTTGAATTGTAGTCTGGTGTGAGAAGTGAGGTATGGATCCATCCACCTTAATGCTTTTCCTGAATACTACTCAGTTATTTAAAGACTATTTATTGTATAATCTGTTTCCCAATGACTTGAAATGCCACCTTAACCATATCCTAAATTACTTAGGTATGTATGTATCCTCTATGTATGTATTCTAAATTCTACATGTATTTTGGCCAATGTTAGGCTTCCTATTTTGTTACATTGATTTGCTATTTATTCTATGTCAACACTACACTCTTCTAATTATTGTAGCTTTATAATATGCTTTAATACCTGATAGAGCTGGTTCTACAGCAGTGCTATTCTTTTTCAGAATTTTTTTCAGAATTTTTCTAGATACTATTGCTTATTCATTTTTCACATAAATCTTAGATTCAGACAGTCTTGTCAAAAACTACTATTAATATTTTTATTGTAATTTGCTAAATTTTTAAATCAATGTAAATAAAATTAACATATTGATTAACATACTGAGTCTCCCTTTGCCATTTCTTTTGTTGAAATCTTTTTTCTCACAAACATTTTAAAATTTCCTTCTTATGTGTCATTTAAAGTTTATTGCAAATATGTTATATTTGTTGTAACTCCTGTAAATGGGATCTTTTTAAAATTACATCTTCTACCTGCCTATTGATTGTTTTAATAAAGATTTTTTTTCTTAAATATCTGTGCATTAACTCTGTACCCAGCCATTTGTTACTGTTTGCAACAGATTTTTAATAGGTTTCTAAGTATGCAATGATCATTTTACTTTCTTCTTTTCAGTACTTATATCTCCAGTTTCTTTCTCTTACATAATTGTATGGGCTAGTATCTCTAGAACAATCTTACATTATAGCATTGAAAATGAATTCCTTGCATTGGATTTATTAGAAATGCAACTCGAATGCATGTTGAATTTTATCAAATGCTTTTTCAACTGCTATGAGATTGATAATTTGATTTTCTTCCTGGAATCTATTAATGTAGTGAATAAATTAATGGATATCCTAAAATTAAACCCTTCTTACATTCCTGGAATAAATGCCACTCGCTCACTGTGGCAGAGACTTTGTAGGTAGTGTTTTCATTATCTTTATTTTCAGGATACTTAACAGCTTCAGTTTGGTTTTTCTTTTTTGCCCAAAACTTATTTAATAATGAGTTTTTAATATCCAGGGAGTAGGAATTTTTTGTTTTCATTATTAAATTCTAGTTTTATTGCATTGTGACTAGAGACTATTATTTGGACTCTTTCTAATTTTTGAAATTTATTGAAATTTCCTTCTCTTAGAGGCAATTATTTCACTAATTCTTGGCTCCTCAAATCTCTCTAACACCCCTTCTCCATCTTCACTCTCAGCCAAAGGCGTGTTTCCCACTTCACTGGAAAACAAAACGGAAGCATTCAGGAGAGAGAAGCTTCACAGCATCTTCCACGTCCCCCTCCCATCGTGGAGTAAACCTTGCTTTTATCCAAGACCAAGCTTTACATGCGCCTTAGATCTTATCCCACTTACTTACTCAAAGGCTTTGCTCTAGCAGTTTTTCCACTTTCTCCTATATCACCAATTTACCCTCTCTCCTAGGTCATTTCCACCAACTCACAACCATATTGCTTTCTCTCTCATCTTAAAAATGGAAACACAACAAATTTGAGTCCATTTCTCCTCCTGACACCCCCTCTCCACCTCATAGCAAAACTCCTTGAAAGGTGGTTTAATCTCACTCTTTCCCTTTCCTCTCCTCTTCTCACTTAAACCTACTCCAGTCAGAATCTGGACTCACCACCCGACCTGTGCTTGTCAATATCACCAATGACTTCCATGTTGCTAAACCCAATTCTCAGTCTACATCACACGTGACCTATCATTAATACCTTGTCACTGTTAATTGTTGTCCCTTCTCCTGGAAATTTCTTCACTTGTTCTCTAAGACATGACACATTTCATTTTCCTTCCACTCCACTAGCTGCTCCTTCCCAGTTTCCTTTGCTAGTTCCTCTTTTGCCCCTTAGCCTAATGTTGAAGTGCCCGGCGGCTCAGTCCATGGATCTCTTAAATCTCTTCTGTTCTCTCTATACACACTCACTCCCTTGCTGATTCTCTTCCAGTTTCATGGCTTTAAATAGCATATACCTGCAAATGATTCTCAAATGTATGCCTCCACCCATGGCCCTCCCCTGAATACGAGCTCATACATCCAATCATCAACTCTGTATCTCCACTCAGGTGCCTAACACAGGTCTCAAATGCATCATACCCTAAACCAAGGTCCTGATCTTCTTCACCCACAGTACCTTCTCTACCCCATCTATGCCCTGGTTCTGGAGGGCCTTCAGTAATTAGAAAGAATGTATTTTTTGTGCTTAGATGAGTGTTTACTATAGCAATAACAAGGAATGGCTCATTACCAGGAAATGGCCAGCAAAGTATCTCGATATCATAAAATCCTTTAAGTATGAGCTAACCCTCACATTCAGGGTCCTTGTATTACCTCTTTTTAAATTTCACTAAAATACTGTGACCTTCAAAAGACCTCATCCTTGCATATTTTAGGACTATTCTCTTTCCTAATTAAAGTCAGATGGTTGTCTTGTGGGTTTTTTTTTCTCTTTCCTGAGCTGCCGCTTAACAGCTGTGGTGTATTGCCAAGGAGTTTCAGTGGACAGACATGAGATTCCTTTATGATGTTAAATGACATATTACATTGTTTCTTCCACAAACTACAAAAGATGAACATCATAGGCAATATTAAATCTTGTGCAAGAGTTATCCATTTTATAAAATACATGTTGATTTCTAAAATATAGCCGTATAATGGTTTTTTGGCAGTTTTCCTAACATGTGCTCTATTTCATGAGAAATGTTTTCAAGAGAATTGGGTAATCTCCTTTGGTTTCAAATTTTTAGACAACAAACAACAACAGCAAAAAATTATATCTGACCTTAAATGCTGGAATGGAGCAACCATTATCAAAGACCGTTATATTAAAATTAAGGCCTACCAATGTGATCATTGATTCAGGCAAGGGTCATCAACTGATGCTTAAACTGTCGAATAATACATTACATGATCTCAAATTATCATTATACAGATTACTTATTAATTACAATAGAAAGAACTGCGAGATATCACCAAACCAAGTGATCCAAATTGGCATCATTAGTAACAAGACAAACTGTCATTACGTGTCTCCTGATGTGATGGGGAAGTATATAACCTCACATGCTTAGTATTCTCACCAAAAATGTTTAACCTGAATATAATCACTACGAAACAAACAAAAAATCCAGCAATAATGATACTGTGATTATGTAGGAAAAAGTCCTTTGTTTGAGAATATGCATTTAGGGTTGACACAATTCACTTTCAAATAGCTCAATGATGAGAGAGAGAGAAAGAGAGAAAGGGAGAGGAGCAAAGTGTGGACAGTTGTTGAACGTAGATGAACGGTATACAGGTGTTCATTGTACTGCTCTTTCAAATTTTTCTGTAGATTGAAAATTTCTCAAAATAAAAAGTTAGAGAAAAAGTCATCAATTAGTGGTTCTGAAGTAAAAATATCAATTGGAAGTAAACATATCAATAGTTACAGTGATATATCTCTGTAACCTGCACTCACTGCAGTATTGCATTGAGATTTATTAAAAATGACAGAAGGTGTGTCTACTTGAAAACTCCAGCAGAGCATTTGTTTTCAAGACGGTAGACTAAAACACCGTTAAAACTGAAAACGTTATTTGAGCTAAAGAAATAACGACCACAGTCACCATCTACCTGGTCTTGCAAACCGGTAGGTTCATTTGCTGTTAATTCCTGCTCCCTTCCACCTTGCAGCCCCCATATCGAATCATCCAGTCACGATCTCTCCAGAAGTTAGCTGCTCCTCTCTGTGTGTCAGCTACTATGTGATCACTGGGAAGCCTCCATGACTATAAACATTCTGCTCTTCTGCAAGGAATATCCTGCCTCCCTTCTGTCTCAGGTAGTGCTCCTCCTCATCCAGGTTCAAGGCCATCTCCTCTATGAAGATGGAGGTTTGTTTCTCCTTCTGCTGGTTTCCACTGCATTTTGTGTTCGCCGGAGCACGTCTCTCATGGGGCTGTGCTGTACTCTGCCTGGATGTTCCTGTCTGTCTTTCTACTGGACTGTGCCTCAAGCATCTCTGGACCCCATGTGCCTGGCAGAGCTAACAGGCACATAGATGATGTTCAATTAATGTCTACAGAAGTTAATGAGAGAACCAGGGAAGACCTGACACGCTAACTGTGAACTACAATGGAAAACCTCATTTTGACCAAGATAGTTCCTAAAGTTATGTTGATTCAAATTGTACATCTAATCTGTTATAATTTTTATTCTAAAGCTTTGTAAAGAAATCAAGGCATGGCTAATTCAATGCGCTGTGAGAATGCAGAAGAAACCATTTTGAATATTAGACTATGAAAAAACTCTGTTACAACCGAAAATAGTCTGGTAAGAAATGGGTTTAAGAGAACAGATCTTAGGGAAAACAGGGTTGTTGGGCATGTCAGAATTTTGGAAGAATGAAAAGCAGGAGAAATAAGACTGCCTAGAGCAGGAGCAACCCTAGAAATTAGCATCATTTCCAGTCCATACTTCTGAGCGTCCTATGTCATGATACATCCTGGAGTAGTCACTAGCAATGTTGGCTTCACTCTGTCCCTTCTAGAAACCATTTAGAGGAATGCAGAACAAGATCCCAGTACTGTCACCCATTCAAGTTCAGTGTTTTCACGCAGCTGGTGAAAAGACTTCCAAAAGCCTTCTTCAGCATCTTCTGTAGTAGCATGTAAGGACATTTTTGCAAATAATATTTTACAAGGGAGCAATTGGGAATCAAAACCACATCTAACATTAAATTTCATTTCCAATATGAATGGATTTAAAAGTGAAGGGAGATGGGAAGTTACTGTTTAATGGGTGCAGAGTTTCATTTTGGGATGATGAGAAAGTTATGGAGCTAAATGGTGGTGATGGTTGCAACAACACTGTGAATGTACTTGATGCTGCTGAATTGCACGCTTAAAAATAGTTAAAGTGGTGATTTTGTGTTATGTACATTTTATCATAATTTTTTAAAAAACACGAAGGGAGAAATATCTTGAGTTAAAGTGAGACATTTTTAGACTCGCCAAACCACAGATCTTTGAAAAGCTTTTTGGGAAATTCTGAGGGACTCTCTCTTTCTTACCATCCTAGTTCTGATGCATTCACTTACCCTTGTTGCATGACATTGCTCAAAGTTGCGGAGGTGGGGAGAGGCTCATAGTCTAAACTTTACTCTACATGGAGATCTGGTTCCACAATATAAGATACACAAGCCAGTGTCATGTCTCTTTGCAAGTGCTCTGTGTCTGTCAAGCTCAAACTTCCTGGTCTGTGCCAGGCAGGGCACATCTTTATCACCCGTTTCCTCTAATCTCTCCTATCTTGCTGCTATAACTACCCAGGAATCTCCCCCTGGAAGATTTAGGGTCCAGAAAGAGGAAGTGTGCCAGGATCACATAGTCTAGCACATCAAAAGTATATTTTTGTCAAACATCAAATAAGTGTGTGTGCGCACAGGGAGGATGTTTCTAAAAATTTTTTGCTTGTGGTCTAAAAATGTAAACCTGACTTAAGTTTCTCCTTTGGAGTTGCAGACCACACTTCACCTGGAATGGTCTCCGAGAACCCTATTTCTTCCCCTACATTGACAGCTTACCCTTAGATAGTGATTTGAATCTATTGCTTATAATGATTAACAATACCACTGATAATAATAATAGCTTCCTTCTGTGCTGCTACTTAGCTTATGTCATCATATTTCAAGCCCAAGAGGTAGGGTCAATATCATCCATTGCATTTCCTAGACGCAGAAATTAAAAGACAAAGGAGGTTACGTGATTTTCCCAGGTCTCTCTGAAGCTTTTAATGGTGCTGTGTGTGCTGCTTGCGACTTGATTGTACTGCGTGGGTCCAACTTTGGATCTTCAAATAGGTGACAGGTACATTCAGGGTTGGGAGAGCTTTCTTCCTCAGAATCCCTTCTCATTCTTCAACCTTTTCTTAAAAGACCCTGTCTTCCTATCCGACAGAGAAGCAAATCTAATGTAAATAACACCTGAAGTATACTTTCCAGACTTGTGCCAACTGCAGAAAGCAAAGGGAACCTATAATGCCGAGAACCATTCTCAACACTATATAAACTGGTCACACGCCACTTGGCACTCCAAGCACGCTTCACAAAGTTTTCCATTTTTGTTCTCCCAAGAAACCAGCTACGCGGATGGCAATAAATAACCGTGAAAGGGGAATTCGGTGTCAACTAGAGGGGTTAAAAAACTATTTCAAAGTAAAAGGGCAAAATGTTTAATTTTTTAGGAATTAGCAACCACTTTTATTTTAATTCCGTGAGATAACATGAAGAACCAGAATGTATCCATCCGTTTTGTTCCCTTTTTTGTATGTATGGGGTTTTTTCTTCCTTTGGCAGTAGGAAAGGGTAGGAGGGATTTAGCATTATCAGAAAATAGAATATTTCATTTTTATTGGAAGTTCAAAAAGATACTATGCAGTATACAGACACAGCTGTTAGGTGTTGATACATAGCATATATTATTAACAAAATACATAACATAGCAGGACTACATCTACAATTTTAAGGGAATTTCCCCTATTCATGAACGGAAATCTTAATATTTTATGAAACCCAGAAATAAGAAAAGCAACAGGATTCCTATCAAATGAGCACCAAGGGCTTAATTCAATAATCCTTGGAAAATTGATATGGAAAAATACTGACCTGGGAGACAAGGGACCTCAACTCCAGTCCCAACTCCACCTTTCACTCTGTGATCTTGGACAAGACATCTAAGTTTCTTTTGCCTCCATTTCCTCACCTATAAAACATGGTGACCAAAAATGCTATTATAGGCCTTTCTACCTCTAATTTCTCTAATAGACTAAAGTTATCATATGGAAGCAACTTCCAGGGACTTCACCTCGTTTTTTTAGTTCATGAATATTAGAAAAACATTAAAACTAACTGCTGAGCTTACTCAAAATTTCTTTTTCTAAAGAAGTTTATAGGGAAAATGTGAACAGCTTGATTTGCAATCTTTTTGCTCAATTTTTAAAACAATAACAATAATTATAAACTGATAGGCATTTATTAAGTACTCACTATTTGGCAAGTACTCTAAATGCTAAGGCTTTGCATTATTTTATTTATCCTTACAACATATGCATGAGGGAGATAATATTATTTCCCTTATTAGATGAAGAAGCTGAGGCTTAGAAGATTAAATGGCTTTCAGCAGACCATACAGCTCTTTCAAATTCAAGCCCATTTCTTTGTGAAGCATTCACAAACAATGATTATATTATAGATTGCAGGGCTTTACTCTTCAAAAAGTGTAGAGACATACTAAAATGTAAACAGTACTCCAACAAATGCAAGTAAAAAGTTAACTCTCAAACTAACAATTCATTATGCACATGCTTCCATCAGTCATTCCTTACCATTTAATGTTATAGTTATTTTTACAATAATAAGAAAGAAAACTAAAGTAATATTTTGTGTACTTCAAGTGAAAATTGAGGTGGGCAATGGTCGAATCCATTTGGATTTAATTCTGCTGCAGCCAATCTTTTACAGGAATGAGGTTATAATATAAATGAATGTGTGCTTGTACTAGAGGGAAACATATATAGTCTTTAAAGTTATTCAATTTATATTGCTACTCAGTTGTTAAAGTGTTGGTGAAGTAGCGCGTATATAAATATGACACCAGTGACAGCTATAAAGATAAACCTCTTAGGTTGTAACTTCTAAATTTAAGCACACAAGACTAAATTTGGGGAATAAATCATGATAACGGTAGCCACTATATTTATATGAAAATGAATAAATGTTCCATACTATCAGTTTATTAACCTGTAATGAGTAGATACTTTATCATCACTTTGTAGATTTTTTGAAATGCCTTGGCACAGTAGTGTTACAGATAATGTAGGCTCATCTGGTTGCTAAGAAATTAATTTTATTATCCTATAAATGGATTTTCTCAGCACCCAATGATATGTTAGACTGGAAGAATGTGTGACTGACCCAACAAATTAGCCAACTACATGACAAACCCAGTGGTAGTATGTTTGGTTATATTGTTCCTTTATCTGGGGAAGATAAGAAGAGATAGAGATTATACATAGGCAGGGAGAGGGATTAAAGATGATAAAAGCACTCAGGGCACAGTAACATGGAGCCTCAGGGAACAAGTTCCCAGGATTCTTCCACTTAACAGATATTACGGAAATGCATCCTGTCTAGAAGAAGTATGCCCACAGGCAGCTTCCCACATGGTATATTGTGATGGCCATTTCTGCAGTGTGACAGGAGGGTCACCACAAGATCCTTTGGTCCCATGCTTCCCACTATGACAAATATCCCTGTTACTTGATGATTCCATTGTTTGGGTTTGCCCAGGAATGAAGGCTTTAATTTTGGGAAGCTCCGAAGTACAAATACAGAAACAGAAGGATTATCCAAAGATTGACTCCAGGAATTTCTCCAGATTTCATGGCAACAAGCTAGTTGTGGGCCCCCTTCCCTCCAGCTGGAGATGGTGGACAGTCACTTTAATGTCCAAGGAATGGGAGAAACCAAGATCTCTAAGTATTGCCCAACAATCCTCTAAAGAGCTGGAACCTAAGCAAAGACTAGCAGCTGAGTCTAAAATTTCCTGTGCAAAGACACTGTTATATTCAGCCTATTAAAATGAAAAACAGCCGAGAGGGTGGTCCCCTCATGCAGCAGAGCTCCACAGTGAACCCAGCCACCTCTTTTCAGGATGCTGAAAGAATAAGAGACCCATGCATTTGTTGACTCTTCTGCCCACAATTTCCAGCCAGTATCAGGTGACATCAGTGGTGTTTGCCTGAGGTCTCTGTATCATACTTCATGAACATTAGAATTTAAGGAACCATAGAGGAAGCCCAAGAGGGATGTAGTAACAAATTTAAGATCACCCAGCCTGCTAATGGTAGAAACAGAGCTAGAATCCAGGTCTTCTATGCTTTTCATAAGATTAGCACCCCTCTGCGCCCTCTAAGCTTCTATTTTAGGTTAGCAGTAGTTTCCTAGGGCTTCAGTTAACACCGAAATAGTCAACTATTCACTAGTTCAAGTCATTTAGAAGTGATGAGTAAAATGAAAGTTACTCCATTCCCTTCTCTCACTATACTTCAATCTGGTGAAAGCCAATCACCCTCTGAGACCTATTGACTATAACTTATAAAATTACATACAATTCCACTTCTAGGTATATACCCCAAAGAATTGAGGGCAGAGAGTCAGATAGATATTTTTACGCTCGTGTTCATAGCAGCATTATTCACAATAGCCAACAGGTAGAAACAACCTAAATGTTCATCAGTGAATGAAAGGATAAACACAATTCTATACACAACAATGGAATATTATTCAGCCTTAAAAAAGAAGCAACATGATAAACACTATAACATGGATGAATCTTGAAGACATTATGCTTAGTGAAAGAAGCCAGACACAAGAGGAAAAATACTGTATGATTCCATTTATAAAATGTACCTAGAATACTCAAATTCATAAAGGCATCATGTAGAATAGTGATTACCAGGGCCTGGTAGGAGGGAATAACGGAGAATTACTGTTTAATGGGTACAGAGACTCTGTTTGGGATGATAAAAAGTTCTGGAGATGGATGATGGTGATGGTTGTACAACATTGTGAATGTACTCAGTGCCACTGAACTGCACAATTAAAATGGTTAAAATAGTAAATTTTATGTTATGTAATTTTTACCACAATAAGGTCTCACCACAAAGAAATGATAAATGTTTGAGGTGATAGATATGCTAAATACTCTGATTTGATCATTATACAATGTATATATGTGTCAAAACATCACACCATACCCCACAAATATGTGCAATTAGTACGCATCAGTTAAAACCAAAATAAAACTTAAAGCAACAACAAAAACAAACACAAAAGTACATACCGAAAACTTATAGAAACCCAAAACCAAAACCACTTTTGTATTAGCCATGTAACTCTTTAACCTTCCTTTTTCTGGTCAATCTCCTTGTTATATCACTCTCCATTCTCAGAAAGCAACTCACACCACCACCAAATTTGTCAGGCAGAAACCAACCATGGCATCCATCTTCTTAGGTGGTTTTTACTTTAGTGATACAAAATCTCATCAACGCTGTTCACCAGTGTCTCCTTGGATCTCTTACCACTCTCTTACACCCAACCAATCCAAACCAAACTCATTCTCCTTGCTCCCAAACCATCACCTCTTCCTTTTTTCTTGGAATCCAATAAAGGTCCCACCATTCTCCTAGACAATTAACTTCAAAAATCTTACAGCCATCTTTGATTCTTAATTCTCTCTTTACCCATTCCCTTTCCTATACTCCAGTTGGTATTTTTGAATATAGAGCAGAAAGCATGAGCTTTGGCTAATCTCTGGGTATGCTGGACTTTTATTTCTAAGGAGAAATGTCCTGGTAAAAGGTGCTACTGTGGTCATGTCAATGTGCATATGTTACTAAAGTCAAAGTCAGTGAAGAAGGTGGCTCCATGCTTGGGAACAGCCCAGCAAACAGCAATCTGAGTGATGGCCTAAGTGTGGATTGCAAGAGCAGAGAGTGAGGCAAGAAGGAAATTTAGCAGAAAAAGAGGAGTTGTGAAATAATGTGACTGAATCCTAAAATGGTCTTAGTAAAGAGCGACTGTACCAAACATGTTCAAATCTCCGGTTTACCACTTATTGCTGTGTAAACTTGGCAAGTTGCTTATCTCCTTGGGCATAAATTTTCTTTTTTATAAAATGGAAATATTTACTTATTTCTTTCAGTGTTGTGACTAGTAAATAAAATAATCTATGTGAAGCCCTTAGCACAGAGTAAACATTTGTAATGGTTGGTTCTCAGTTATTACTTCTCCAAAGTGTCTATGTTCACATTAGTCCCCCGCTTGGCTGGCTCCAGTGTCCCTGTTCCTACGCTCCTAATGTCAACCCCTTCTCCCCACCATTATAATCCATCTATCTTCTCATTTGAACTCAGCCTCTTAAGCTCTCCTGTGGTGCCCATTTGATGCTTTGCATTTCCAATTGCCCATTTCATTGGATACAGTTATTTCCCCTATTAGACTGCAGGTTCAAAGGGGGACAGACATTATGTTGTTCAGTATTTTATGCTTTCTACAGCAAGTAGAACTATAAGATAGGGTCTTTATTTTGTTCACTGCTATATTCCCAGCATCTAGAACAGTGCCTGAAACTTAGATGCTGAATAAATGAATGAATGAATGAATGAATTGTAATTTGGGAGTGACTCTCAAGATCGGTGCATTTCTTGTGCAAATCAAATATGTTCCCTTGGATTCTTTTCTGTCCAGCCAATCCAGGAGCAGCCCCAATAGAATGAGGTCATCCTCTCACGCAGTCACTTATAGCAATTATGCTTTCAGGTTAAATGTGTTTATACAGAAGGAAAAGTTATAGAAGAAAGAGAATTTTTAAAAAGTGATAATAAAGACATCTACCCAATAAGAAACATCCAAATAACATTAAAACCATTTCATACTTGAGGTTGAAAAATCAATTATTGAACTGAAACCTCTCCTGTCTTCTAAGGTAAGCATTTAGGGCTATAAATGTTCCTCAGCACTGTTTTAGCTGCATTCCACAAATTCTGGATGTTGTATTTTCCGTATGCTTTTCAATTTTTCTTATAGGCTTTTTCTTTGCCCCATGGATTGTTTAGAAGTATGTTGTTTAATTTAGAAGTTTTTGAACATTTCCCTTCTTTTGTTATTGATTTCTAGTTTTATTACATTATGGTTAAAGAACATACTTTATATGACTTTAATTTTTTTAAATTTATTGAGGTGAGGTTTGTTTTATGCCCTAGGATATGACCTATTTTGGTGAATATTCTATGTATTGCTTGAAAGAATGTGTATTCTGCTATTGTTGGGTCAAGTACTCTATAAATATCAATTGGCTCCTGTTGGTTGATGGAGTTGTTCAGTTCCTCTGTATCTTTGTTAGTTTTCTGTCTAATAGGTCTATCAATTGCTTTCAGTTCTATCAGTTTTTTTGTTTCATGTATTTTTGAAGCTCTGTTGTTTATTGCATACATATTTAGGATCACTATGCTTTCTTGGCAGATTGATCTTTTAAAATTATGTGAAGTCCCTAGTAATTGTCTTGACTCTGAAATACACTGTATCTGATATTAATACAGTCATTCCTGCTTTTTTTTTTTTTGATTAATGTTAGCATGATAGGTTTTCTTCCATCCTTTCACTTTTGACCTACCTGTGCTGTCTTCGTTTTTAAAGTGAGTTTCTTATATACAGCATATATTTGGGTCACAGTGACCCATTCTCAAGTTTACTGAATCTATCTTCTGACATCTCTGCACTCTATTGTTAAGCCCATCAAGTTATTTTTATTTTTATTATTTCATTTTTCAGTACTATAATTGCCAGTTGGTTCTGTTTGTAACTTCCGTTTCTTTCCTGAGGTTTTCTAATTTTTCATTTGTTTCAAGATAATTTGGAATTACTTGTTGAGGAAATTTTATTGTGGCTGTTTTAAAGTCTTTATCATATTGTTGCAATATCTGTTTAACTCCACCATGGCTAACATCTCTCTTTTAATTGACCATTTACATTTAAAGTAATTATTGATATGTTAGGGCTTAAGTCTGCATTTTATTATTTATTTTCTATTTGTTTCCTCTGTTTCTTGTTCTTCTATTTTTTTCTTGCCTTCCTGTGGTTTACTTGACCATTTTTTAGGGTTCTGGCTTGTTTCATTCATACTGTTTTGACCATATAACTTTGTATAGTTTTCTTAGTGGTTGCTTTAGGTATAACAATATACATATGTAAATTATTGTGCTCCACTGGTATTGATGTTTTATCATTTTTAATCAATTATTAAAAACACTTTTATTAGGTGCCTTTTCCCTGTCCATTTTTAAAGTATAATTGTCTCAAGTATTTCTTCTACATACATTGAGTAGCACAATAGATGTTGTTATAATTTTTGCATCGCCCATCAAATATGATGAAATAAGTTCATGAGAAGAAGGAAAGTCTACTATACTTACCCCTACTTTTGCCCATTGTGTTGTTTTTATTTCCTTTCTGATGTTCCAAGCCTTTTGCTATCATTTTCTGTCTGTTTGGAGAGCTTCTTGTAACCATTCTGTAAGGGCAGATCTGCTAGTGAAAAATTCTCTTAGATTTCCTTCATCTGAGAATGTCTCTATTTTCTCTTCATTCCTGAAGGATATAGAATTGTGATTGACAGATATTTTCTTTTGGCATTTCAGACATGTTTTATCACTTCTTTCTGGATTCCATGGTTTCAGATGAGAAATCTGCTGTCTCTCAAATTGGTGTCCCCCTGTAGGTCATATGTCAGTCTCTCTCATTTCTTCCAAGACATTTTTCTTTGTCTTTAGTTTTCAGAAATTTGATGTGTCTTGACATAGTTTCTTGGATGCTTATCCTATTTGTGGTTTACTCAACTTTATGAATCTGTAGCTTTATGTCTTTCACCAAATTTGGAATGTTTTCAGTCATTACCTCTCTGAATAATATTTCAGCCCCATTTCTTTCTCCTCTCTCTCAGGGAACTCTGATGATACAAATGTTATAACTTTTGTTGTTGTTCCACAGGTCTCTGAGGCTCTATTCTTTTTTCCTCAGTCATTTCATTCTGTGGTTCAAATTGCATAAGTTCTGTTGCTCTGTCCTGAAGTTAACTGATTCTATCTTCTGTCATCTCTGTTCTACTACAAGTTGAGTATCCCTAATCTAAAAATCCAAAATCTGAATTTTTTGAGCACCAACCTGATGCTCAGAGGAAATACTCATTGGAGGATTTCAGATTTTAGAATAGGCATGTTCAACCAGTAGGTATATAGCAAATATTCCAAATCCAAAAACATCCACAATCTGAAAGCATTTCACATAAAGAATACTCAATCTGTACTGAGTCTCTCCAGTGAGTTTTTTTATTTTATTTCTAATTCTATAATTTTCATTTGGTTCTTTTTTATAACTATTTCTTTTTTGAGGTTTTCTATTTTCTATTTGTTCTAAGGAAATTCATAATTACTATTGAAACAATTTTATGGTGGCTGTTTTAAAGTGTCTTTCAGATAGTTCCATTCGTCTTGGTATTAGTGTTCATGCATTGTCTTTTCTCATATAGAAGTTGTGATTTTCCTGGTTCCTAGCATGATAGGTGATTTTAGCTTATATCCTGAACATTTCAAATATTATGTTAGGAGATTATGAATCCTATTTAAATCTTATATTTTAACAGGAGGTCACCCTGTTTAGGTTTAGCATGTAGGTTCTGGTCTAGTTTTGTGGGCTGTAGTTCCAATAACATTTCAGTTTTCTGAGCCCTTGCAGTGCTATTCTGGTCTGCTTTGAAATCTGGCTGGCTCCACTGGGGGCCCTGCTGGATTCCTGCTATTGCTGCCCATGGGGGCGGAAGGCACTTGCATGGGCCACTTGATGTCATTAGGTAGAGAGTGGGGTTGTTGGACCCACAGTTTGGAGAGCACGTCCCCTAGCCTGTTCTCTGGTCACCTGACACTAGTGAACTTTCCACTTGATCTCCGTCAGGGAAGCTCTTGCCTAGGCCACTGTTTGCTGCTGGGTGGAGAGCCAGAAGCCTTGAAGTCCAGGTAGGTCTCTGTCACTGGTGGAGGTTGAGAAGACCCTGGACCCACTTCATCTTTTGCCACTAGGTGAAGGGCTCGGAGATTCCAGGCCTGGTTTACTTCCTGCCATTGAGGATTGGGCCTGGAGACACCTTGCCTGGGTTGTCTTCTGCTGCTGAGGAAGGGCTGGGAGGCACTGGCTTTCTGGAGCTACCAGTGTAGGCAGAGGTGCCCAGCTCTTGCATATGTTGTGGGGAGAGAAAGGGGTTGGCCTTCTGAGATTCTGATGTTGTCTCTGCTGTAAGCAGATTGGCCCGCTGCTGCCAGAGAGAATGGGGCAGAGACTGCTTGACCCACCTGGGTTCTCATTTTGCTGCTGCTATAGGCACATGGAGCCCACTATTTCCACTGGGTGCCCACTTAGTCACTGCTGGGCTTGGAAAGAAGGCTAAGAAAGCTCCCTTTCCTAGTGCTTTTGTTACAGAGAACAGCTTCCTTCCTTTCTTCCTTCCTTCCTTCCTTCTTTCCTTCCTTTCCCTGTTGGTGGTTCCAGCTTGCAGCTGTCTCTGACACCCAGTCTGGAATAAAAGGGAGACAAAAAGAAAACCCAGGGACCGCATCTTGATTTCATTCTTCAAGTCCTGAGATCCACATTTCTTTCTCCCATATTTCACAGTCTTCTTATAATTGTTGAATTTTCTCCAAGATATTTAATTGTATTCAGAGGGGAAGAGCAGGAAAGTGTGGGTCTATGCTATTGCCACAAAACTAGAAGACCTGCACTCCGTACTTGAAATATAGAGCACGCCATGCTTTAAATAACATTAACTGATAAAGGCATCATCTTAACAAGGTGTTACCAAGGTGCCCACTTAAACTTAGTTCCTGGAAGGCAAGATAAACATTGCATCTCCTTCCCAATGTGGATTTGAAGTTCTCCCTTAGTCTGGTATTTATTGTAATTTAAAATACAGAATGTTGGAAGAGTAGCAACCCAAGATCAGCATTCTCTCTTGGAAAACTATCCTTAGTGAATTGAGTGAATTAGGCTACAGGTCTGAAAATCTCCATCTATCCTTGTAACTCAAAAAGAATCCAATAAGTTACACTGTTAGACACTACTGGTTTTCAAGGGACTGATGAGAGAAATTTCTCCCTATTCGAAAATAGCTATTTCTTCAAAGTAACCTACTGTTTTTATCCTAAGAACAATATGGATCCAACACCTGCCTAGGTTTTCTTCTGTATGCTAGGGATGGAAGATGCTCCAAGCCAAATCTGTGCTCCTCATACCTCCCCCTAGCAAATGTGCAGGATGTGTAGGACTTTATGGTGCATATTTTGTATATTTCTTCCTACCTGTATTTTCCCTTATATCCTTCCCATTTTTATCTTAGAACCTGTCATTTTTATATCCATTTTGGAATGTGATGGGATAAAAATTAACAGAATATGAAAGTTTCCCTTTCATAGATTTACAGGAAGAAAGCGTCTCCCATCACATTTAGTGTGGAAGGAAAAGCCGCTGCCCTAACCTTCCAGGTACTTCCAGCAGCATTATGGTCAAGTGGGTACAGGGAGAGAAGAGTTGCTGAGAGGGAGAGAAAGGACAACAGGGCATTGCAGAGATGAGCCTGGTGCCTCTTGAGTGACATGTGAGCAGGAGCCACCCTGTATTCCTCCTTGCATTCCTGCGCCTAACAGTCCCTGGCACATAGCACAGAGTGGGTGCCCAATAAAGGTTCGATGAATTGAATTGAATGCCCTCTTTACAAGGGACCTGCCCTGCGAAATGCAAAAGCAGTGAGTGCAGTGTGGGAGGAAGCTACTCCCCATCTCCACTCACACTGATCAAGTCCCCCGTGAAGACTTAGCAGCTTAGTTACTTGAAAATAGCAGCAGACTTGGCCTTCCAGGAAATGACTAAATAAAAAAGCAAGTAGACTTCACTTACCAAACCAGTAACCAAAAGGATGGTCCATAACCCCTTCAATCATCTGTACACCATGGGGGTGATTAATTGGAACCAACCAACCATGTCTGAATTGTTTTTCACATCAAATTTGGAGATAGCCCCCACGTCCTGCCATGGAAAACTACAGCCAGAAGACCCCTTCCGGAAGACTTCCTGTCTGTGTTTCCTTGAGATGATGAAGCAAGGGTCAGGAAACAAGCCCAACTCTTCACCAGCTGACTTCAGACACACTCAGTCTCAGCTCACCGGAGTCGACAGAATTCAGCGGCTTAAGTGCAGCCAGAGGTCACTGCAAATAAGCAGTCTCTGCACAGACACCTTCCAGGTGGGCTGCTGCTGGCAGATGTCCACATCCATCCAAACAGATCTGCAGATGATGTGAATGACACCTCCCATTGCCCTTTAAAATGCTTTGGTACCAGAGCTCTCAGCATCCCCACTGTAAGTCACTCAGGTGCATAAGAGTCAGTCAGCAGTTCCAATTAGTGGATCAGAAAAGAAATGGGTAAGTCGTCTCCCAGATGGCTCTGGTCTGAGGAGTGAGGGGCATGGATGTCACTAATAGATTTTGCCCAGTCTGTGCCCAAGGAGCCAGACAAGCACAGAGCGCCCATTACAGGGCGAACCCTCTTTACAACTCCCAGCCTCCTCATCAAGATAATTCGGCCACGCATCGACTCTGGAGCCAATTTGGTTTCCGAGCTCCCGTCCTTTATTTTATCACCAGCAAACAAGGCCCGTGGCGAGCTGGTGAAATTATCTTCAGCCCATAATCAGAATTCTGCCATTCCCCCTGGTCTTCCACTTTGCAAGGGTTTCTGGGAGGCAGTGCCCAGGGAAGAGCTGAGCAGCCATGCCAATTAGCCGTGACCTTCAGCCCTGGAACACAGAGGAGTCATGCTGTGGGTAAGGGGAAAATGGCTTATCAGAATGGAAAACACATCTCACAGCACAAATGGTGTCTCTGGGGCAGTTAGTATGCACATAAATAGAGAGCTTACCTCCTGAGATGAAAGACTAGAGAACAGAGATCCCGAAATGCTGACTCAAGCCCTCTCCCCAATTTATTCACCAGGATCATGTCTCCTTTACCCTTTTGGGGGAAGTAGGGACAAAAGGGAAAAAGAAAAGACATAGGTAAGTATATTAGGTAGCTGTTCTGTATCACAAACCTAAAATGTTGTTGCTTTAATCAATGGCCATTTGTTCTCTCTCCCAAGCCTGAGGGTTGGGCAAGTGGGTCTGCGGGTGGTACTGGCTGGACAGACCTCAGCTGGGCTGGCTCATGCTTCTGCGTCACCTGCTGGGCTGGCTGGGGGCTTCCTGGTCTAGAATGTCTCACCTGGAATGGCTCAGCAACCTCTCCCTTGGCCTCTCCTCTCCCAGCAGGCTAGCCCAGGCTCATCCTCATGGCACCGCAGGGTTTGGGGGACTGGGGGGAGTGGAACCAAGGGCTAGGCCGGAACCTGCAAACCAGCACCTCCACCACATTCCACGGGCCAAGCCAGAGTTGAGAGGGGCGGGGAAGAGACTCCACCTCCTGGTGCCACAAAGTCCCACGGCAAAGGGCACAGATTTGGAGATGAATGGATGAGTGGAGCCATGGTGGGAGAAGGTGGGGTAGAAGCAGTTTGGGGCAAAGGAGGAACAGGCTCAAGTTGTCTAAAGGAATGGAATTGCGCCTCACCCTGGCTGCCTGTCTTCCTCTTGTGCCCAAGCCCTCTCCTCAGCCCTCTCCTCAGCCAAGCACTGAAAAGTTGAATACACATTTGACTGGGAAAAAGTCGATCAGGTCTGATGACTCAGGTGATCAACAGCTCCTCCCTGTCGAGTGCTGTTGGCTTCCCCAGGCATAGGGCACGCATCTCAGCAGGCAGCTTTGAGACCAACAAGTCAGGGGAGCTCCTAAGGCCAGGAGGGATCTTCCAGACTCCAGTGGGTACTCAGGCCACTTGTGCTGAGGAGTGGGAGAGTGAGGAGGAGAATCTTAGCCTCGCTCTTTGAGATCTGGCCCCTGCCTACCTGTCCTGCGCGATCATTTACCATTTCCTCTCCCCGGTACCTGCCACCTGGCACACTGAGCTACCTTCATTCCCCGAAAAGTGCCGTGAAAACTCAGCTCCAAGTCTTTACACACAGCCTCCTCCTGCTGAGAATGCCTCTCCCCATCCAGACAACTCCGCCTCACCCTTCAAGTTCAGCATGAGCATCGCATCTGTAGGTTCCTCCTACTCTGTGCTTCCAAGACTTACCCCACTGGAGCGCTCCTCGCTCCACTGCAGTTGTTCATCTTGTTTACGCCGTGATTTTGTCAGCACCATAAAGGGCAAGAACCAAGTCCTTCGTCTCCCTATTCCCAGGACTGAATTCAGAGCCCAGCACACAGAAGTTCTTAACATAGCTTCACTTTCTCCTCTGGGAACACTAGAACCCTTATTCATGGAGTTAAGCGTAGGTTTGTAAAATCCTCATTTTACTCTCCCCACTCCTTTAGAGCAAAGCAGACCTGTCCTACTCCAGTTTTGTAGATAACTTGGGCAGGTTTTGACTAATTTGCCTAAGATCAACTGGCTCCTAAGTGTCAAAGTGAGAACTGAAATCTCAGTCTTCAAAGTCTGAGCCCAGTGTCTTTTCTCTCTAACTTCAGGTTTAAAAATATTTATTTATCTTGTGATGCCTTTATTTATTCCAAAAGAGAATTTGGTCAACAGATACTTACGTTCCTACCTAATGCGTCAGGCACAGTTCTTGAAGCTAAGAATACAACAATGCATGGGACAGGCTATGCAGGGAGTCGGACAATAAACAGTAACTATTTATTTATTTACAAATGAAATAGTTAGATAGCATTTGCTACATGACAGATACTGTCTTCCTATATTTTTCATTTATGAGTGAATCAGAGAGGTAAAATAATCGGCCTCGGGTCATGCAGCTGGTCAGTGGCAAAACAGAAACATGAAGCCACTCTGATTTCTCAGTCTTTGCTCATCCCCAGTCTGTCAGGCTGCCTGGTGTAAAGTGTTTTTAAATGTTGGGTGTGACATTGTGCAATATATATTTGGTCTTCGTCCAGTTTTCTGGCATACAACTCCTCAAATCCTTGGAATCTTCAAAGTGGCAAGTGGCTTTCTGTGTAACGAGATGACTGTGGCTGGCAGCACTGGGTAGCTTCAGGATGGGGCTGGTCACCAGAAAGTCCAAGACAGGATTAGAGTGTTGGGACTTTGAGCCCCACCCCGCAACCTCCAGGAAGAGAGATGAGCTAAAGGTTAAGTTGATCACCAATGGCCAGTGGTTTAATCAGTCATGCCCACGTAATGTAGATTCTATAAAAACCCAAAAGAACAGGGTTCAGAGAGCTTCCCGGTAGCTGAACACATGGAGGTTCCTGGAGGATGGTGTGCCAGGGGAGGGCATGAAAGCTCCGAACCCCTTCCCATCCCTCACCCTACACACCTCTACATCTGTATCTTCTGTAATGTTCTTTATAATAAACCAGCAAGCATAAATGTTTCCCTGAGTTCTGTGAACTGCTCTAACAAATCATTCGGACCCAAGGAAGAGGAAGAGGTTGTAGGATCCCCAATTTATAGCCAGTCAGTCAGAAGCATGGGTGAAACAACCCGGGACATTGGAAGTGAGGTGCAGACTGAGCCCTCAACCTGTGTGATCTTCATACAAATGATACAAAGAGTAAAACACAAAACAAAACAAAAAAATTAAAAAAAAAACACACAAATAATAGCTGGGCATTGAGAAGTTCCAACTATTTGGGAGGCTGTGGCAGGAGGATATCTTCAGCACAGGAGTTTGAGGTTGCAGTGAGCTATGATGATGCCACTACACTCTAGCACAGGTGACAGAGTGAGAGCCCCTTCTCAAAAAAAACAAAACATAACAAAACCAATAAGCGAGGAAAAGAGCACGAATGAGAGATTGGGATAAAGGTAGGGAAAAAAAGCAATATAAAGGTAAAGTTAGATATAAAATGCAGGCCTTACATTCCCCCATACATTTTGCTACTGTTAATAGCATCAGGTCACAAATTTGATGATGAGCTTCCTCATGGCCATCACAAAGAGGGAAATATGGACAGCTCCATGATTCATAGTCTCAAAAGATGAGAAGAAAGATGTTTTTTAGAAGCACGTCTATTCTTAGCACTGAGACCTTAGGGATTTTCTAGCTGCCTAAAAAGTGAGTCAGAATCTGATCAGATTGATCTGATCAATCAGAAGTAAAATTAAGATATTTTATAACTAGACAGATATTTCACAACTACACTGCAATGTACAAAATTTGAATAGTTTGGGCATGGTAAAAACATTGAAATTGAATGTTAAAATTTTTGTGTATGAATATATTAATCTTATTGATATACAGAAGGTTTAGTCCACACTGAATTTACAAAGACCGCATTTTGAGGCTCATATCATGTCCATGATGATAAAATGATTGATCCAAGAAATAGTTGATTCAATGGTTTAGGTTGATCCAAGGATGGAGGTGGGGAGTCGCACAGTCAGTCTTCTCATGCTGTCCTTACGATGGTCAAGAAAAAGAGATTGATCACACAATGCCCACAAAGCAGCCAGGTAGGTCAAGGGGTGTCTTACTGTTGGCATGTGAGATGAGTTCATATGGCTCTTTCATTGTAGTCTTTTGACAATAGTTACTGCAAGCCATTTTTTTTCCTGATTACTAGAAAATGGAGAAAACAGGCAGGTTGGTTAAGAAAGCCATGAAGAGGGAAGTTTCTCCACTAACCTGTGCACTTGTAAGTATAACAGCTCTCCTGTGTATTGGGCACTCACTCCACACAGACAGGTGCAATTCCTTTCCACACAGTGCCTAAGTATAAAGCGCTTTCCCTTCTGGAGGCAGCACTTGGTATATCCACCCGCAAGCAGGAATGGGATTAATAGAACGAGGAGCCTTCCAGCCTTGAATGGTGGGGTTAATCAAGTTCCAAAGTTTTGATGATGTAATAGAACATTTGGAAGCCACACAAGCTCTCTGGGTTATTTGGAAACTATATTGTAAACTGTAACTCCAGAGCTCTAATGGTCCCTAGGGATTAAAGAAAGGCCAGGGCTGAAGACGAAGAATCTGGGATTATGCATAGAAGTAATCACTGGCAAATGTTCCAAGGAAGAGAGGAAGAGAAAGAGACACAGAGCCATGAACCCACACTTCGGCCTCTTCAGATCCTTTGCATTGCTTGAGTCTTCCGTTCCCCCTTCGCACAAACTTGCTGTTGTCGTGCACGAAGGGGACGGAGAGAACACCTCTGGGCTTGTTGTCAGAAAGTCATGGTGCCTTTCTGGAGGGCAATGGCAGAGCAGGAGAGGCAGGAACCAGACACAGAGGGAACAGATGGTGAGGAGATGGGAAGTGTGGGGAACTCACCAAGAAAGTGGCAAAGACAGGCAGGAGAGAGATGGCACAGTAGTTGGAGGATACAGTGGAGTGCAGAATTGTTCTTTTCCAAGATAGAGGAGACCTGCTGTGTGTGTTAGAAAAGTTAGAAAGGAAGAGTTTGGGGGTAGATGATGGAACAAAGGCATCCAGGAATGGGCAGGAGTTAGCTTTGGGGTTAGCCTTAGAAGGGAAACAAGACTCCTCTGAGAGAGGTCGACAGAAGAGGACACAGGAGTCGCTTGTTTGGGGAAGGAAGGAACTCCTGCAATCCATGTGGTCTCACGCTTCTTGGGAGGAGTGGGCATAGGGGCCACCTGCTCAGAATGAGGGAAGGGAGAGAGAACTAGGGCTGGAGGGCAAGGGAAAGGGCAGGGGTGGCTTCTGTCACGTCCTACAGAGTGTGTAGGGAGGGGGATGCAAGGAGCAGGTGCTAAGTATGAATGTCTGGAGCCATTCTGGGTGCCGGTGGGAAATTAAGAATAAAACTCTGGCTGGACACTGTTGCTCATACCTGTAATCCTGGTACTCTGGGAGGCCGAGGTGGGAGGATCGCTTGAGGTCAGGAGTTTGAGGTTGCTATGAGCCATCATGATGCCACTGCATCTACCCAGGGTGACAGTGAGACTCTGTCTCAAAATAATAACTAATAAATTAATAAATAAATAGATAAAACTCAACCCTGGCTGGGTGTGGAAGCAGGCTTTCTCTGCTCAGGATTCAGGTGCAAAGAGGAGAGGGAAAAAGAGTTCTTAGCAGATTTGGGAAGGACCTCAACAAACATTAGCTCCAATCAAAAGCAAAAATAGTCAAAGTAAGTTTCTAAACCGTCTAGCTATTCAAGTATATAATACATTTTCCGCCAAATAATTGATTTAATCTCCCATGAAAATATTATTTCTCACTCCATCACTCCTTTCCATGCACCCACATTTATTAAGTGCCATTGGACCACGACCTCTGCCAGAGACTATTTCTAATAATATTCCTACATTCGTACGGCACGTTCTTTCTAATTCAATTTCTAATATGATCCTCATTAAAACCCTTAAGGGACAATAGGAAGGGCAGTTGTGTCCTTTATGTCCTTCCCCACTTTATGAATGAGGAAACAAACTAAAGACAGCCTCAGGAAAGTGACTCCTAATCCCCAGAACTCTAAGTGTTCCCCAGCCCTGCCCTTCCCCTTCATAGCTCTCTCATAGTCATAATTATTTACTCCATGTTTGTCTTTCCTGTCAGACTGTAGCTCCAAGAGGGCAGACTGGGGGTCTCGTTCCCTGTCATCTTCCTAGTGGGTCCTGTTTACCACTGAGTCCGCACTGTGTAGACATGTGGTAGACACTCAGTAGATTTGCTGATGGGAATTCCTCGTGGTCTTTCTGGAACAAATCCATTTCTAAAAGAAATTACAACTTAAAGCTATATGAATTAAGATTCTTGAATTTTTCACATTTCCCCTGAATATGTTATAGTGATCTCACCCAAAATTAATTTGGCAGCACTTTTTTTTTAGCACTTCATTTTATCAAATCTTTCCAAATCATTCAATTCCGTTTTTATGGAAACAACTCACTGCCTCTTCACATTCAGACCTCGTCGGTCTTAAATTAATTAAATTAAATTGTTATAAAATTAATATAAATTAAACAAGTACAACTGCTAAAAACAAATCTAGGAATAACCACAGCTGACTCTTGGTCAGTATACTACATGACTGGTAGGAACAGAGGCACCTGGGTCTAGTAGAGCAGTATCTTTCAAACTATTTGACTACAAATCCATAGTAAGAAAGGCATTTCTTGTTGCAGCCCAATATATGCACACAAACACTTACATACGTACATACACACAAACACACATACTCATGCAAATATAAATACACACATACCCCTCAAACAAAATATTTAGAAAACATAGTTTATCCTTATGATGTGTGATGCATGTTGATATTTTTCCTTCTATTTTACTTTTTTCTTTAAATTTTTAATTTTTTTTTTATAGAGACAGGATCTCACTATGTTGCTCAGGCTGGTCTCAAACTCCTGGCCTCAAGGGATCCTCACACCTCGGCCTCCCAAAGTGCTGGGATTATAAGTGTGAGCCACCATGCCTGGCTTTTTTTTTTTTTTTTTTTTAATTCTGGGTGTAAACTTCTAAATCTGCAGTCCCCACCCCCAGGCTGCAGACCAGTACTGATCCGTAGCCAGTTAGGAACCGGGCAGCACAGTGGGAGGTGAGCGCCAGGTGAGCGAGTGAAGCTTCGTTTGTATTTACAGACGCTCCCCATCACTTGCATCACCACCTGAGCTCTGTCTCCTGTCAGATCAGCAGCGGCATTAGATTCTCATAGGATTGCAAACCTTACCATAAACTGCACATGAGAATATGTCCGAAACCATCCTCCTAACCTCCGTCTGTGGAAAAGTTGTCTTCCATGAAATCAGTCCCTGGTGCCAAAAAGTTAGGGACCACTGTTCTAAGTTGTTTTCATGATCCATTCACGGATCTCATCATGCAGTTTGCAAAACATTACTGGAGAGTAACTTTTTAGTCAAGAAGAGTGCTCCATTTGATGTGGTCCTCAGCCACCACATTTTACAGAGCGGGTGGGAGGGTCAGCTGGCCCAGCAAGCTGATTCAGTGGAGGTTGGGTAAGAGAGTTTCTAACATATATGCAAAAGCTCTGTAAAAGTGTAAAGAGCTCTGCACATGTGAGGGATGAAGGCAGGCTTGGGTTTCCTCTCAAATAAGACTCCTTGGCAATTGCTCTTAACCTCCATGCCAGGGCCCTTGGTGGTCTCAAATAACTGGATATGAGATGGGTTTCCTCCCTGCTCTCAGGGTAGAGAAATCTGATCCAAATAGGAACTGTGTGTTCTCTGTCAGCCAGTGGAGATACTGAAGTCGGTGCTGGACACTTCTGGAGTGCCAGCTTTTGATTTGCCTCGACACATTATACTCCTCAACTGGCACAGGGTGCTTCAGCAGCCACCTAGCACCACTGGTCACAGGCCAAAAGTGCCTCTCCTAAGAAAGTCACCCTCAAGCCCCGTCATGCTTTCAGATGAGTCACTTGTGGGAAAGCTTGTTTCTTCCTTGTACTTGGCATTTCCTACCATGTCTCTTAAGACTTGAGCACTGATAGGAATATGGTCTAAATCCTACGATACGGTAGGGATATGAGCCATGAAAAACTAAGTGATATTATTCTAACCAACACATCCAAAATCTCAGTGGCTGACCACCACAAAGGTGTATTTTTTCCTCATTCCTCATGTCCTTTGCTGGCCATCAGGGGTGCTTTACTTATCACCCACACTCAGGACTCAGGCTGACAGAGCAGCCAGCATCTTGAACATTGCTTGTCACCAGGACAAAGGCCAGGAGGGCTGTAGAGACTGTTGCACCATCAGTTAAGTGCTTAATTTCGCTCAGAATCTATTGGCCAGAACAGGTAAGTGAAATGGCCCCACCCAATCACAGAGGCAATTAAATTCAATTCTATACGTGTCTGGGAGGCAGAAAATGGCAAATATTGGGTGAGCTCCTAATGCCTGCAACGGTAGGCTTTGTAGGGTAACCCGTATTATAGGGACCACCAACTTTTTAGCCAGAAGAATGGGAAGCTTCTTCAGTCCATCCCTCACCCTGACTTAACCAATTTTACATTATAGATTTGTCCCCAGCAACTTCCCACCTCCAGGTATCAATGTCTACAGAATTCAGGATTTGGGGGACTTTCGAAAGCATAGAATTTTTTGTTTACACTATTAAGAATCCAGGGCTGCATTGTGCTTTAGTCATAGCTGGAGACAGCAGCTCAAATGATATTTCTAGGACATTGTATTATTTTTGAAATGTTGATGGACAAAATGACTGTAATATAATACGAGCCCCCAAACCATCTAAATCTTTCTACAAATTAATAAAAAACCCTACAATGAATATTTTTTGAGTTCATAATCTCTTTTAGAAAAATTAAATGGTGGAAATGAATTAATTGATAAATACAAATTCCTTTTTAGAAAGGACACAGATTTAATATAAAATAATTGCCTCCTTATGACTGATTTATCTTAAGCCTGACTGCATTTAAATTATATCTTGCCCTTATTCAGACCTTATCTAGGGAAATAAATGAACCTTTCATTCTGGAAAGAGATAGAATGGAGAATGCCCTATGAGGAGACAAAGAAGAAATAGTCTGAGTTCTTAAAAGATAGATTGAGAGCCCTTTCTCTCCTCCTGGTTAGTGAGGAAGATGTACATATCCTGGTGCAATAAATCGTGAGTCACTTGCAAAGCAGTTCCTTCTAATGTAGACCTATTAGGAATGCCTTCCCGCACCACTCAGAGCCCCAGGATCACTGTCTTGTCTATTCAGAGCCTCCTCCAGGGAGTCCAGAGCACAGTCTTTTCCGCCCAGGCCCGTGGAGAGAGATTATTTCCACTGCAGTCTGTTAAGACAGGGTGCTGCTTGCTTAGTTCCTAAGACTCCACTCTGATGCTGCACATTTTCCTTTGAAGTAAGTGGTGACATTCTAGACCTTCGACAGTGATACCATGGACCCTTCTCCCCAGGAAAAGAGAGAACAAACACTGAGGCAATCACTCACATCCTTCAAGATCAAACAGCACCCATTGAGGAAAAAAATGATGGAGAAAATCAGGGTAGGGGAGGAGCAGGGTACCTCAGTTATTCTACTTCTTTGCCTAAACAGTTCAATTTTACTGGATAATTGCTGATACCTCATATTGTATGTATAGACCTTGACAAGTTTATATTTTTAATTGTATAAGCTCAATTGTCCCATAAAATTATATTGTACAACATATGACTAGATATGCAGGGTTATCAAATTGAGGGAGTCATTGGGTATAATAAAATTTCTTTCCTTTCATTTGTGATAGCCTGAGTGGTTTTCAAATATGCAGTTCAGGAGGAGGTCTCAGTGGGACAGCAGACGGAACAGCTAGGCCTGGGCAAGTTGTCGTGGTAACCAACATGGCATTCAATGGTGACCTTGACCAGGCAATTTCTGCAGAGTGGTGAGGTGAAACCCTGATTGGAGTGGATTCAAAAGAGAATGGGAAGAGCTGAAATGCAGGCAGAGTAGAGACTACTCTTTCAAGAAGTTTTGCTGTAATCACAGCAGATAAATCTGGCCATAACTAGAGAGTGATGTGAGATCAAGAGGGGGTTTTGTTTTGTTTTACAACAGGAGAGATTACAGTAGATTTGTGTGCTGATGGGGAATAATCCAGAATATAGAGAAAGGCTGATGCTTGAGTAGAAAGAGGAGACAATTGCTGAAACATTGTCTTTGAGAAGGAGATAAGGGGTAATATCTACTGCACAAATGGAGGAGATTACCCTGGAGTTCACTCATGCTAACCAGAGGGCATGTGGTACCCACATAGGTAAAGGGAGATGGGAGGATATGGTGGAAGGAGCGTATGAAAGTTCTCTTCAGGTTGCTTCAATTTTACCAGTGGAATAGAGAATAAAGTCTTCAGCTGTGATGAGAATAAGGAGAAGAGGTGTTAGAATTTGAGGAGGGAGGAAATGATATGAAATAGTTATCTAGTTGAATGGCAGAATGAATGGCCTAGAAAAACAACCCAGAGGAGTTTATATCTGGATTGTGAAATGATAACCTTAAACTTGACCCCACACACTCTGGCTGTCAGTGCAAGCTTGAAATTCTGATTGGAATTGTCATGTGGTGATGAAATAATGCACAGTGGGGGAAAGTCTATAGGTGGTGGATTTAACCTTATGGTCTTTCAAATATTAAATAGTCTATAAAACAAAAATATTCTCAATTAAATAAAATAAAGACAGTCTCCCTAGACACGGATTAGACTTGAAATTAGAGCACTTCAAAATGCATTAAAAAACATTTCAAGGGCTTGAGGAAAAACTATTGCAAGTTGAGAAGCCAAAAAATAATGCAGCTTCCAACGTCAGAAACATAATCTAAATCAGAATACTTTTAAATGCTGTGCAATAAAGCCCAATGAGAGTATTTTTACAGTATAATTTTGGAAATGCAGAAGGCATTAATATTTAAAGAAACACTTATAAATAAACTTTTAAACAGAGTTTTTTGACCTGACTTCCACACTCTCCTGGGATGGCGTTCAGGTGGTCCACAATGTTCTGAATTTACACACCAAATATTGTGTGTAGATGAGAATGTGCCTATTTCTGGAAGTGAGCATATAATTTTTATTGCATTCTCAAAATAGACCATGATTCCAAAAGCATTAAGAATGACTTTCCAAAAAAAGAAAATGATCTACATCAGAAAACTTGTGATACAGGAAAAATAGTTTATTTTAGAAAACATCTGAAACAAAGATTTGGAAACATCCTGGAATAATAGAAAACACGACGGACCAGGAAACAAGAGTTTGTGTTCTACCTGACTTGCTTCTTATAAGCTGTCTGATCAGGGACACAACTTCTCATTTATTAGGGCATCAGATTCCTCCCCCATGAGAGAATGGTTTTGGCACATGTGATCACTATGGTCTCTTCTAGTCCTAACATGGTAAGATTCCATGAATGTATACCACACTGCATGATTTCTGCTCATTAAAATGAGAGGGCCTTTCTTTATCCAAAGATAAAGACTGTGGGGGGCCTTGTGGCTCTTGTTAGATCCTCCTTTATCTCCTCCCATTTAATCACAATGAGAAGCCATTTACTAAATTAAGAGAAATAACGAGTTGTTATCTAGAAGATGCTTTGGCCCAGCTACTAACGCTAAGTAACAATGAAGACACATTACCCTTCGGGTGCTTACCAAGAATAGATTTCTAAATATTTACATCTAACATGATGTCTTATTCCATTTTCTGTTACTATAAAAGAATACATGAGACTGGATAATTTATAAGGAAAGGTTTATTTCTTGCAGTTCTGGAGGCTGGGAAGTCCAAGAGCAGGCAGCCGCATATGGTTGGCTTCTGGGGAGTGCCTTGTGCTGTATCATAACATAGTAAAAGGCACCACAGGGCGAGAAGGGCACACAAGAGACAGCAAAACTGGCTTTCATGATAGACCCACTCTTGTGATAACTAACCCACTCCTGTGATAACCTATTAATCCATTAACCCATTAACCTATTAATCCATTAATCCACAAAAGGATTTACCTGTTTATGAGAGCAGAGCCCTCATGATCCAATCACCTTTTAAAGGCCCCACCTCCTAATACTGTTACATTGGGGATTAAGTTATGAGAGCAGAGCCCTCATGATCCAATCACCTTTTAAAGGCCCCACCTCCTAATACTGTTACATTGGGGATTAAGTTTCAAGATTAATTTCAGAGGAGGCAAACATTCAAACCATACCACATGACAAAACGTCAGAAGGAGTTATATTATTCTAAGACTAAGGAAAGGTGAAGAGACTGTGACTAAGAGTATCTCCACATGAGAAACATTTGATTTCCTCCAGACCTTAAGGCCTTTCCACAATGTATATATTATAGCAACTTCCACTGACAGAGCATTGAATGTGGTGATGGTGCCTGGAATTGCTATAAATTGTCTGCTGAGTTATCTGTTCCTACCATCTTAGAGCACTCATACCTCAGTTGCTATGGAAACCAGCCTCCAATAGCCCCCAGTGATCCTTGCCTCCTTGTATTCACTCCTGTATAGGTTCCTCCCACAATGAGTCAGGGTTTATGTGACCAAACCAACAGAATATAGCAGAAGTAAAGGTATATGGCTTCCAAGTCTAGTTGATAAAAGGTATTGCAGTTTTCTCCTTGATCTACTGGGTCACTCACACTGAAGGAAACCACCTGCCATGTCATGAGGATACTCAAGGAGCTCATGGGGAAGACCATGTAGGGAGGAACTAAGATCTCCTGCCAACAGCCAGCACCAGTTTACCAGAAATGTGAATAAGCCACAGTGGAAGCAGATCCTCCAGCTCCAGTCACACCTTCAGATGACTGCAGACCCAGCTGACCTCTCAACTGCAGTCTCATAAGAGACTCCAAGCCAAATGCTACCAGCTAATCTGCTACCAAATTTCTGACTCATAGAAACTGTGCATGTAATAAATGTATACTGTATGTTAAAGCCACTAAATTTAGGGTAATTTGTCACACAACGATAGATAAACAATATAGTTGTTTTTCTTTTCTTAGGTTCTACAACACATGACACTTGTGATGAACAGAGAAATTGAAACATGCAACAGTTTTTAGTAGAGAAACTGGTTGGTATCCTGAGTAACAATTTTTATTATAGCTCAAGCTATAGTACTGTATGTTCTTATGTTCATGAATGAACAATGCTAATCTAGGCCATCCTCAAAACTTCCCATAATGTGTAGTGAAAATAATATTTGAGATACCAAACCAATGTATGTAGTTCTTGATAATTCCTAATTGCCCCACAGCCACCTCCTTCCCTAATTAAAACAAAAGAATTGATCACTTCATGGAAAACACAGAACTTCCTAAAGAACTGGTAAACTGTTGTTCAACTTGGAATTTAAAAATGTTTTAAATTTATATGATAATCTGTTTCAGTTTACATGATAATCTGATGGTGTGTGTTAAAATGGCCTGGTTCTTGGCTGCAGACAGCAGAAAAGTCAATCTAACTAAGCAGAAAATCAATTTATGGGAGGGATATCTGAGAGCTCATAACATCCAGAGACAGACCAAAGAAACAGACTCAGAAATCAGCCAAAAACCTGAGTTACTGAGGAGCTTCGCATCTGTCCACACCCTGCTGGCCAGGGGTCTACAACAGCAAGTGGATATCTGATCTCTCAGCTCCCACCAAACTCACCCTATGGCAGAACCTTCTAGAAGGGGGAAAGAGACTCTGACACTGAGCATAGGCAAAATAAATAAAAGTCACTAGAGGCTTGTTTTGCTTTTGCAGGACCCAGAATTTGTTGTGAGAAAGAGTAAAAAATTTTTCCCTAACTCCCAAAGCTGGATTTTACATATCATGAGCCAAATCTGGTGGGATCTGATTATCAGGTTGGTTGGTTTAACTCACAGAGAATGGAAGGATTACATGATGCAAGGGTGGTGCCTGTCAGATAAGGAGAAGGGGAGAGGCTCATATTGTTGTGTGGGTAGGGGAGCGGGAACCACTGAGACAAGAAGGGCAGGAAGTCAGATTAGTGTCTTCTCTACTCCCACACCTGGAGTGGCAGGTTGAACTTCAGCAGAGGACACTAGGTTAGGCTGAAGGTGCTTCCAGAATAGGAAGCTATTTTCTTGCTTTCCTTGGGCTCATCCTATAAATATTCTATGCCTCTCAGAGAAGCCCACGTGATGAATGGGGTGCTGCCTGCCACTTGGCTCCTGAATGGAAACTTAGACATTTCTGAGGGAGGTGCCTGAGATTGGGTCAAAGTTTACCACATCCCTGACATGGCATTTATGGGACATAGAAATTCCCATGTGCCCAGTGGGAATGTAGATGCTGGCTGATGATGCTATACTGGCTGTCAAGCTCTCCTAGGGGAGAGGGTTACCCACAGCAAGGAGGCCTTTAGCTAGGCTCCACAGCAGGCCCCACCAGCTGGCTTCTCCGTGGGCACTGGTAGGCCTCAGGATTGGAAGGGTCGAGAAGAACCATAAAGCCATGAACATCTGATCACAGGTTGATAGACCAGCTTCAGCTACTCAGGGACAGATGCAGCATACGGACAAGGAGAACATCACAATGCCAGGAGGATACGTGGCTTCCCTCCCTTGCAACTGACCAAGGTGCCTCCTTGTGAAGAAGGAGGTGGAGAAACCCCTTGAAAGGAGGGAAAGTAATTATCCCAAGGAGGCTATTTTACTCACAAGAGACTGATGTAACTTGAATTGAGAAGATGAAGTATTTTCCACCATCCA
>NW_012140080.1:2120661-2122093 GCF_000956105.1 Propithecus coquereli
GATTTAGTACTGTGGTGTCTGTTTTAACTTTTTTGCTGGTTCTCCCAAAGGTAGTTTTATTTTGCTGAAAAGGCAAAGAAAGGGGTTAGAAAAATTAGAATTAATTAAACTTTATTTCCCTTGGCCATTGGCCACAAAGTTCAGATAAAGTGCAGCCTTTAGCCAAGTCCCCTCACAAGCAAAACGCAGAATGCATGGCTTATTCCCGTACATTTTGTTTTTCTGACAAGAGAAAGGAGAAAAGAGAGGATATCTTATAGGCATTTTTGATTGTCACAGTTGGGGGGGGTGCTTCTGATGTCTAATGGGCATTTTTATGAAAGGAGAGGATAAAGCTACAAAAAGTAAAAAGGTAAATAAGAAGTATGTCTTCTGTTTGGCTTCCTTTAGTTTTCTGCTTTTAGGGAAAAGATGTGGTGGAAACAGGGCAGAGGAGAAGTAGGGTACAGGTGTGTTTCAATTTTGTAAAAATATGTACAGGTATATTGATAAAGAAATATTCATTTCAGTGAACAAAAGCCCCATTCTTCCAGTTCAAAACTTTGATAGAAATCCTTGACATTACCTTTGACCCCCCACCTACCACGTTTGTCTCTCTAATTTGTTCTCAAAATGGACCCAGGTGCAATGGCTTCTGAACTCCTCCACCGCTATCCTACCAGTACGAGCCACTGTAGTCTCTTGTGAGGAATATTTAAGTAGCCCACTCTTTGCCACCTCCACAGCTTCATCTCCCCCTGTTTTCCCCCTTGCTCATTCTGTTCCAGCCATGAGCTGTTCATCAAATATGCTAAGCCTCTTCTCACCTCAGGGTCCCAGCATTTGATGTTCCCTCTGCCCAGAACACTCTTTCCCTTGACATATTTCATGGCTTGCCCCCTTATTCTTTCGTGTCTCTGCTGAATGCCTAAATTTACCAAAGGTCTTTCTGGGCCACTCTATATAAAATGGCAAACTTCCCCCTAGTATTCTATAGCTCCCCCATTTTTATTTATTTTTCTCCATAGCATGTACCATCACCCTATATACATTTATTTGCTTATTTATAGTTGGTATCCTCCCAATAAAATTTTTACCGCTCATTGTCAAAATTTCTCCCATTATAATTTCACATGCTCTTTGAAGTACTGTTTTGTTCATTGCTGTATCCCCAATGCACTTACGACAGTGCCCGCTATGTAGTTGATGCTCCATAAATATCAGTTGAATAAATAGATGAGTGAATGAATAAATAACTAAATAAAATTAATACATATGAAAGAAAGAGAGAGAAGGTGGAGGAAAATAAGGGCAGAAAGAGAAAAAGAAAGAACACACAACTTCCAAATACATCTCTCTAAGGTCATGGGTGAATATTTTGCAATTTTTGCAATTTTCCTAAATATGTAAAATAAAGATGTGTTACTTTTATAATAAAAAAATAGATGACCTT
>NW_012140080.1:2122841-2144543 GCF_000956105.1 Propithecus coquereli
GCGCCTGGCCATGGAGTGGTTTTTCTAAAACACAAACCTAATCATCTCATTTTCCACACATCTAATACTCCCCAGGTTAGCACTCTGGCCCTTTCCAGACCCAACCATGCCTGCCCCTCCATCTTCCTCCTTCCCCTTTGAGGGTCCCTTGTCTGGCTGTTCCAGCCCATCCCAACTCCAGCACCTGTGGTTCCCCAACCCTCTAAGCCATCCACGCCCTCTTGTCTTCTTGAAATGTCAGTCCTTTCTGTCCTTGGCCCATTTATTGGACACCTACCCTTTAAAAGCCAGCTCTCTTGCCACCTCCTCTGGAAGGTTCTCCCTGCCACCCATTGATGTAGATGCTGTTCCCTGTGTTCTCAAAGGAACGTGGACAGTGTTTTAGCCATTGATTTACCCCTCAGAATCTCAACATCGGACTGTTAGCTCCCTAGGGGAAGGGCCCGTGTCTCAACGCTGAATTTTCATAACACTTAACTCAGAGTTTAACATCTAGAAGAAATTTAATAAATCCTTGTAAGAGGAAAGGGACAGAGAAGAGAGGGAGCCCAGCTATGTGATTAGATAGATTAGCGCTATAAATATGCTGAAGGAAAAGTACATAAGGTCTTCAGATGTGCCCACTAAATCTGTCTGTGGATGTTTGCAGACCTCACAGCTGAGACATTTGAAGAGAACAGCGCATGGTGGTCGACAGCAGACAGATCTCGTGGGCTCGAATCCCACTTGACCTACTTAGAAGCTGCCTGACCCTCAGCGTGTTACTTAACCAATTTGAGCCTCAGTTTCCTCATCTATTAAGTGAGAATAATGCCGTCTCCCTGCTGAAGCTGGTGTGAGGTTAAATAGCATAATTTATGTAAAGGGCTCAGCACAGTGCCTCAGAGCAGTAAATGGTCAATAAATGTCACTAATCATGATGATGACGATAATCACTAGGAAACAAGACACCAGCGTGTTTTGAACAGAACAGAAAGAGGAGGTCCAATAATAAAAGTATCCAATATATCAAATCACAATTGCAATCCTTGGTATTTCAAAGGCCAGCCCCTAAATTAGCATCAACATTTAAAGACTTGGGGACACCAACCAGCTGCTGTTGACAGCATACAAGCCGGCATGACAGGGAAAGGCCAGGGGCTGCTCAGATTTCTCATGATTTAACAGCAGTTTCACAACTGTGCATTCAGCATCATTCCACAGGATGGCAAGGTGTGTGCCACAGGACATAAAGTGTTCTATGATCAAGTAGAACCACGAGATATTGTAAACCAAGTCCAACAGAGATATTTACTGCAGGACTTCCCTGGGTGTGTCTAAGAAGGGAATGGCAGGATTTGCTCAATATTTTTAAGCATAATGTCCTGTATCTTTTTTTTTTTTTAAATTATCTCCTGGACTCTTCGAAATGCCTCAATTCAAGGAAAGCTCCAAGGGTATAGCATTTATAATCCCGGGTCAACTGGGAAGGAAGAGAGGGAGGGAAGGAAGAGAAAAAGAAAACATATAATCTCCAAATATGTATTTCTATAGTTATAATATAGGTAAATATTTCGTACTGTTTTCAATTTTCCTAAAGGTAGAAAATAAAAATTTATTGCTTATATAAATTCAAAACCAGATAACATCTATCTTAAAACAATTTTGTCAAATTTAAGATTTAGCTAAGATTTGTAAACAGGACACGAAAGTATACATTTTTTAAAAAAACATTGATGTTTCCCAGTTTCAGGAAGCAGAATATGCTGTTCATTGTGAACTAACAGGCAGACAGAAGGGCCTAATTAATGTACAGTCCTGGACACTCCCCACGCAGTGAGGCACATGCCTCCACTGTGGCCCTACCGCTCTTGGAAGCCCCTCCTAGTGGCTGTGGGCACCTGCTGGGACCAGAGAGGGGACCCCACATCACAGTCCATGAGCACGCCATGACCTTCTCTTCTCTTCCTTCCTCACAGCCTCCAGGAGGGCACGTGGAGCCAGGCACCCCCGTGTGTCCCCGCAAGGTGCCGCTCTCTGGCTGGGCCGGCAAAGGCCAAACCAACTTCTCACTTCGACCGTCGCCTCCGGCTCCAAGCTCTGTTCTCTTATATTCATTTGGCTTCAAGTATCTTTGGTGATTCTCTCTGCAAGTTTCTCTTTTTTATTCCAAATTGGTTTCTTGTCATTTTTATGAGAAGGAATTTATCGGGGCTTTAAAAAAAAAATAAAAATGTCTTTGTGCCTAAATCTTTCCCTAACAGCCATCTCCACGATGTTTGTTCTCTATCTTAGGTTTCTTCCTTTTCTTTTCTGCACTTTGTGCTTCTGAGCCCAATTGAAGGGAAGTAGATTCAGCAAAGGCTTGAGGGGAATGCGGTGGGGCCAGCCAAAGCCTGGGGGGCTAAGCCAGGAGCTGCTGCCCTCACGAAGGTCTGTTACTCACTCAGCCCCTGCCCTTGCCCTTCTCTGAGCAGCACACACACCACACACAGAGCCAGCACTTGCACAGACAGTCCCAAGCATCCGTCCCATGCTGTTCTGCTACTGAGAATACCTATGCCTTCCAGAGGCTGGAGGAAAGTGCATGCTCAAGATCTGATTCTAGGTCTGCAGACATCACACTTACACTGGCCTCCTCACAGGTGCTTTCTCTGCAGGGCAATGTGTTGGTCACGATCCAGAGCTAGGGCTGCCCACGTTCATCCTGGGGAAGGTGTCTGCGCTTTGCCAGTGCTGAGCAAGAGGCCTCCTCTGGGTCACAGTAAGTAGTAGATCCATCACTGTGCTAGGGAGACAGAAGGTGTTGGGAGTTTGGAGGTGCATGCCAGTGGGCAGTGCCTTGTATAGTCTCCTGCTCCTTCAGGTAGACCTGTCAACAATCTAAAAGAGAGAGGGCGTGGGGGTGCAGCCCACTCCCTAGTTCTAGAGTCAAGGCCGCACAGACATCACACACTCATATTTACCGAAGACCCTGTAAAGGAATGCATAAGGTAAGCTTAAATTTGTTTGCCAAATGTAGGGGACATGCCTCCCGTAGGGTTAAGTGGAAAACAGCGGTGTGTAAATTGTACATGCCATGATCTGGACTATGTAGAAAGCACACCCACAAAGTACACATGAAAAGATTGGGAATGAATAAAGCAGAACAGTTTTCCCTGCTTGATGAAAGTATTGGTGGTATTTATTTTGCTCTTCATAAATGTCTGCACTTCCCAAGTTTTCTATAATAAATATTCTCACTTTTATCAACAGAAAACGTCACTAAGCTATTTGTTCAAAAATTTGCTAAACGCTTCTTTAGCGAGTCACAATTATGGATAACATAGGCGTGCGTGTGTGTGTGTGTGTGTGTGTGTGTGTGTGTGTGTGTGTACAAACACATATATACCACCTATACATGTGAATAAATGCAAATAAATGTATATGCTCATGGGTGTCTATAACTATCCCTGCATATATGTATTGTATCATGATTAACTTCAAAGACCAATACGGAGAACCGACCTACTGGCAAACCCACAGAAATAAATCACAGCCAGCTGGTCAACAGCAAGTAAGACAAAGAGACACCATTGGCTGTGATACGGCTTGTCTTCATTTTCTGGGGTTAAGTGACTGTTGCAAAATAATCCATCTACTCTTTGTGAAGATGACCATCTTGACAGAATAAAATGGGAGAGGTCCTGCCTGGAGCAGAAGCTTTGTAGCACCACGGTGACAGCAAACTTAATCGATCTTTGTGCCCAGGGACGGCTTCTCTCTCTTCTCCCTCTTCCCAATTGAGAAATTGCACTTCACATGGACAGAACAGGGCAGGGTGGGATGTTTTCTCATGGGCAGTGCAAGCCCAGCGTGGGCACTGAATCCTGAAGCCAAGTGACTTCTTGTGTGCTCTGCCACCATGACTGCTCCACTAGCCTGTTCCGCAGTCACCAGACAGTGCTCCTCCTAACGGGTGGCCCTGGTGCTCTTCCCCTAAGGGGAAGAGTTTTTGGACTGCCTCCAAGGTCTCAGGCACTCACCACGTCTGAGTCATCAGGACTGGCACCTCACAGACCCTTCCTGCACTCTTCCTGCTTTGTGCAGAGCAGGGCAGGGCCTATGAGGAATGGGGCACTCTACTATGCATAGCCTAATCCTCAAAGGCATAGAAGGTTGGGCCCCAGATGGGGAAAAGTTAGGTGGGAAGCAACGGCTGGGTCAGATGCCAGAATTTCTGCTCTGGAATTTCTGCATCCCTTTGGACTTCTTATAATTTGATCCCACTGTCGGTGCTGCCTGTGGGGGAATGATACTTTTCCTTAAATTGCATGTTGAACAATCACTCCAAGTATTTTCTGTAGAGAGCTTTGGTTTTCTTTCTGGTTAATCCTCGTAGGACGACGTGGGTCTGTGTGTGCATGTGTGGTTAAGAAAAGAATTATTCATTCAAAGAACCCATTGACAGAATAAAGACTTACAGTTAGTGCTTAGTAATGTCTGGAAGAGTTTTACTCCATCTGTCTGTTTAATCATTCATTCATCCTTTCAAAACATAGGATCCAAAGACTGATTACAATGAGATGCATACAGGCCTGAAAATCCAATGGATAGTCAAAAGGCATGTTTGCTTTCTGCTCTATAGAGTACTGTAGCCTTTTGTTACTGACACAGTAATTCATTATAAATGTTTCAATTTCTTTTTTTTTTTTTTAAAGGACTGCACTTTTTGGCCAAAATTTAAAAGAAATCAGTGCAGGGCCAATGAAAAGTTTTTGTCTTAATCAGGACTCCTTGGATTGTAAGTGACAGTAACCTAATTCTATTTAACTTACAGCAAAGAGGGAATCCAGTGGCTGTCATAACTGGGAAGTCCAAGATTACTGGGATAAGAGAGTCAGATTTTGCAGGATCCAGGCATTGGGTGACATCTCTCTCTCTCTCTCCCCGCTGCCCCTTATAGCTGGAAAGAGAGTGCAGGCAGCTAAAAAATCACATCCTTACCGCCATTGTTCCAAATTGAAGAGGCACACACAGTCTCTCTCAGCATCCCTATTGCAAATCTCAACAAAGACAGTGGATGGCCCCACATAAGTCATGGCCGTTCCAAAGCCAATCACCCTGACTCAGGGAGAGAGGACCCGGACTGGCCTGCTAGGACTGCATACCCGTTTGCGCATCTTGGGCCAGGTAGGATACTTGGGGTGGGATGTTGCTCTGAGATTTATAGCTATATCAGGATCCCACATCTTGGAGGAAGCATAATTTCCCAAAGGAAAAGTAAGGCGTGCTTACCTGAAGAAGGGGAGGGAATTCTAGACAGAAAAATAACTTCGCAAAGCATCATTGTAAAATGTACCTGAAAAGGAATTCATTCTGTTGGAAAAATTCCAGTAAACTAAAAATGCAAAGGGACAAAAAGCTGAGATATTTAATCGTGTTGAATAGAATATTACCAAGAAGATAAAGTGGCTCAAGAGATTTTGTTCCAGAAAATACCTTCACAGTGAAAACCCAGGAATGTTGGTATAATCTTGATTAAAATGTTTGTTTTCATAAAGCAGAGTCCAAACAGCCTTGGGATCAAAACAACTTTTCCTGGAACTGAGGCCTCTTTTTTTCCCCCCAAAGAAGTCCAAATTTAATTAAGATTGGATAAACAGCATCTGGACATTCCCAATCTTGTATCTTGACATGATTTAGCCTCAAAAGCAATGGTATTTTCTTAGAAGATGATCCTTCCTTTCTTTCTGATGGGTTCTTTCCTTTAGTTGGGGAGGGGGAGACGTGGCTGGAATTTGTCCTGTGCCCAACACCACTGCGCATCCTCTCTCTCTGGGGCCTCTGTAAAACCCAGCACTCCACAGAAGCATCCAGAAGGCTCTTCAAAGTCATCAGGGTCCTGAAGGGGGATGTCTGTCACCAACTGAACCTTGGCCGTCCTGTTTTATACAGTTTTATGACTTCTAATCTACTTCCATCACTTATCCTATTTTATGGCTGCAAATGATAAGATAAATTGGGTTCTTCTCATTCTCTGTCTCTCCTGTGTGTCTGTGAGTGTCACAGTTTAAAAGACTCATAACTGGTCTGTAAACCAAAACTGATCATTCCAGAAACCCATGCCCTTTCTGCCCTTGTGTCACCTCACCTGGCAGCAACTTAAGTAGGGAGAATGTTGAAATCCACAACCTGTTTCTGAGGGCAAGAGACGAAACTGATGACAACTCTGAATTGGATTTAGCAGAGCTGTCTCCCTAAGAGATCCGATCATGCCTCTTGTACAAGGCTGGTCTCCCTCTGGTCCTGTGGGGGCAATTTCCCCTTATGCCTAAAGCCCAGATCAGATATGTGACTTGGAAAAATCACATCACCTCTCTGGGCTCATCTATAAAATGAGCAGATTGGACCAGGTGATTTCTACGGCCATTCCAGTCCTAACAGCCTACAACGTGATGACACCCTGATGCTATATCCCATCACGATGACATGGGGGAGTTTTCTACAACCATAACTCTTTCTGGTGTCTCTCAGATAAGGCCAGGTCCTAACCCCACCCCTGGAGGGTACGTCTGCAATAGCAGGAACAAAACCATGAACGGACAGCGACAGGCACCAGCTACGTCCTGATGAAAATTGGTAAGGTTACGTCAGTAGCATCCTTAATAACGGGGCCATTCCTTTCTCCTTCTGCCCTCTGGGATTAAAGCTTGTGTGCTGACTGTTGAAAAATCAGTCATTAACGGCCAGGAAATGACTTTCCCATCCATCAGAACCCTGCTCAGCCATGTTTCAGCTTTTTCCCCTTTCCCTGCGTAATTATTCTCATCCACCGCTGATTACAGTTTATAATGGCCATAATTCTCTCCGAATCAATCACTACTTTACTTTACCACTGGGTTACCATTAGAAACATGAGGGAATACAGACACCCCCAGCTGGGCTTTATTTTTTGGAATTGCTGGCTTTTGTCTGGATCTCATTTAATCATCTGGATGTTTCAAAGTACAGCTAAGATTTTAATTCAAAGGAATTTTTTTCTACTCACCCTTAATTCTTCCCTTCATAGTTTTTTTAAGAAGAGATGTGACGGCTGCTTAAATGAGGCTAATACTCTGCGAAATCTGCCAGTGATGTTGCTTGGAGAGATGGGTGGGAGACACAGTAGGGATTCTTGTCATGAATTGATAAATTTCCTTAGTGCTTTACCTACCTGAATATTGTGTAGGCGACTTATCCTGTGTGATTTCCTGAAAGATTTCAGAATTGCTTTTTCTCTCCATGGATTGATTAGAACAAAAATTCCTACTGTGAAGACAAAGTTTTTCTTGTACATTCTACAGAGGTATGGTGATCAGTCATTTACACCTTAGTGAGAATTTAAGGCAACGCAATTTTATTCTGCATTTGCCAGACTTACTATGTACCATGTACTGTGCCAGCATTTTGGCTAATTAAAAAAAAAATGACTACGATCTAGTCTTTGTATCCTGGGGTTCACATGGTGTCTGGAGGTGGTAGGAAGGTAGATACTTAAATAACCATTTTGGCATTCATCACATGCACGTTGGATAATGCGGCTATAAGGTGCAGTCGGAGAATAAGAAGGGATCTTAAGAGTTCCTGGAGGAAATGTGATTAGAACTGAACCCTGGAGGAGGAGAAGGACTTGGCAAGTAGTCATTCTAGGAGGGGGCAGCAGAAACTAATCACAAAGCCTGGTAGGGAAAGAGAGGATGAGGGAGACCAAGGCCAGCAGGAAGCACCTGGAGCAGTGGAATGACCCAGAACCGTGGGTGGCATGAAGGCCAGCAGCCTGAACCCTGGGGCTGGCCGCAGCATCAGGCAACCCCCAGGCAAGCTTTGGATAATCATAGCAGCCCTTCCAGGAGAGTTCTAGAAATACTTGCTGAAACTGCCTTGGCAAACACAAGAGGATAGGACAAAACACCATGTAATTCAGGATATATTACTAGAAATGTCACCTCATGGCTAGTGATGTTTGGCACCTACTGGATATAATGATGAAAGAAGTAATTTTAAAGTATTGGACTCCCCCTCCCCCTATCCCTGAAATGTGGTCTTTTTAAACCTAAACAAAACCAAGTTAAAGTTGACATTCTAATATAAGAATTTGTATAAAAAAATAAGCATCATACTTTAGAAGTACTAAATCAGCATCAACAGCAAATATTCTCAGACCTATTTACACAAAAGCAGGGTTTGTATCCATGGTAGGAATGGGGGCAGGTCGTTCAATTTTGCCTCCGTCCTTACTAGTGCATGGTTGCTTTATTAGGAAACCTATAAACTCTCATAAAGCTCCTTACACCTCCATTTGCCACATTAGCCACATATGAGACCTGAAATAATTCATGCAACAAAACCCCGGGGGGCCACAGTACCGGGGCAGACGTTCCAGGTAACTGCTAATCTGGAAGTTATTTTCTTTCTCAGACAGCCAGGGTGGTCTATATCAGTGGTTTCCAGCTTTTTTTTTAAGTTTCATGAGCCAGTAAAATAAAACATTTTTAAGTTGGGTGGTGGCTGGTGGGGGAGAATAACACAGGTTCTCCCACCTTTTATTTTGCCAACTCAGGGCATTAAGAATAACCACTTCCACCTACTCTGTCCGTTGTGTCACAGAAAAAAGCATACGTTGACACCAAAGCCATGAGCAAACCGTAATCTCAGCACAAAGGATAGTCTTTCAGTTAAAAGCTGCATTGAAAAAAATCTCACTGCATTGTCCTTACTTTTCTTATTTTGCAACAGAATGTTCAAAGATTGAAGGGCATGCGTCCCCTGAGAAGTTCTGATCTGGGTGAGCCCTCTCTCCAGATGCTGGAAGGTAGCCCAGAGAGACACAGTCCTGAGGTTACTTCTCTGGACACACATTGGAAGAAACAGAAAGAACTGTCGCATCTTCCAGAATTATCCAAATTGAGGAAGCAAATTCAGGAAGCAAATCAGGACTACGGTCTCAACTCATGTTCAAAGCGTGACATTTCAAAATAGCAGGAGACAGAGGCTGAGAAATCTGTATTTTCAATTATTACATTGGCCCAGTTATGGAGGGATGTTTAGCGTGTGAGACTTTTTATGGAAGAGCACCCGTGTGGCACAGTCAGCCAGCCAAATACACGGAATTAGGGCAAAAATGTGTTAAGAATTTGAGACAGGACCTGTCCATAAACATCCACTCGGCTAAGGTTTTCATTAATCCCCAGCGTGGGCGCAGAGGGGAGAAAAGAATTCATGGCTAATCGTAACTATTACTGAGTACCTACCATGTGCCAGACCTTTACTGACACCATCTCTTTTAATCCTCAAGACAAATTTATGAAATAGGTATTCGACACAACTTCTTTGTAGTTGAAAAAACACATCCAAGAGAGGGTAAGTTCTTTGCCAAGGATCACACAGAGGTGGAAACAGAACTCATGCCCATCTGATCTGAAAGTCTGTTGGGACCATTGCACCAAGAAACTCCCTGTGGGATCCGTAGCTTGTTTTGCATGTGCATGATCTGCAGTTCTACTATTTAGCAAACTGTTTAGAGTAAAATCATGTGGCTTTTCTAAATCTCCATGAATCCTGTGTCATTTGTATAAAGTTCTGGGTTGAAAGGCTGTCTTCGGATATTGTTAGGGGGCAAGCCCAGGGAAAACTGGTACAGACAAGAGTCTGGAATCCCGACGGCAGACCAGGTAAGCGGCAGTCCTTGTAGGACAGGCCACACGGGATCTCTCCCCATCTGAGAAGACTGTTCTGTCATCGGGGCTGGCTGGCTAATGACTTCTAGGGTTTTGCGGAAGCTTCTGCAGTCCTGCAGGCGCTGGCCATGGGCTGCTGTATCTACCAGGTGGGATGCAAATTCCCAGGAACATGAATCACATCACTTGCTTTCCCCTAGGGCTTTGCTGCATCTTTGGCCCCAAATATCTCATAGCAGCCAGTGCCAAAAAGAAACACCGGGGGAGAGGAAAGCTTGCATGTTAATTCCAGCGGCGACGTAATGAGAATTTTATTCACTTACTATGAATTCCCCTGTGTCCTCCATCCTCCCCTTGGCTTATTAGCTCTCGGTACCTTGTCTGGCTGCTGAGTCTCTAGAGAGGACAGTGAATGCAGTCTGTGTTCCTCCAACAAACCGGCTGTGGTCCTGGCTGCCCTGCAGCTCCCGCAGGGCCACCATGTGCTCTCTCATGCCCGGACAGAGGTCTTCATCCAGGCCCAGAAGCGCGCATCCTCCTTCTCTAAAGAGGACGGCCTTGGAGTGAGGTTTACTCTGAGTCTGGAATCTGTGCAGGCTCTGCCAGGTTTCCCCTTTCTGGAGTGTGTGTGTGTGTGTGTGTGTGTGTGTGTGTGTGTGTGTGTGTGTTTGCGCACATACACCTGTGCATACCCAGAGTTCTCACCACCCCCCAACACAACAGATGTACTCACTTATTTCAGAGAGGGACCTACCTCAATTATGGTCAAAATATGACAAACTGCTTTGTAGTTATCTGGGCCTACAATTCCAGATAAAGATTTAGAAGTATGAGGAATTGTTCAGGGATGCGGAGGGGGGCTGTGGTTTGGGGAGAAAGTATAAACCAGAATTTTGAAAGTATAAACCAGAATTACAGTCAAAAGGTGACAATTTCATTCTCAACTTAGATAAAGAAGGAAATATGCTTTCACGTTAAAAAAAACATGCTTTACTCTCTGCTAAACGCTTCTGCCAGAAGATGTCTCTGAACCACTGTCCTGCTGTCTGTTTGTGTGTGCATATGTGCATGTTAACTGGTCCCGTAAACTAAGAAAAAGAGGAAGACATGGTTCCTCTCCATCCTGGAGACTTGCTCCAGCTCTGCTCTCAAGGTTGCTCTATCACTGAATATGCTGTTTGGGCTTTTTGAGGGGCAAAGGCTGACTTCACACCGGGCCCCACACATAGAAGGGCTCTGCGCTTGGTTTAATGTTCTCGTGTGTTACTGTCTTAAAATTCTTAATAACATATGTATATACAGAGGCTTTGCATTTTCATTTTATATAGACAATCCTATTGGAAATCATATCATAGACAGAACAATGGCTAAAAACACAAATACAAATTGGCTGTATGATTTGGGGTCACTTTACCTCTCTGAGCCTTGGCAGGGCTAGAATTTGGTGATTTTTGGCCCTGGCTATACCTTCAAATCAGCAGAGCTTCGGAGAAATACCAATGACCCAGAGCCCATTGGGAAAGGGACCCAGCATCAGTATAGTTTTGAAGTTTTGTTTGAAGTTCTGCAGGTGATTGTGGTGTCCAGTCAGGTCTGAGAAGACAGGCCTAGATGACTTCTAAGATCCCTGCAGGCTCTGTTTTCCGTAAGCATGTATCCATTTCCCCTGGCGCTTGTTAAAGTTCATGTGACTGCTGCATTGAATTCCATAATGTAGTCATGCTTGTTTTAATTTAAAAAGAACATTTTAAATTTGTTATTGTCTAGTAAAATCGACACTCCAGGAAGATGAGCCATGTTTAATTTGTACAGCAACTCATGGCTTTGTGCTCTCGGATGTGTGTGCAGCCCACTGTAAGAAGCTCAGGACTAGACTGTTGCTGATCTTTTAGGATTCTCAGTTCTTCAGTGTTCTTTGCATCTGTAATCTGTCTCCCAAGATCTTTCCACAGATAGCCATGTTCACATGAGAAATTAATTCCTTGGATATGTGTGTGTGTGTGTGTGTCTTGTACTACTGATATCACTAACCCTGGGCCTGTGAGGAAGTTCAATGTCTATATCAGACAGGTCAAACAGGGACTTATTAGGCTAGTTCCAAAGCAGAAATTCAAGTTCTCAGATGCCCCAACTAGTTAACAAAAGAGTCGTCCCACTCTTAGTCACTTTGGGAGATGCTAATACTGTTGAACAAACAATTGATACCAAACTCTACTCTGGGATTACTCTAGACAAAAACATAGCAAAGGAAAGTTCATCCTCAATGTTCATTGTTCTCCGAGGGACCCCCCAACAAATGCCCAATGTGCTCAAAGTGTATTCTGCCCACCTAACCAGGCCTGACCTCCAGAATGTTCTTCCTTCTTTCACATAGCTCTCCCTGGATTAGAATTTTTTAAAACTAATTCTCACTAAAGTGTCAATGACTGATATAGCATACTTAGTTATTTCCAAGGGTGTTATATTGCCACAGGGCAGCATTTATTTAATCCAAAAGAATATGACTTTAAGGTGGACTTTCAGGCATGAGTGGCAAGCCTGAAAGAAGGGGTATCTTTAGAACTAGAACAGGCTTTCTGGGCCCCCTCAAATAACAGCTGGTCATATGTTTGCCATTTAAGTAACAAATAATGCTATGGGCAAGCAAGCTTTTGAATACATGAAAGCATGTATTAAAAAATTCAACCAACCAAATTTTAAAAACCCCAAGAATGTCTTTGGAATTCCTATTTGCATTGCTCAAAGCCATAAAGATGAATTAAGGGTGCTTCAGTAAAACTTGGCAGATAAACAAGGAGTTTAACATTAATGTTGTGAGAAAGAGGAGAGAAGAAAAAACAAATTGCAATTGAGAGAGACCAAAGCAGAAAGGGCAGACTGCTGGTGTCCCAGAAACAGCATGGGTCCAAGAAACAAGCTAACGGAGATGTGAAAGATTTAATGGCGCCCCATGAACAGGAAGTGGGTATTAAAATGCAGCCCACACACCCCACCAGACCCTGGATCCTGGTACATACCTATGTCCATACAGAGCGGGGCTCCTTTTCCTAATAAGTCCCTCTAGAGGAAATGTCATTTTCTAATTAGTCTGTCAGAAGAGCATGTTCTAATTTTCACAAAGATTCCTTATAAGCCAGTGGCAGTCCTGGAACCAATCCTACTTAATCTGTTGTCCCCTAGGAAACATTTTAAAGGCAGGAATAGCCAAAGGAAGTAAAGTCTCACAGGACTTCAAACCTAGATGCAATGAGGACGGCACCAGAAAAAAAAAAAAAAAAATGGCAAGCAAAGGAGTTGCATTTGGTAAAAGAAACACATTTAGTGAGTCTCTGAAAATTTTCCATGATATCAGGTCACCAATTGCCAGGCAACTCTTCGCTGGAACAGACAAAAAAGAAGTGACCTATCTCTCTTTCTTGCAAGGATCAGCCTGTAATTTGGGAAGAATGTAAGAAAAAAATCAGAGTGTAGGGCTAACGGGGTAGCTCTTGAAACCTATAAGCCAAAGAAGTCACCTTTTTTCATTTTGCTAATTTAATGTGAAAGTGAAATAGGTTCCTTTGCCACCTTGACAGCCAGCTTTCTGGGAAGGTGTCTAATATAGAACGTAAAATGGAGACATGAATCGATGAGACTCATTAATATTCATAGACAGCAGATTAGGGTCGGTGGAAAAAATTATTTATGAAACGGGGGTATTGTCTTCCTTTCAGCAAAAGGATTTTGTTTAGAGAGGATTGCGTTGGGTGACAGGGCTGTGACAGATTAGGTATGAATTTGCAGATTTCTTGGTTTATCTCCCAAGGAAAAGAGCCGAAAGCATTTGCAAGCAGAGAATGTCGTGGGCCGAGCACAGCAAATGCTTCAGCACCACGTGCCAGTAGGTGTAATGAGGTGTCTCGAACGTGAGGTTCAGAGGCCACGGCGTGATGGAAAGCACTGGCGAGGAAGTGAAAGGATGGATTGAGAGTGTGGTTATGTAACAAAGGAACGGGCTGAAAGCAAAACGGGGCTGAGCTGATGTCAGAGGACGGCACAGGGGATGAAAGGGGGCGATTCCCTTTTGAACGTCTGTGTGTGTGGGATGGCGCAGAGCATAAAATTGAATAACACCATACGTGATGTATAATTTTATAATTTCCTCACATTAAATATGTATTGTTGTACTGCCTAAGAAACCTTTGTGTTATTTCTGACTGTAGTTGGTCTGTGCTGTTCTATAATCTAATAAAGACAAGGGGGAAGGCAGTGAGTTCAGAAGTGGGCTCAGATCCTCAAGTGAACTCTGTTAACAATGCTTTGTACTTACACCACGTGAGGATTTATTGCTAGTCTCTTATCTCCCTTTCCTCCTTTATCTTTCTGATCCTTCACAGGCTTGTGCAAATAAGCTGTTGGGGTCTGCTGAAATTTTAAAGTGACAGATAAAAATTTTTTTAGAAGTAAGCATTGAGAATGGCAGAGTGAGAACCTCAGGAGAGACCTTGAATTGTTCCCAAGGACATCCAAAATGCCATGGATATTTAAAAAGGAGTTTTCTGCTGTTCGCACTTCAAAAAATTCAGTCTCCTATGCATGAGCCCAGCCCATTATATTAATAGTTTGGTGGGTTGCTTGAATACTGTAAAGATAATTGGAGAAAGAAGAAGACTATTCTATTTTAGACCATCTATGCACCGGTTTAAATCAGGTAGGATCTCCAATCTGGTTTTTAAATTTTGGGCGGCGCGGGGGGTGGTTAAGGACAGAATTTAAAAATACCTGCTCAGGAATTTGATAGACCAGTCTTTGAAGACAGGTCACTTGGAACTGTGTCAAGCAGAGATTTATGCAGAACAACTGTTACGGAACTAAAAGGAGGTTGCAGAAGCAAGGTTTGGAAGCTGGGAGAATACTTAGCATATCCTACCTTAACTTCTTCATTTTGAAAGTGTAGAAAGTCAGACTGAAAGGGGACTTGGCTAGAATAAACCCCACATGGTACATCCATTCAATGGAATATTATTCTGCCATAAAAAAGAATGAAGCTATGACACATGCTACAACATGGGTGAGCCTTGAAGACATGGTACTAGGTGAAAGAAACCAGACAAAAAGGCCACATATTATATGATTCCATTGGTAAGAAAGGTCTAGAATAGGCAAATCCCTAGAGACAAAAAGCAGATTAGTGATTGCCAGGGGCTAGGGGAGAGGCGTGGGAAGTGACTGCTAACAGGGATAGGGGTTCTCTCTGGGGAAACGAAGTGTTCAGGAATGAGACAGTGACGGTGGTTACGATACCTTGTCAATGTGCTAAAACCCAACAAATCGTACAGTCTAAAATGGTAAATTTTATGTTACATGAATTTTACCTCAATTTTTTAAATTGCAAAAAAAAAAAAAATAATAATACATAAAAGGGAGGCTTGACCAAAGTTGTTTAGCAAGCACTGTAACCCAAGTTACATCCGAAGGGGGCTCTCTTTCTATTCAGAGAACTTCCTCAGAATCGTGTTTTTAATGTCTAAAATAACATACATGGGATTATAAAGAAAACCAATTATATTAAAATACAGTTATCAAAATGTTTTTAAAACACTGAATTTGCACTATAATAACGTATGTGCTTCTATAATAGGTGAGCACATTCTACACCAACTATGTGATGTTAACATACAAAGTAAATTAGCCAACGCAGGCATTTAGTGTGGCTTTTCCTTTCAAAAACAAAATCCCTGTGTTTATTAGCATCGCCATATGCTACCAGTGAAATGCAGTTTATTAGGGAACTAGTATTTGGAGAAAGATAATAACAGGTAGAATTACCTCTGAGTAGTGATACTGTCTTGTTTAAAATACTGTTAAACTCTGCCTTTTAATTTACTCAAGCCCCGCAGGTCCTCCCAGAACTAATTGAAACTCACAGTGAAGGTTTCCAGATACCAGCACCGTCCTAGGTTTTGATCTGCTCAGAGCCACAAGGCAAATTGCTTCCCCAACTCTGGCGCCCAGGCTCCGCAGCAGCAGGGAGTCGTAGCTTATCATGAAGTCAGTTTTCAGCTGTTTAACCAACAGGTGGCTGCCCTCCAATCTTGGGTTCCAGTCTGCTGCCTTTGGTTATTTGCTTTTAATTAGTGAAGACCACTACCCGCCCCAGACCAGCAAGGGTATAGGGCTTCTGTCTTTATCCACTAAGCTGTTCTCCTCTGCAAACGATATGGATGGCGCAAAAGTGAGTGTATGATCTGAGCGTGTGCGTACATGTATACTCAAGCGTGATGTCTATGAACTGCACGTGTGTATACCTATACACACATGTGTGTGTCACGTATATGTTCGTATATATGTAAGTCTCTTTCTTGTCTCTTTGGACTTGCTCTCCCTTCACTGTTAAAAATGGAAGAAAAGAGCGTCCAGCTTGTTCGTTTCTGGTGGGTAATAGCCCCAATTCCCTGACCCATAACTCTAAATCAGGTTATTGGACAACTTAGCTTGGCCCTCTGGCTTCTGCTTAACCATTCTTCAGAGCTTCCATTCTTTTAGACAACCTTATTAGCAGTGAATTTGATTCCCAAAGCTTCCAAAGCCTGAAATGATCGTGTGTTTTGCACTTTGGCAGGAAGCTCTCCTTCATTTTATCTCCCTTACTTGAGAGTCTGAAGTTCCCTTGGTTTTTGAAGCTTCAGCCAGCTCCACCCAAAGTGCAAACACCTTACTGGTGCAGCAGAGGTGGAGACGCAGGGGCGCTGTGACTGCCTGTCTTCTCGCTCATCTGGGGCAGATTTCACTCACTGAATGCAGCACTCTTTCCCATGACCCTGGATCTAGCCTCAGAATCCTTCTGAACACATGGGACAATAGATTAAAGCTGACATGAGGCAAAACCTATTTGCCAGCCCTGGATTAAACCCTAGTCAGTGGACAGTGAAGGCATGAGGTTTTACATCGCTGGCAGACAACTGGCTCATTGCGCAATGAAAGGCTGTGCCCTCAACCCCAGCTAAAGCTTCAAGGCCACTGTGTGTTCTGAAGTAAACAAGTTAAATGCTGCTGCATAACAGCATCTCTTAAGCCACAGCAAAGTGCTCACGTTATCTGTGAATACACGTGGGAGTAGCTGGTGGTACGGAACTGCTGGGGAAGAGGAGCCAGAGAAATGCGCCAGTCCCCTGTACATCGGGAGATAGGGGATCCGCTGCTCCCCTGCAATCCCCAACAGGTCCTGGTGCAGCGGTCGGAGGGCCGCCCCAGGGGTCCCGCTCATCACTGTGCTGCCCCTTGGCCCCTGCGGTCTGCCGCCCACTCTCATCTCTCCCTGACCTCCCCTCCTTCTCTTTCTAGGCTTCGTTTGTCCACCTTCACATGAACCTCTGATTTCCCTGCACCTTCAGGCACCAGCCTCAGTTTCTGAGCACATCCGGCATTGTTTTAACCATTAGCACTTTCTCATTGATATATTGTTCTGTTATAACAAATCTCCTGCTTCCCTCTGCCGTTTCCACATCTCTTAACGGCATTTCTGCCCATCAGATCGGCCGTGGAAGGCATCCTCTTGCTTAAAAGAGGTATCCATTTACGTTTTTTTACTCAACAGTTCACGTCCGCTCTGTCATAGAATGACTCTTCTCTCCAACCCAGACACATGCCACAGCCCCGCCCCTGTTCCATAAAATTTTTGATTGTCGGATATTTCAGGCAGCAAAAGATCAGCTCCACTGCTGAAGGCAAAGCCAGGCAGGGGACAGCCCCATAAACTCATGCTGGTCATCTTAGCCACAGCTACACCCTTTGCACAAAACTCTCTCAATATCGTGGGCTTCCCGATACAGGGAAGAACACAGGGCATTCATTTTCCTCTCTCGGCTCTCACTCAAGCGATGAGGGAATCTGAAAGGTGAGTTTCTAGCTAAAATCTTTGGAACACCACTTAGTCTGGGGCCTCCTGAACTTCCTAGCCCGTCAGCTGACTTGGGTATCTGAGAATCTGTGGGGCGCAGCGAATACAGCGGTGTGCAGAGCACGGGGTGCCACCTACCACTCCCCTGTCCCTGCCAACCCAGAGAAGTAAATAGAGCTCAAAACCATCCACCGAAGGGATCAATGCCTGTTTCCCAAGCACAGCTTGCAGTAAAAGCTGCAGCCAACTGCAAAGGTGCCAGGCAGCTAAGAAAAACATGGCTAATCCTGAGTGCTTGCATTTCCTCAATATCAGATTGTTCACAGTGCATTTCCCATGGCTACCATTCAAACAGGCGGAGGACCTGCAGAGCCATGAAAAGGGTCCTGGCTTTGGAATGAGAAGACTTGGGTTGAGTCCTGACTCCTGCCCTGGCTGGTGGTGCGACCTTGACCACATCTTGGGCAGAGCAATCTTGTGGAACCTCAGTGTCCCATTGGCAAACTGGGGGATCATTACAATGTCTTGTTCTCGGCAGTGGTTATGAGGTTCTATAGCTCAATGGAGACATGAAAGCCAATTGTGTAGTGTAACTGGCATTACAAAAGCAAGAACTTTTCCTTCCTCTCCTTAATTCAACAGCCTGTGCTGCTCCTGAGAGAGCACCCCTGCCCCCGGCTCTTCTGCCTTGCTGTCTCCAGCATTTGCAAGAGGCACCCAAAGCTGTGAATAGGGTGCTCAGTGGATTGGATGGGGGGATGAGTTCTCCATGTCTCCATCTTTCCCGTGCAGATGGATAAGGCAGCTGAAATTAATGACATTCTGAGCCACTGCAGTGCTCATCTGCTTAACAATCCAATTTCTAGGACGTTTTAGAAGTTGTTAGCTGGCTGCCAAAAATGAGGATCATTAAAAATAGATTCACAGCTGTTCAGGAAGCCAGAGATATAATTTTACCTTCATTATGCCTTATTGCAGATGTTATTGATTTAATCTCATTGCATTTTACTGTGTAATATCAATTCACACTGTCTTTGACTTGGAAATCGGGAACTGTATTTATTCTTCTTATTCTCATAGCAGAAGATATGCTTAGACTGACAGCCAAACTGACACCAGCTTCCAAGGCAGTGGCACCATGTAGACAAGGCCCAACTGTGCAGAGTGCAGAGGTGATTTAGCGTAGTCCAGTGAGACAAAAATAATCTAAAAATGGGGCCAGTGCCTCTTTTAAGATTGTGTCTACGCTCACAAATGATTCAAATAAATAAATCAAAAGAATCCTGGTTTTGCTTACAAGTCACCAAATAAATTGGTTTAATGAATCCTTCTCTTTTCTGTCAATTCTTTTATCCTGAAAATTTCACTCTAAAAGTTACTAAAATAGAATTTAATCCAAAATAAATTAGGACACATTGGGATATTGTTTTCCAAGAGGTGTTTCTCAGAACATTTGTCTTGAGCTACTCTGTGATTTACCGAAAAAAAAAAATTTCCCAACTCAAAAAGTTTGGGAAGCCCTACATAATTTCTACATAATAAAGCCCTCCTTTTAATAAGTCATATTATATAGTAGCATATTAAAGGTTCCAGGCAGCAAGGAAAGCTGGTTGACTTTATTTAATCCAGTATTCTCCAAATGAATTTGATGCAAAAACATTTATTCTCCTTATCCATTAACATCCCTCAGTGCTAGTGTGCCAGGAAAGACCCTCCGGAAATTGTTGGTTTAAGACAGATCTGGAGGAAGGAAGGCCTCCCCTTTGCTAGGGAGCTCCACACCTTGTCCACTGCCTCTGCTGCCGCCATCTTGAAGCTGCATGAACTGTTCTTGATGTACAAAGATTCGGTTTAGGAATACTTGCCCCCGATTGGCTGCTGCATCCCTACCCTTTCCCTTATTTCAGTGCCTCAGCTTCCAAACTCAGATTCTAAAAACTCAGCTTCCAAACCCACCTCCTGCTTCCCCATGGCTCATGCATAACCCAGCCCTGGGGAAGCTGAAGCTCTGCTGGCCACATCGTTAGGAAGTGCAGCAGGGCCCAGAGAGGTCTACTGTGTTTTTACCAGGTTTGGCCTGTATGACATTAGGCACAAAATTATTCCAAGTTTCTACCCTTTTTGTAACATTAATATGCTTCATGGTTTTCAGCAAGTCATTTAGCTGCTCTGTCCTGGTGGCCACGTGGCATTGGACGCATTAAAATTTGCAGCTGTTTCTGTCTATATTTATAAGAGGTTAGACAAGAGCCCTGTATCACCAAGACTGGCATGTGAAAGGCTCCATGTGCACCGTTTGGTTTGATGAGCTCACACTGGAGGTTTTACCAGCTCCAGCCGACATCATCCAGGATGACGTGTCTTAGGGATTTTTCCTTCCCTTTCTGCCCACTGCTTTGCAGACCTCTCCATACTGTTAGCTTCCAGGCTAGCGAACTTCTATTTATAGCTATGCCACTTTCTTTTGTTTCATAGAAAATATAATACCTTTGATCATTATGTTTAACATTTGCTACCAGTTGGCAAAGAATGTGAAACAATTTTATTACTCTCTTTCCCCAGCCCCCATCTGCACTTCCATGTCCCAACTTCAGTGATGTCCGCACAAACCCAGCCAATCCCCAGTGGTGACTTACCATCACCTCTCAGGATGGCAGCTGTGGGCAAAAGTTTGGGTGGGGAATAGGCCAAGGACACAGACCTGATCTCATGTGGCACTTGTTCCCCATTTTTACTAACTCCACAATGGCAGACAACTTGTGTCCCCTGTAGATTGTGAGGTACCCAGGGCCTGGCCTGTTCCTTCTCCACACACATCATGGGGTCGAGCACAGAGCTCAATGCCTGTTGCTAATCAGGGGATTAGCATCTCCCAGCTGGTCAGGGATGGAGCCAGAGGCTGGTTCAAAGTCTCAGTTCTGCCCCAGGAATGGGATTCTGCCAGAGCAGTCAACTTATTCTCCACATTCAGACTTCATTCTCATAAGAACTCCAGTCGAGTAACACGAACTGAAAAGGTAGCTGGGGCTCAAAACCACATATGCTGTGCTACTGAGAATTATCTAGATTTTTAAAAAAATCATAGCTTATGCTTAATATGTTCTGTTCAAGAATTGTGTTTGGGGTAGGCAGGGGGCATAACTATGTTTATATACTCGTAATCTCATAGATTTTCACATTGGGAACAGATCTTCGAGGACATTCAGATGAACTGCCTCATTTTTATAAATAGGAATCCAAACTCCTGAGAGAGGTATAACTCACAGACACATAACTAATTAACTAAATAATTAATGATGCTGGGAGAAACCCATCTTTACCCAAATCCAAAAAGGAGATCCATTCTCAGAAGTTTTATTTATTTTTTTCCAGATCTTTCATTGATACCTATTTTTCTCTTCAGCTTTCAAGTTACGCTACATTTTTGCTGCTCTGATATGATTCAGAATTAAGACTCCTAAAATCAAACCAAAATGAAATTTCCAGAAAAACTCTAAAGAATATGAAACAATGACAGACCAAAAAGGAAAACACAATCTGGACTCATGCTTGAATGTAGTCAAAAATACTGCAAAAGCAAAATAGAACTAATCTGTATAATGTAAAGACAATATATTAAGATTAATAACTAGGGATAATTCTCTTAGCATACGCTGATAAAGGCAAAATGACCAACTCAGACATATTAAGAAAAGCATTGGAAAATAGAAGCGTGTTTTGCATAGCTGAAGCTAACTCATTAACGTTGCTATCAAACAAAGGAATAAAAAATAAAAAGGAATTAAAAACAGACGTGAAGAAAACTAGCAGAGCGGCGCCACCTAGTGTCTATTTTCTGAAAAAGCAGCTGACTTTTCCTGCGCCCTCCTGTGGTAGAATTTAGCATTACGTCCTAAACAGGAAAACAAATTCTATAAACGTATTGTTTGATTTATTTCCTCTACTCTTGATGGGAGTCAGAAAGAGACAGCATCTCAGCATGTTTTCTAAACAAGACATACTTACATTTGCCATATTTAAAACCGAACAACTACAAATATACAATTTCCTTTTTATGGCAGGATAGTCTTTGGACATAGTTTCAAATGAACCCCAATCATTAACCTTTAAGATCTGAATAAAGGTACATTTATGAGCTTCTCTGCC
>NW_012140080.1:2146201-2147946 GCF_000956105.1 Propithecus coquereli
ATAAGAATATAAAGCAAGAAAATATTTTGTATAGCTGTACAATGTGTTTGTGTTTTAAGGTAAGTGTTATTACAAGAGTCAGAAAGTTAAAAACTGTAAAAGTTTGTACAGTAAAAAAGTTACTATAAGCTAAGGTTAATCTATTATTGAAGAAAGTAACGTTTTTTCTGGAAATGCCGTGTAGCCTAAGTGCACAGTGTGTGTAAAATCTGCAGTGTGCACAGGAATGTCCTAGACCTTCACATTCACTCACCACTCACTCACTGACTCACCCAGAGCAGCTTCCGGTCCTGCAAGCTCCTTCACAGTCAGTGCTTACACAAGTGCGCCATGTTTTATCTTTTGTGCTGTATTTTTACTGTACCTTTCTTTATGTTTAGATACACAGATACTCATTGTTGTGTTACAGCTGCCTGCGGTAATCAGTACGCTGACGTGTGTACAGGTGTGCAGCCTAGGAGCGGCAGACCATACCACGTGGCCTGGGTGTGCAGTAGGCTGCACCGTCCGGGCGTGGGCAAGTACACTCTACGATGTTCCAGTGAAATAACCTAGCGTTGCCTTTCTCCCAACGCATCCCTGTCGTTAAGCCCCTGGCTGGACAGGCATCTATCTCATGGTGAGTGGATGCATGTTAAGCACTGGAACAGCACTTGTCACAAAGTGTCAGAGTGTTTTGTTATTATTAAATAGTACCACATTTTCTCACTGAATTAGGTAGAAAGTTCTTCCCTTCACAATCAAGGTGCCTCTAAATTTGACTCCAATTTGGCTTCCTGCCTTTTCTTCTTCTACTTTCCTAAGAGTTCGACACCGAATTGTTCTAATTTCCCCTACCCCCCACCCCAAATACTTGCAAGTTTATTGGTGTTCCCTTCTCCAGCCACCCTCTTCTGGCTCAAAAACGGCCGTGTCCTCCTCACTACCGACCCCTAGTGGTTAGCACAGTGATGGACAGGTGGCGAGCTTGAGGTAAATGCTAGGTGTTAGGGTTTTACAGTTATCAACAGCATTGCAGCAGCTCCCCTCCCTTATCCCACAGGGCTATGTTTCAAGACCCCCCATGGCTGCCTGAAACCATGGACGGTACTAAGCCCTATATCTGCTACCTATCCTATACATACACACCTATGATAAAGTTTAATTTATAAACCAGGCACAATAAGAGACTAATAATAACTAATAACAAAATAGAAAAACTATAATAATACACTGTAATAAGTCATGTGATTGTAGTTTCCCTCTCTCTCGAAATATCTTATTGTACTCTACTCACCTTTTTTCTTGTGATGAAGAAAGGATGTAACAGGAAGGCAAGAGAGCTCATCACACTACTCAGAATGACACACAATTTAAAACATATGAATTGTTTATTTCTGGAATTTTCCATTTAATATTTTCAGACTTTGGTTGACCACGGGTAAGTAAAATTGCAGAGAGCAAAACTGCCGATAAGCAGGGAGGACTACTGTGTATCTTCCAAGGTCCAATCCCAAAGTCACCTCCTTCACGAAGTTTTTCCCAACCCCTACACATCTGAGACACCTTCCTCCTCTGAGCAACCTCCGACTGTTGCCTAATTTACCCCGGGCAGCGTCTCATCCTCTAGGGCTTTGCTGTCTAATACAGTGACCACTGGCCACTTGCGGCTGTTGAGCACTTGAAATGTGTCTGGTCCAAATTGGGATCCGCTGTAATTGTGAGATGAATCTGGATTCCAAAGACTTTGTATAAATTAAAACTAT
>NW_012140080.1:2148441-2174842 GCF_000956105.1 Propithecus coquereli
GCTGATGAATGCATGGGATCCACAGGAGAAATCTGAAGTTCTGAAAGATAGCAGAACTGCAAGACAGGACCGAGCCAGTATCCCTAAATCACTACATGGAAGGCCACCAAGCAATCCACCTCAAACTGTATCATGAGCAAAAAACAAGCCATTATTGTGTTAAGCCACTAAGATTTGATATTATTTGTTAGAGCAAACTAGTGTTAATTATCTGAACAGTTAATATATGCATTTGGATTATTTCCAATTTTTATTATTATCCACAGTTTTAGGATAAATTACTAGAAAGTAGAAAGGGTATGTACACGTTTCATAACCTTTCGAAACAATTGGAAAAATTCCCTTCAGAAAATTTAATATAGTATCTTTCTTCTTAGGTTCCTTACTAGATGGAAAGCCATGTGAGGCCGTTTACTTTGATTGCTTCTAAGTATGTTGCAGATAATAAGGTATGTGTTAAATATTAAAGAAATTAATTATTAAGCTCACAATACATATACAAAAGGAAATATTGTTACTTTCAAAATAATGACTTGGAAGTATAGATTTCAGAAACTGCATGAGTTATATAGGTGCTTTCAAGAAATAAAGGTCATAGAAAAATGGCAGTAAGTAAATCTATGTGCTTGGCAGGAACTTCAACTAAAAAGAAGATGCTTCTGTTATTCTAATCATCACAGTGAAGCCATAGATATAGTCAGTCAGTTTGGGTATGTACCTCCCACACCATGGGTTGGCAGATTGCACTTGGCATAGGGGTGCGTCTTTTTCTTCCTCCGTGGATTCTCTGTATATATCTCATTGTATACATATGTGCCAGGCATATTTCCTATATCACAAACTAGTGACTTATTTGTAACTACATTTGGTTCTCTAAGAGACACAAATGTTAGGTTTGGGAGAGAGCAAAATAAGATAAAATGACTTTTAAGATTCTTTCCAACTCTGAAATTCTATATGAGAGCTTCTGCAAGGAAATAAATGCAGTTGACTGGTGCATGAGACTTCTCTGAAAGAAATCACAGATCAAGTTAGGGGCCAAATTTCAGTCTAACAGGCATTTAGTTTTCTGGAAGCCCAAGCAGGGACAAGAACGTAACTGTGTTTCAATCACAAACTAGGGCTGATTCTTCATGGTAAAGATCACTAAAGAATTCCAACCCCTTGTTATCCAAGTTTATCCTAGTTTATGTCCAAAATTCTTTCAGAAGAATATGATTTCACTTTGAGTAGAGTTGAAGGTTTCAAGTCCTCAGCCTGCTAAGAATAGCACAAACCCAGATTCTAGCCCTCCTGGAACAAGGACATTCTCGTGCTATTGCGGTAAGAACCTCTGCTGAGTGCGATAAAAAAAAAATGGGGTGCATTCCCAATGAATGAGGCCACCATGGCCCTTGATGTTATTTCTGAAAATTTTATTAATGGTTATGGCACAATGACCACAGAAAGATGAAAAAGAATCCTATCATATTCATTCTTGAAGGAAATTTGAGTCATAGATAAGTGGATTCCAGAACAGTCCTAGATAACAAACCAGCTGAAAGATCTAACAATAAAAGAAAAGATGATTCTTCTGTTGGATGCAAAACAACTTGTTAGCTGGGTGTGTTTTCTGTGGCTGAATTGACCTGATTGTCCAGCTGTTCAGTGTCACCAAGACACCTTTCATTAGGGAAGGTGAAGAAGGATAGTGTCTGATAACTAAACCTCACACCCCTTGAACAAATCAGAAAGAGATGAGCTTTGGGGGAGCAAAGTTTCTGGCATAAGTATTTCTGTGTTTTATTTGGAATTTTACTACTCTTCTGTAGTTATATGGCGATCTCTAAACTGTAAACCCATTATCTTCTCAGACTGGCCCAGTGGCAGGGTTCTAGGTGGGACGTGATTTCTACCAACTTCCTTTGCAATCTATCATATTCATATACATAGACAGAGAGAGATATATATGTATATATATACACAAATATACCCATATGTACATATATATGTATGTTTATAAATACATACACATACACACACTCAGGTAAGGTCAAGGCCAAGGAGACCTCTTTGGTAGAATAATAGACCTAATAGGCCAAAGAACATCAGAGCTTGAATATGCCATGTGCGAAGCCAGGGTCCTCACCCTCCAGCGCCTAGAAAATGCCTGGCAGAGCCATGAAACTCTTACTGGAGTAACTTTTTTTTAAAAAAGGAACAAGGTTGCCACGTCTCCTAACACCTGGATGGCCAATATTTATTGATGACCTATAATATGTCAGATGCAGCACTCGAAATGTAAACAATAGCAGAAACAATAATAGAACAAGATTCTAATCATTTTTTAGTCTGAAAGCAGGTTTCTAGCTTATATCAACTTACACTTGAGAATTGTTCTCAAGAAAGGACAGAAAAGTACTAATTGGCAATAAGGTGAATCGTGAGCCTCTCGTTACAAGCGTGTTCTCTGCTGTTCTGCATGCGCCTCCCTTTCCCTATCTCTGCATGAGTTTGTGGTGTGAGAACAGCTGCCCAAAGTCATATCAAATGACACACTCCAAATTTTCTTTACTATTTAGGATATATTCTAAATAACTTAGCAGCGTTGAGACTTTCGAATACTGAAAGCACTCAATGAATGGAGCCATTTTGCGTTGTGTTCACCATAGGCAGGATGGTTAAGGTGACTCAATTGTAGAACAAAGAATCAAGCCAAGTAGAATGTCCCTTCTATTTTTTTATTGGAAAAGGGTTTTAGCCACGAAAATGATACTGCCTTTCTTATCGCTCACATCATTGATGATTCTTCCTCATTCATGGAATAGCACCCTGTGTTGGCCCTGGGCGACCATTCAATAAACACAGCATTTATTAAATTTAATAAAATCCTTCACCTCTGGGTTGAGCAACTATCCAAAAATGCTTTCCTTGTTCTCTAAACTGAAATCTATTGCTCTTCTACTCTCCTTTCTTTGTCCTGGGCACCTTCACTTTGGCTTTAGCTATATAAGGTACTTGGGAAAATGACTGCCCTAATCATAATCTTTAAGATCTTTACAGAAGGTGTCTATAACTGGAATTTCCTCATTACGTTAATGTCCTTCTAGTCATAGCTTCATGGGCCTATTATGTGTAAATTAGAAACACATTATTCCACCAGCAAAGCTTTTCTTTCAAATGCATAGAATTTTATAACCTGTCACAATGTATTAAATTCTGAATTATTTGTACTGAAACTGACTTTTTTCTGTAAGAAGATGTCAAAGGATCTTAATTTCAGCTAATTCTGGCAACCAAAACAAGTCTCCTCTACTTAATAGCTGGCAATGGTCTCCACAGCAAAATGCTTCCAGGAACGATTGGAAATTACAAAGATAATGGTGTGTTTCTTTAGATTAGCACACCTCTGAAATGTGATGCTTTTGCCAATTCAAGGCTGCCTTGCTGTCTTTTTAAAACTGAATTTCCTGGAAAGTTCTTAAATATTAAGAAGATTTGATGTAGGTAGACAAGACGACAGAAAACGGGAAAGCTAATGGACAGACCGTGAATGACCTGTACAGAGTTCTCGAATTTCATATGGGCTACTTCCAAATAAGGGAAAACTTGGCAGGCCTGGGTTTGGAATCTTCTTTAGTTTGTCTCTCTTTGCAGAGCTTGTTTTTTGGCTTCACAGCGATCAACTGGAATATTCCCCCCAGGGATGATATGTTGTGTGTGGGAAAGTCGTCAACCAGCTCATAAAGTGTGATGGAAACTCAGCACTGGAGTGAAGAGTTTGCCATTAGACATCAATGTTCTAACTCCAGTTGTGAACACAAATATCTAACACCAGGGAGATGTTCTCGAATACATCAAGAAAAGCTCTATGCTTGATGAACATTAATTCATAATGATAGCTAATATTTATTAAACATCAGGCATGACAATAAGTGCTCTATGTGCACTATCTTATTTAATCCTAAAAAAAAATGCCTATGGGGTAGACTGTATTATTATCCCTATTTTACAGAGGGTGATTCTGAAGCTAAAGAGGGAGAGTCAGGATTTGAACTCAGGTCATCCTGAGTTTACACATTTTAATAAGACCACCAATTTCTTCTCTCTCTCTCTGTATAAGAGTGAGCTGCCTGGTTCATAAAGGAGATTCCGATCCAGATCTTGGAACTTCTTGTTGGTACCTTTAGGTTTCTTTGCATTTATGTTTCCACAGCCCTTTCGTTCCCCATTAAGTAGGGGTGGTGTGTATCTGAAGATAGTCCCAAAAAATCTGAGGCATCATACTCAAAACAAATACATTGCAGGTGGGTTATCAAGGCACTCCAACTGACTAATCAATTCAGTCAGTTTCAGATTGACCAATTCAAATCTACGGTTCTCTTGGCATTGTGCCAATAAAGTTTTAGACAAAGAATCAGCTAATTTCTGTGACTCCATCATTCCAGCTGCTTGGCCCTGAGTTTCCAAACTAGTAGGTAGATTTTTTTTTTCCTCTTACTTTCCTCTCATTTAAAAAAATTTTGATTTTCCTTGCTTACTTCTACTATTTATCTTTGGCAAATCCTGCCTGAACAACTGTGAGCTTTCTATAGAACCATTTTACCATTTATGCTCATGGTAATGTCAAATGCAGGTGTGCTTAATTTTAGTATTAACAATAAAAATAATTACATTTGCCCCTAAATAACAGCATATACTTCCCATGCTTTGTGAGCTATAATCCTTCTATTTGTTTTTCTCCACGTGTGATTTCCAGTTAAAATCATTCTCAATAATAAGACTCTGAGAAAGGAAATTCTCAGTTTTACTTTTTTATGTGGCATGGGAAACTTGGACAGCATCTCCTTTAGGACAGATGTGGCTTGGATGCCTTGAACTTGAACAAGGGCTGTCTGCTAATCAGGTGACCATTGGGTTGCAATTAATAGAAATTCACTCAAACTGTATAAAAAACAAAATGAAGTTTTCCAAGCAAGTGTTTTAAAGACAAAAATCAGGGCAAAAAGGATACACCAATGAACCAGAAAGTTCAATTAATCAGAACATTTTTTCACAAAGTTATCTAGCTCATTAAATTTCATGCTTCCATTTGTTCTTTTATGCATTCATTTGTTCCCTTAAGATTTACTGAGCATCTGTGATCAACCAGTCATTGGGACACAGAGACAGGGATGCTAAAGTCTTTGTCTTTAGGAAGCCTTGTCTTCCCTCCCTGGGGATGTATCCCTTCCTTCTGAGCATCTGTGTATGTGTGCTATTGAAGAGTTGCTGAAAAATGGTGCCCAAGATAGGAGTCGGTAAGTAGAAGCTAAAAAATGGTCACTCACTCTCAAATCTGTTAAAGATTAACTTTGGATGCCCAAATTGTGGGCTTGGTTAAGATGAATACATAGGTAAATTTCTTGAAATGCATTACTCATTGACTTCAAAGAAAATACAATTCAAAGCTACAAAAAAAAAAAAAATAAAACTGAGTTCAATAGGTCACTAAGACAGACATGATTATTTCCCTTGACTGGTACTTAATGCTCTAATAGAAGAACTCTCCTAATATCCCTGTTGCTGTCAGGACTTCCCCCTGCCCAAGTGCACGGGCAGTAGTTCTCCAACTTCCTGTGCATCCTCATGATCACCAGGAGGGCTGGTAAAGGTCACGATTGCAGGGCCCTGCCCCCTGAGTTTCTGATTCCTCGGGTTTTGGCTGGACCTGAATATTTGCATTTCTAACAGGTTCCCAGGTGATGCTGATGCAGCTGGTCTGGGGACCACACTCTGCAATGGTTTTATTGATTTAAACAAATGTTACTCAAAGTGCCATCTGCAGATGTGAACTATTTGTTACTGGTCTTCTCCAAAGTAAGTGCAGAGACTGAAAGTGAACGTTTGGAATGTTTTATAATCTGACATTGTCATGACGTTCGAGTGCATGAGCAGTGGGCATATCCCATTCAACAGGGTATAGATAAGTTCAGAGCTGTTGAATTTGCATCATGAGGCACATGTGGTGCAAGGTGCTGCCCACATTTCATTCTGTGATAGATTGAAAACATAAAACACTGGTCATTGGCCACAGATAGTTGGAGAAACACCACTTTCTAAACCATCATGCCATATTGCCTCATTATTTTTTAAGAAATGGTTAGCACACAAATGAGTCAGGTTCATTCCTCCTCATATAGTATGGGGCCAGTCTTGGCCTGGCACTCACTCCCCCACGAGGCCTGAAGGAAGCAGACAGGGCTGCAGAGTCTGGCCCCAGGTGTGACACCACACTCAAAGAAGCAAGTCAGCCCGGGGTTCAAGGAGCTCAGGCTTCTTTGAGGTTGGAGGTCTGGACAGAGAAACTGACCAGATAGAATTTAGGTGCCCAATTCTATGTGAGGATCCAACTGGGTAACCAGGAAGGTTGAATGCTTCCCAGTGAGGTCAACATGGGTCCCTCAATTACAGGCAGTCAGGGAGACTTCAAACCCAATCAGAAGGTTCTCAATTGTCTCAGACACCTGAACCCCAGGTCCCGGAAACTGACTTATAGCCTGGGTTTAGACACGTGGGCATGACTAGGTGTGCAGCTGGGGACCAAGAGCAGCACCCAGGAAGGCAGAGCCCAGGAAAAGGGAAGGTTAAAAATCATCCTCAGCTACTTGGGCTGGCATTTTCTTTTATCTCTTTAAATATTTTTATTAAAATTCCCAATGATCTGTTTCCTAATTATCAGAATTCAGTTGTTCTATGCCTTCAATTGTAGGGTCCTCTTGGGTTGGTCAGAAGTTTTCCCATGTGAATGGGGCCTTCTCCACGATTTCAAAGCTTGATGAATGTGCTTCAAATTGACTTTGCTAACTGTCTTTTCAAATGGATCTCCAGAGAGCTCTACAATTTTACTAGCAGTGATTCATTTTTTAATATTTTGCACTTCAAGCTCTGATAAATTCAGTGTTCTTTCTAAGCATTTATACAAATTAGATTGCAGTGGAGGAGTTTAGCATTTTTACATGTTCAATATGTCAAGACCTGATAAGTAGCTGTCACAGCTGACTGTTTGCTTCTCTGGTCCCCACTGAAGTCTGTCCTGTTCTAAAGCTTTCCTTGGCCAGAGTCATCCCAAGAAGAGGTTTTCATTACTTTCTATCTAGAAATAACCGTCAGCTTGTTTTCATGGTCTCCAGTCACTAATTTGAAAGAATCACCTCCTGGAACCTCTACCTCCCAGCCAGAGAACCCATGCTCCAGAAAGGCTGCAAACTGGCTGAGACATGGTGGGGCCACAGGCTGTGGATAAAGGTGTGAGTTTCAAGACCACCTGCCAGGGAAGCGGAAAGCAGTCTGACATGAGGGTTTGCACTGTGATCAGACAGATCTGCTTTGGAATCTCACTGTATCATTTAGAATGTTTTTGATTGCAAGTAACAGAAAACCAAGTGTAACTGGTTTCATAGTAAAATTTAGTGACTCATATTGGGGCAGAGGCAGAGGAGGCTTCTGGGTTGGTTGTACCGGTGGCTCAATGACACCAGTGGCTTCTCTCTCCACTCTGCTGTTTCAGCTTCATCCTCAGACTGATTCCTAGATTCCCCTCAAGGCTGCAGGGTGGCAGCAATCAGGGCTAACTGCTTCCTCATCAGGGGCTGGCAGGGGAGAGAGAGGGACAACTGCTCCCCCTATCAGTGAAGGAGAGTCAGTCACTCCAGTATGCGTGGCTGGAGGAATGTGCTGCACTGATTGGCTATGGTCTGGTCTAGGTGAACTGTTCCATGGAATCACTGTGCAAAAGGGATAGGACTGCCATGGTCGCTTTAAACCAATTAGAGTCACTCATTGGAGTTGGGGATGGAGCTGCTCTCACCAAAACCAAAACTAGGAGACACCTGAGAGGAAGGATGAGAGGAAGGATGCTGGGGAGACAACAAAAGCGTTCATGATACTGGCTCTGCTACCCGTATTCCCTTGGCCTAATCATTTCACATCTTTGAGCCTCAGTTTTCTTATTTATAAAACAAGATTATCAACCTCCCTGGCTGTTGCAGAGGTTAGGAATAAGCTTAGGATAATAAGGAGACTTTCGCTGGGCCTGGCACACTGTAAGTGCTTGATAGATGTTATGAGGGAGAAGCTAGGTTAAAGGGGGTGCCCACTGTATTTAGGCATTACGTTCTTTCACGCGCTTGTTTCAAATGGGTCTTTCTCCTTAGTGGAAGCAAGTTCAACAGCTATACATGGACTGTACAGAGACTTTGTTCAGAGAGATCATTTACATGATGACTTACCAGAACATTAGGTGAAGACACTCAAGATAGGCTATTCTAACACATTCAGGGAGCATCTCTGAGTAGTGAGTCTAATAATAATACTGTTAAAACCAAACAGATGAAATCAAGAAAAAGAAGAAAATGAAGATAGAAGAGAGGAATAGTTACAACTTATTGAGCATTTAGAGGTGTTATCCTAAGCACTTTACGTGAGTTGTGAGGCCTCGATGTTGGTTTTATTATGTCTATTTGTATATGAGAAGCTGAAACTTACAGAAGTTAAAAAGTTTGCCCAAAGTCAATAGCCATTAAGTGACAAAACCTGGATTTGATCCCAAATTAATGACTCTAAAGTTCATTTTATGTTCTCTATACCAAAACTACTTGCAAAGGAGGGTGCCTCATTCATTCATTCATTCACCTGAGCTCTCAGCAGATGGTCCCGGAGTCCCTGCCAGGAGTCACACATAGCTTGGTGCTTGGAAAAAGACAGATGACTAGGACACAGTGGTGCCTTCAAGATCTCCACAGTATCTATGTCCTGGGACTCCAGTCTTTATTTAGGAGTACCCCAGGGCAGGGTTTGTGTGGAGCAGGGTTTTGTGCTCTTTTCTCAGTCCAATGAGAACCGCAGAATCACTAAGGATGATGGAGGCTGGCAGGGGTTGCTCTCTCCCCGGCTCCCTGAACAACCTGCTCTCCTCAAGGAGATATCTCAGGGTGAATGAGGTCGGGACTTCAGAGGTCACCTTAACTCTCCTTAAGTCTGCTCCAAAGAAATAATTGTCTCAAAGGAAAATGGCTGTGACCAGTCAGATTTCTTTTTATTCAGAATCTGTACCAGACAACGAGAATGGTTCTCAGTGTTTATATTTTTGTTTCTTTTCAATTCACCCAACTGCACTGGTTTGGCCTGTGTGCTGTGGGGAGTGCTGGGTGCTGGGGACATGCTAATGAGTCACATCGGAGTGCCCAGGCCCTGGGGTGCACAGACTGACAGAGCAGACAGATACATAGACAATATGGTATGTATTATTATATAACAGAATCCCTATCCGGTATGCCCCAATGTGGGTGAAAAAGTTGTTGCGATCTGTTAAATTTTGGAAAGTAAGTCCAAACTGGTTGGAAAACACTCACTGTCCTGAGTGCCCATCCGCCTCCCCGCAGAACCCATCTTCTACCCTTTCTGCCCTCATCCCTCCTCAAGGGTTCTTCCTTTTCAACTATGCCCCAACTTCCCCATGATCCAAAAACTGGGCCCTGCCCCAGCACTACAGGGGCCAACTGTTTTGATTGGTCTATACCCATTTAAGCCACACCTGTTGTTAAATAATTTGAGGATCATCCCTGAAGAAAGGATTGTCCTGGGAGTTGAGGACTGGGGAGGAAAAGTTTGGGCCAACTGAAGGGAGAACGCCTCTGGGAACACACACTGGGGGAACATTCGCTGCTCCCTTGGATCTCTGACCACACTTCGGTCATGATCTTCTCCCTTCACCCCCATCCTGCTCCAAGTCCCCATGCAGCTCTTACTGCACAAGTCAGCCCAAAGGGGCCCAGATGGGTCACATATATGGGGCCCCAAGAAGTTGGGACCCGCCTCTGGGAATCAGCTTCTGTGTATACTTTTGTTTTGGTTTTTGTAGAAATAAAGGACAGGCAGGTGGCTAGGATCCTTTTAACTGATGATTGGAACTCTATCCCTTAGGATGCCTTTGTCTGCAAGTAGAGAGAGAAAAATATTCAAATGACTTAACAAAAGGGAGAATTCAGAAGAAGAATAGCCTGGATCCCAGGCGTAGCTCTCTCTGTGTCCCAGAGATCTCATGAAGGTCCCACATTTCTTTCATGTCTGTGCTGTGCCACCCTCAGCATTAGCTTCAGCCTCAGTTCGGCCTCCTCACTGTTGCAAGATGATGGGTAACACACAAAATCAGACAAAAACGGTATTTTCTGGTGTTTCTGTCCTTAGAAAGAAGGCATCTTTCCCAGATGCCCCCAGCTGGCCCACCTGTCTATCTCATACTCAGAAACAAGTCTCATGGTCACCCTTGATCATTGCCCGATGAAGGCACTGCAGCCACCATTGCTGGCTATTTCAAACAAGATTTGCCTGTAGAGTTGGGGTAGGGAGCTCTCTCCGAGTCTCACGGGGTGCTGCCAGAAAACGACTGTCGAGGGCACCCAGCTATGTCTGCTACCGGAACTACTGGAAAGAGAAAGGCAGAATTAAAGCAGATAGTGTTAGTGAACAAGAAGGGGTGCATAAGTGTGTGTCACTAGCAAATAGAGGTTAGTAAGGAAACCTAGCTAAACTAGCATTCTGAAATGCTAGTATTACCTGGGTCATTGTTTCAGTTATTAATATTTATTGCTGTGTAACAAGCACCCTAAAACTTGGTAGCTTAAAACAACCACCATCCACTGTTACTCACTGGTCAGCAGATCAGCTTGGCGGTTCTGCCAGTCTGGGCCAGGCTCATCTGAGCTCATCTGGAGTCTCGTGTGTCTGCAGGAAGCTGGATACTCTAGGATGGTCTCTGCTGAGACAGCTTATCTGCTCCACGTGGCCTCTCATCCTCCACCAGGCTATTCCAGGCTTGCTCTCCCGGCAGCCCAGCAGGGTTCCAAGAGAAAAAACAGAAGTCTCTTGAGACCGAGGCTCAGAATGGGGACACCATCAGCAAAGCCTCATTGTATTGCCCAAAAGCAAACCATAAAACCAGCCAAAAACTACAAAGTCAAGTTGCAGACTGTGTATAACCAAGAAGGGTGAAGAATTGTGGCCACTTCGGTAATTAATCTACCACAGTGACCTTTGGAAGACATTTCTCTTCACAGTTTCATCACTTTTTGTATGAAGCTAATAATATTATACACCTAAAAGTCTTGTTTGAGAATTAAATCAGAAAATGCATGTAAAGTACTTAACGTGGTGTTGGACACACAGTAAGCATTTAAAAGGTATTAGCTTTCATTATGCTCGTACTTATGATTGCAACAACTATGACTGTTATCATCGTTATGTCTGTTGTAATGATTATGATGATGTTGAGTACCTGCTGGGTTTTGACTCCCCCTAGGATATAAGTCTAGTGAAACAGTTTCCAAAAAATCTAGACTTTATGGAAATCCTAGTTGGCTCACCAGAAGGCTTCCGAGCAGAGAAGGGTGATTTTTGAGGGTTCCCCATCTGCCTCCCACGCTGTTAGGTGAATGTTATTCTCTATGCGTTTTTGCTGTGCTGGCTCCTGGGAGCTCCCTGAGCTCATTGTCCCTCAGATGAAACCCTCTAAGGAACCGTGGTTTCACACAGCGATTTCAGCAGAAACCACTACGTTTGGCCAGCACTGCCTTCCGAAGGAGGGGAGCAGGCTTCATTCCTAGGACAGCTGACTTTCTGCTCCTTTCTGCTGTCGCATCTGTGCCCAGTGCAGTGCTCTCTCAAGGTGATCTTGTAATTCAGGGCGGCCAGCGTGGGCAGCAAGGGAGGGAAGGAGAAACCTCCCAGCCTCCTCTCGCACCTACCCTAACCTACATCTCTGCGAATTGAAACCAGTTGGCAATTTCTTGGAAAGGGGAATTAGTGTCTTAAATCTTCAGAAGAGAAAAGGGTGTTTTTTTAATGGCCATTTTGTTCATGATGATCCGGCATTTGTACCCCATGCAGACTCTGAACATGGGCAGGAACTCTTTCCACAAGGCAGCCTGCTAACTTCATTTGCCACCACGGTTTTCCCATCTGCTAAGGGATGCGCCTGGACCATTTTCCATGTATAATTCACGGTCCTTTGTAATTTAGGCTCACGCAGAACCAACGGCTTAATCAAGACACCATGGTGAGGATGCCAAGGGCAGCACTTCCGTTCTCCACTCTTCTTCCAAGAGTGCCTCGTCTTCTGTCCCACTGTCTGGGTCTCTGTTAAACGCTCTTCCTCCCTTATTTCAAAGTCCCTCACAATTTTTCTTTGTCCTTCCCTTTTGTCAAGTGCTATATTTCTGCCTTGCAAATGTGCCGGTCTAACCAGAAACCTCCCATAGATTATTTAGTGACAATAACCATGCATGAGCCTCAACTAATTGTGGCCCCCACGCCACCCCTTCATCTGGCCAGGGATAGGATGGATGCTCAATTTGCATTATTTATGTCTTTTTCCCTGTGTTTTGGTGATGGCTTTGCATAACATATGTAAAATTCTGCTGACATTGAGAATTCATTTGGCTTGAGATGTTCAAAAGAGTTGAGGGGGGAAGGGGACCTGTTTTGTGTAAATTCAAAAACCATTGGACAGCTTTGCTTTCATCTGTTTCTTAGAAAAAAGTGGGCACTTGCTCCTGGCTTTGGAGGAGGGCTTTTCACCAGAGTTCTTTGGATTACACCGGACAGTCAGGTGAGCTCTGTTCCTTAAAGAGCTTTGGTTCCATTTGTGCTATCAGTCCTCTGCCTTCAAAAGAGCAGGGCAAGGGACCAAAGCCCATTTTAAAGTTCAAATGTAGGCCTGTTGCCACATTGCAACTACAGCTGAAGAACATCAGAGTGAGGCAATCTCAGAGAGCATCTAATTCAATCTCTTCATTCTGTAGAGGAAGAAACTGAGGCTCGGAAATATGCGATGGCTGGCCAAATCTGCCACCAGCCAGTTCTATGGTGTATCATTTTATTTGGTCCTTAAATTCCCTCCAATAAAACAGCAGCATTGTTACAAGGTGCCAGGCACTATTCTAAGCATTTTATACATATTATCTCATTTAATCCTCATAAAATACCCATTCGCTAGGACTTGTTGCTAGCAACTTCATTTCAGAGATGAGAAAACTGAGGCACAGAGAAGTAAAAACACTTGCTGAAAGTCACACAGCACTAAGTAGCAAAATTGGGATTCAATCCCAAGTAGCCTTGCTTCCGAGTCCCTGATCTAACTACTGGGTTCTACATCCTCTGCAAGCTGCCCTGTTGCCCACAGAATAGTGCTCAAATTCCTTGTTTTGTAACATAAGGCCTGCTGTGATCCTGGCCCTCTTGACTTTCTCAATTTCATTTCTGCTACTCCCCCAAATGTAGCCTGGTGTTGGGAAAGGCAGTCTGGTGTGGGGAGTCTTGTGATCCCTGCTCAGCCACATGAAAATGGGCCCTGGGCCTGAAGCACTTCCTTTCCAAGAAGCAGGGAGCCCAGACAGCCTGAGCTGGCCTTGTGGCCTTGTACGCAAGTACCTTCCCTGTTTCAGTCTCAATGAGTGTGACTTCATTCTGCTTAGGTACCCAGTCAATGGCCTTCGGCATGCCCCCAGCCTTCTGTAACTCAGACCCCACAGGGGTCACTTATTCACAGATTATAGACCTTTTTTTTTTTTTTTTACTTTTTAATAGTGCCAAGGGCAAGAGTAAAGGGGGAAAAAAAGTCCCTTCTTTTATGAAATAACAGTATTTGTTATATTGGGGTACTATATTTCAATCTCCTCAATTTTTTGACATTATACTAGATTCTTGGTTTATTGATTTTATTTCATTAGCTCATAAAATTCCTCCACCCAGAGCTCTCATGATCCGGAACCACCTATGATGGACCCAATCCTGACATGGGCTCTCAGGAAGTGGCCGGTACTCCAAATTGTCCCTCTCAGCTCTCTCCACTCCCTCCCTCCTCTGGTACCTGTTCTCACCTCCTAATAGAAAAGAAGTCGTGGGCAGCTATGTGACTGCAATTCAATGCTTTTCTCAGGGTGCTTGCATTATAAAACAGGATGCTTATTACTCCAAAGGTAATTTCCTATCATGAAATTTTAGGCAGTGAGGCTGAGTATGGTGAAGAATTGCAGGCGGCATTGGAGAGCTAGTCTTGAGCCCTTTAAATTAGAACCCACAGCCGGCCCCCTCCTGAATGTCTCTCCTTGACCTAACCAGGCTGCTGGAAATGCCAGAGCAGTAGTCTAGTGATGCCCCAGGAAACTCAGCCTCTCCCATGAGGGCAAAAATAAGAAAGCATTTAAATATCTGTGGGGGAACTGGATTTAAGGAATCATAACCATCTACTGGTTGTAACCACAGGTTAATTCAGTCTCCCTTTATTTCTCACCCCCTGTATAACCCTGTCTGCCTTCTCACTCTTTAGTCTTCATCTTCCTCTTGCTACAAAACATTTTCTCCAAATATTTGAAACATGTATTTAGTTGGTACACCCACACATCGATATGAGCTCTTGTGCAATTTGGAGAATGGATTTTTAAACTTTTATAGGAAAGAATGAGGCCCTTTCCCAACTAAGAACATAACCAAGCCTTATTCAAATAGTAATCTTCAAATTTTTACTCCTGAGAACTAAGGGAATGGCCATGAAAAACCCATGGAGAGAGGAAGAAGGAGGAAAGAACCGGGCAACGGTGATTTACTGAATCCATGGAGAGGGGCACGTCTACCCAATTATGGCCCAGGTAATGTTTTTGTTCTTCTTAAAGGGTTCGGGGTATACAGTCTGAGAGACAGTGCTCGTCCTGAGAGATGTGGGCATTTAGGACACAGACATGCCTGTAGCTCCAACCGTACAGGAGACTCAAGTGGACGACCCCGTGTCCAGCCTGTATGTCTCACGTGCCACTCCACGCCCCAGTGCTGCCCTTCTGTGACACCTGGCATGGCAGTGGCCACCACTCATTATACTCTGCTCCTGCGCTTCTCAGACTTGGGGAAATACACAGGGAGAAGTAGAGTAGAGGACCCTACGTCAGTTCCCACTACTGTAGCTGGTCCGAAAGCCCAACTTGGAATCGCAGCTGGCTCCTCCACCTTTCTGTGTCCCCCCTTCCCCCTGCCAGCAACTCAGCCAGACAGGTCCTTACCTTCAATCTGGGATGATCTGAAGGCTTGACGGCCTTGCCATTATTGGACTGCCTCAGTTTCCCATTGCCAGAGATTACTGGGCAAAGGAATATTAGGACATGCCCCAGTGAATCTCCTGCATTCCAAACAACATCCTTCTTGCCTTCACATGTAGTTGAACCCTATTTGACACCATTATCTCCCACCTTTTTGGTCTGAGGATATTTGCTTACCCACCTGTGTAGCTTGGATTGAAAGGCAGGTACAGACTTAAATTTAAAAGGTTAAAAAAGGTATGCAAATGAAGTGTATTTCCTAAAATAAAGTATCACTACCAGAAAATTAAACCTGAATCTGATCATGCTTGCAGATTTAACTAATAATTTACAAGAAATACAGGTAAAGGGGACCTGATATCTTTAAAAAACTGGAAAGAAAGAGAGAGAGATTTAAAGACTGAAAGAGACTGGGAGACTTAACCATTTGTCATTGTGCAGACCTTGTTTGAATTCTGATTTGAACAAAAAGCGTCTTCCATCTCATTAAGAGATTAATATTCAGTACTTTCACTGTTCATGTTTAATAATTTTATTAAAGCTTATAATAGAGTGTTACTTGTTAAATATCAGTGGTAGAACTTTTTAATAAAAGCATTACGGGCACAATGAATAAAAATATTTGTTTCCAATTATATACATATTTTTGTTGCAGAGAAGTAAAACAAAGCGTCCAAGAAAAATCTTTTAAGCATAAAAATACATGCCATTCGAATGAAACTATATGGGGGAATATAAATAATACATTTATGGAAATAAGGAAATGATGTAAAATTTCAAGAGCTTGTCTCTATATTTTTTAAAAATAGGTAGTATCAAATTGTTATGATACGTATATTCTGTGGATACATTTAAAAAAGTAATGTAACAGTTTTTTTTAAATGCCAATAATTAAAGCATGCCAGAAATTATGTCCTTTGTAACTGTTGTAACTTGTGATGGAAAAAATTAAATGCTAACCCAAAATTGTGACAGGGTCTTTAGTTTCAAAATTCTTTCAGAGGAAATATAAACAAAAGGGTTTGGTAAATAAGCAAAGGAGCAGTTAAATGCACTGCTGTTCAAGGATTTTTGAACACAAATGGCTTTTCTTGCATTAATACTTATTTACACTCTTCAGAATGTGTTTTAGGAAACAAAACTTTATATACTTCAAAGCCTATAGATGCTACATAGTGGTACCAAGAGCCTTGTGCATCTCAACATCGTTTATTCATCACTCATTTACTTAATAAATATTCATTAAGCAGGTACTAGCTTCAGAAACCTGTGCCTGGTTCTAGGAAAATAGCCCCTGGAATCAGGTACAGATTCTCCTGTTACAGACCCTAACAGTGACCAAATTCTCAAGCTCCGGCCTTGGCTGATACAGCTGTATGAAAACGGTAAGACCTTGCCGTACTCTCCAGAAAACTGAAATGGTTTTAAAAGGGTCTGCCATAAGCATTATTAACAATGAGAAAAAAATAAAAAAGAATATTTCAAAAGGCATGTCATTGTTCCAAGACTATAATTCTATTCTTAATTGAAATGGTTTCTTGGTTCTCTTGTAGCACTTCTGGAAAGATGAACTAGAAGCCAATTTATAAGGAGATCAGTGTCAAAGAATACATCCTTATTACTGGTGGGAAAAAAAAATCCTCAAGTAGGACAAGCTATGAAGTGATATCAATATTCCAGATCTGTCACTCTGTGCCCCTAGACTTTGCAAATGCTCCAAAGATTACATGTACACGGAATTCTGATCTGAAGATGATTTACTTGCAGCACTCTGCCTGGCTCTGTTGAACAGAGTCAGCCATATTTTTGGGGGCTTAGAAGATGACATTAATATTGCCCATATTTATCACCAAAAGGAGACACAGAGTTGTAAGCTGCAGTTCCGAGATCTGCGGGTACAGTCACAAGTGTGTGCTGTTTTCTGATGTGTGAATGATGCATGTGTTAGACCCAGCAAGCTTTATTTTTGTTAAGGAATTTTTTACTCTGTCGTATATATCTGTCTACCTGCCTTGCTTAACCTACATGCACTCACACACTTATTGGCATATTCTTACACACTTCAGTGTGATTCTTTCACAAAATATCCCTTCTTCGATTGTTCAGAGAAAATTCCCTGTTGGGCTGGGACAGTGGAGATGAAACCTTCCTGAACAATATGCTAGGCCTAACTCCTCTGGGGTATGTTTGCATGATGCAGTTCTGCAACCTAGCTTTTTTGTTAGTTTTTGTTTTGCTTTGTTTTGTTTTGCTCTTGGCAATCAGAGAAGCAGTCGCCTGCCCTTTCTCTCAGTAATTACGTAAAATATCAAGAAGAGAGCTTGGGCCACTGCTCTTAGAGGTATTTTAAAACCAGGGAATTCTGCTTGTCATCGTATTTACTCATTCATTCAACAAATGTTGATTAGCCATCTATGGACAACAAACCTTGGCCAAGCATTAGGGAGAATTATCGGCATTTCATAGATTCGGAAACATTCCTTTTTCAACATTTTAATGTCTTGGAATTTGGTATGTTTACCTGGCAATGCTTTCTTTCTTCCTTAGCGGTACCTAATGCAATGCTGTGTCTTACGACCAGTGCCTCTCAGATTTGATGGAATACTCCATTGTCCATGACATCTCTGCTTTCACCAAAAGAGGGACTGTACAAAATAAGAGGAGGTGAAACTCAAATAGCAGCAGGCTTTTCACTTCTCATCAACTTTTAGAACAAGAGATGTCTTTGAGTTTCTGTGGTTCGAAGATGATCTGTGTGTTTCATTTCCTCGTGTTCTCCCCAGCCTTAGACGCATATCATAACTTCGCATGGATTACCTATTGTTGTCCTGTATTTCTTAAATTCGCAGATGACTTTTGTATTGATGTGGAGTGTGAGAGTATATGTGCGTGTGTATGTGTAGTGCTTTTTGCAAAATAACTCATTAGGAAATTGATTGTTCATCTGTTATCGAAACCATAATTCGAGGAGACTGTTTCTTAGTATATATCTACAACATGTCAGTAGAAACTGGTTAGAAGTATTTTTATTCAAGTAAGAAAAAAGGGGGGAGGGGTTGTTTCTCTTTTCACCTAAACATTTACTGAGTCCCTGTGATGGATCAAACTGCTAAGTGCTGTTGGAAACACACAAATGGGATTTTTTCTTTTTTTTTTTTTTCTCCCTTCAAGGGAGTTGCAATTAAAGGAGGAGGAAAACCTCTAAGCCACAAATGCTTATATAAGGAAGAATGAATGAGTCCTGGAACCAAGATCCAAGGAGATCTGCATGAGATCTGCATCATTCCTCAGCATTATGTTTACCATTAAACGTAACAAAACAAAGGCTGTTCTTCCCTTTCCTCTGAAACATGGCTATATCAGAGAAAAAGACCCCAGGTAGAGCACAGAATAAGGTCCCCAAACAGCCCTTCCATGGTTGATGTAAAGAAACAACTCCCCTGCCCTGAGGGACTGCAAGGACCACATATTTTGAAAACTTCACAGTGAGCTGAATTTTCCATGCCTCCTGTAACTGCTGTCACTGGTTTCCACCCACTGACAGGTGTCACCAGTAATCTCTTTGCTCCCTCTTCTCCTTCCATAATGCTTTGTACTTTTTTCTCCCCTGCTCAACTTTTCCCTGACCCCTCCCTCTCAACTCTCTTAGTGGCTTTCAGAATCTTTCACCTTTAATTTCCTCAAAAAAATGTTCCCTCCCCTTGGTTTGAACCATAAGCTTTCTGAGGGCAGAAACCAAGTCTGTGTGACACAGAGTAAAGGCTAAAAATAAATTTTTCTATGTCAAGGAAGGAAGAGAAAGAAAAGAGAATGGCTTCTCTTCTCCAACATGGGAGTTTAGGAAACTGAAAGAAACTTTGGGTCCATCCCCAGAGCAGGAAGTTGTACCATGGAAGGCTGAGAAAGTTCAACCCTAGGTTTCCCCGTCTGGAAGTAACTGAGAACAGTGAATCTTAATCTCATTTTTTTTGCCCCAGCACATATGACAATTGACAGTCACATGAATGACAGATCGTTGCGTGGGCATAGTCAATTTCCCTGGAATTCCACAAACCACCTTCCTCTCCCACTTGCTATGTAAGTGATTAAAAGTGAAGCTGTTAAAGAGATAATATTGAATCTATTCTAATTTATGGGGAAGAAAAATAAATCACTTACAAATTTTGCTATTTTATGTCTAGTAACATATTTCTTGAAGCAAACCAGTTTGTAGGCACCACGACTCCACCAGCAGACCCCTGGCCCTGGGTACCCTCCAGGAGAGCTTGCTGCTCCCCCAACCCCCACCTTAGGCCAGGAAGTCAGAATCCAAAGCAACAGGAACTCTTCCTTCAGCTGTACCCAGAAACGGTCCTGCTTCCTACTTTTAGCTCATAAAATACCCATGAGACTTATAAACAAAAGGAAAAGTAGAAACATTACCAACATTAAAAGAAAACCATTCATTCTAAATATGTCCATTTATTTAAAAACAAAGCATATGAACAAAAAGCTTTATTTCCAGTATGTCCAGATTTATGTTGCCTAATTTTTAGACCATTACATCTCGAGAGTTAAGCTTTAATTAACATTTCTTGGGTGAGGTGAACATTCTCCTGGTGATGTGGACGTGTTTATAGTTTATCTGAAATTCATATTGAACTAGGCCTTCTGTATTTTAGCTGGCAATCTTATCTCTAGGGACCATTGCTTGGGAATCACCAAGTATTATATCCACTATTTCTTCTAATCACAGGGATTTGAAGAAATAAGTACCTCATAAAGGTAGCAGTTCAAGTATTGGGCAACCTATCAAAGAAAATGGGGCCCTCTTAGTGTCTCAGAGGTCACAATACAGCCAGTGGTCCTCCTGGCCTATATGGAAAGAGACCCAAATAGCCATAAGAAAGAAGAGGGGGCAGCTGGCAACAAAAAAGAGATTAAAGGGAGAACCACAGTGGACACGATGTACTAAGTCCTGCGCTGGGTCCCTCTGTGCCACCCCAAAAGAGCTGCCTCTATTCAGTCTCCTTCCCTTCTGAGCCTATGAGAAAGTGGAGAACAAGACCATGGTTCAGTGCTTTGGAAACCATCATATTCTGATAGGGGCCCAACTTATTTTCAGTTTTCTTTCCTTTACATTCTAACTAGGACTTTCACAAAAGTTTTCCTAAAGGCAAGGCAAACTTACAGGTAGAAAATGGTACTAGGTGCCTTGATAAGCTCAAAGAAACAGTTAAATTTGTGTGAGGATCATATAATCACAGTATCTGGAATATATAAACATGGCACATATTATCCCCCCTCCCCGGCTTTTTTTTTTTTTTTGTGCAGCCTCAAAATTTGATCCAAGTCTGGGAGTTAAAAAGTCCCATTTTGTGTAATCAGGTTCTGGTTGAACATGATTGCTGAATTATTTTAAATTGAAGACACATGTCTGGGGGCTGAGCTGTATGTATTATTGCAGGATGGTGTCCATTAGGTCTTATCCACAGGGGCTATCTTCAACTTTTGCCACATTCAATGCATTCTTTATACATCAGCATTTGCAAAATGGTGAATCATATATAAGGGAAAATTGGAGGGAATATGGTACTTGTTAAAGGGTGATTTTCGAAATTATCTTGAATGTGTTATTCAGACCCGTTTCCCTGCTAAGTATCCTCTGCTAAGGGTCCCAGTGCTAGTTGGAAAAGTTCTGGGGGAAAAAAACCCCAAATATTTTAAAGTCTGTAACAATGCATAAATAAATAAAGCCCTGCAGTTGTGCAAGGCTCTTTTGCAAGACTACATCTTTGAAGACTTTACAACTGAATCAACATTTATTTTAACTCCTTGTCAGCCCTAAACACGTTAAGTGTCCTAATTACCGATCTAATTTGGTGCCGCTGCCATGGGCTTTTCACTTTGAGTGCGTTTGTCCCTGAACCGGGGCTTTGGCAGACTTCACCTTGTAAGGGCGGCCAGTCTATTTAATAAATTGTTGCATCATGTCAGGGGATCCGGCTCTGACTGGAAGGCCGCTTTGCCCTCCATGAGGAGCAGTCAGGGTGAGGAAGACTGTGAGGCTGACTCAGTCCTGTGGCCCCACCACACCAGACATCGCTCCACTCTGAAGACGTTCCCCACGCGAGGAGCCGGGGCATCTGTTGTGTGGTTGTTCATTTGCACAGCTTTATGGAGACATAATTTCCATACCATAAAATTCACTCTTTTGAAGTATACGACGCAATGATTTTTAGTAATTTTACGGAGTTGTGCAACCATCACTGCAGTCTAATTTTAGAACAAGTCCATCACCCCAAAGAAGAAACCTTATACCTATGTGCAGTCATCCCTGTTCCCACCTCCAGCCCATGGCAGTCACTGATCTACTTTCTACCTCTATAGATTTGCTTTTTCTGGACGTTTCCTATGTATGGAATCATATCATATGTGGTCTTTTCTACCTGACTTTTTACACTTAGCATAACTTGTTGAAATTTGCCAATGTTTCAACGTGTATCGATACTTTGTTTTCCTCGCTGAGTAATATCCCATTGTGTGGATATACCATATTTTGTTCACCCAGGCATCAGTTGATGGGCATTTCTTTGGGTTGCTTCCACTTTGCAGCTATTACGAACAAGCCTGCTGTGAACATTCTGGTATTTTTAAATGAATTTGAGGTAGGATTGCTACTGTCACTCACGATAAACTTTAAGTTGGATTTTCTTGTTTGTTTTTCTTTTTTAAGAAGTTACCCATATTCTTGTTAAAGCTGCCTGTTGGAACATTTCATAATAAAGCAGGCTCCTGAGTGCTTCAGGAAATACTATTGATCAAAATGAGAACCTCCGTGATTCCAGGGCACGAAGTAGTTAACAGTAAGGAAGGGAAGAGTTGGAAGGAAGTTTCAAGACTAAGCGATTTCAAGAGCAGCTGGAGCCCCTTCTGTGCCAGTCACGACCCGGCGTTTAAAGAGCTCAGACCCACACGCGCCCACCGCGCAAATATTCCTTCTGGCAGCCTCCGCACACCCTGCCTGGTTTCCGAGAGTCCTGCTGACTTAAATAACATGGAGGCTACTCAGGGAGAAGGAAAGTTGGAAGTGGCAGGGGAGGTGAGCAGGTCATAACGCAGGGAACAGAGTTGTCAGGCTTTGTTTATTTTCATGCCTTCTAAGACTTCAGCGACTGATAGGAGACGGTGGCAATTCTGTCATCGAGGAATGAGTGTTGGACGTGATGGGGAAGCAGCTACATCACGCAGGGCGCTTACATGTTGCCCCACATCACCCATCTAGAGCCGTGAAAAATCGATGTCATGAAAAATCCTTTCCCCAGGAATCATCGTGGTGAGCAGGCATATTAAAGGCGACCTGGTTTATAAAATGTGATGTTGATCAAAGGTAAAGCCCGGTGTTCTTGTCTTGGCTCGGCTGTAATCCTGACTGTGGCCTTGGGCGGGTCACTAACCTCTCTGGGCCTCGGTTTCCTCATTGTGAAATGAAGGGAGTTGACATCTTGATTCCTGCCTGAGATTTCCTTTCTCCAACATCCAATGTTCTGTTTCTCTGACGACTTTGAAAACTTATACTTTGGGAACCCGTATTTAAAAGTTAAACCAGTACCATCATCCTGTTAGCAATCAAGTTACTGATATCAAGAGACACGATCTGGAACGCCAACTGGTAAATAATTAGCATTTGGGGAACAAGTTTTTAAAAATGCCACACAGCATCCCAGTGGCACCCCAACCCTATGTTGCAGATAGGAAAATTGTGGTTGATTTTTCTACATATTCTCTTGCAAGGTTGTTTAGCTTCTTTGTGTCAGAGTTGGGAATTGAACTAACATTTTAGAGCTTCCAGACCTTTATGGTATCAATTAGTCAAGATTGCCTGGGAGCAAAGAAAATAATCATTCGAGAGCCTGTGTAAAATAAACCACCATTAAAAAAAGGAAAGAAAGAAAGAAAAGAAAAACTCTGAGTCACTGCCCCCACCAAGCCCTATTTTTTTTTCCCTGTTTTTGCTTTCTGGTTTAGGTTCTTATTGGAATGGTGAGATTCTGCTGGAGAAAGAGGATGAAGGGTGGTTACAGTTTGATAGTAAATGGTGAGGCTGATGGTCTCCCAAGAGGAAAGAATGTTCCAGTGGAGAAGAATGTCAGCATGTCTTTTCCTCCCTTTTCCTTGGTTGCCTATGTTCTCTCTTGCTTGTGGAACAAGCTGACATCTCTTGGCCAGGCTCTCAGAGACAAAGCCAGCTTCCGAAGGCTTACCACACTTTCACAAGGACTTTCGAGTACATATCTTGCTGGAAGCCAGCAGTCTCCAGGGTGCTTCCCCATGGCAAGAACCAGCTACGGAGTAGACAAGGATGCCTGTTCCTTTGTATGCCATGCAGGATATTCCAGACCCCTGGCATTTTGACTGTCCTCCAAAGCCAGTGGCCAGCCAGGTTGTGAAAGAAATCTGGGGACAGATGGTATGAAATTGAAATCACATAATCACTACCCTGTCCCCAATGCTGGCCTGTTATCCTGGCGAATCTCCACAAAGCTCCGCGGCACTCATGCTGATCTTGCTGGAGGCCTGCATCTTAAACGTGGGTGGAGTGGCACATTAAAGAGGAATTGCATCCATGTCATGTGGTCCCTCCATGACAATCAGAGCCGCACATGGCACTGGACAAATGACAAGGTCTCTTTCCACTTACAGACCCATCTGTTGCTGAAAGATGACTCCGTATTACCGAGAAACAATTCTGGGTTAGAAAGGGAGCCTGGTGTTTGAGGAAAAAACAGCCGCAAAGGTTCTTTCTTCTGATTTTTCACCTTTGAATTGAACTAAAACGTACTTCAGTAGAAAAAGCCATCTGAAGCAAGCACATGGCATCATGGAGAGATCCCAACGCTGTCATTTGACTTATTGTAGATGTCCGGCAATCAATCTTTGCTTCACCTCTGTTTTTTGTAAGATAGAAATGGGCAGTGTTCATGTTACAAACCAACATTTGGCTGCCCAGGCTGAACTCTGGTGAACCTCTGGAGCTGCTGATTGGGGAGTGGAAGGAGGTGCGAGGAGGATGAAGGGCCCCCTGGTGCACCCTGGAGGAACAACACAGATTCCAGCTAAAATCTCAACTTTCATAAACGCCAGCAACTATGTACGGAGCAATCGACGCTTTCATTGGCACTGACTCCTAACCTGACGGTGTTAGTTTATTTTCGTGGCAAAGAATTATATTCCCTCCTTTCTTAAATACTTCAGAATGGTGGGAATGATGTATAAGTTTATAAACATAAATTACTTCAGATTCTTCAAGCAAAAGATTTTTAAGAATACACAAAATGGCACATTACATTTCTCCAAGCTCTTACTCAAAAGGGCAAACAACTTATTTACTAAAAGATGCTTGTCTCATTCTATCCCATTGTCATACCAAAGGAGAGAAAAGGGCAGCGAATTTGAAGTTTACTGATCTGTATTTAAAAATTCCTGTCCCACTGTTTATTATCTGGATGATTAAAAAGAGTCCAAGCTTCAGTTTTCTTATTTGAAAAAAATCAGAATGGTAGTAGTACTACTAATAATAGCAAATTTAAAGGATTCTTGTGAAAATTAAATGAGTTACATGCTTTTAAAATTATAAAGCCCTAATCAAAAGCTAGTTGCTATTATCTATGGGGGGAAAAAAGTAAATTCACCAAAACATCTGGAAAATGTTTGTCTTTTGTACGAGGTTGTCATTAGTGTAGGATGTAAGGAAAAATTCTGAAAATAGCAAGATGAGAAGTGAGCTAGTTTAAACAACTTCCTTGTCTGCAATTTTCTCTTTCCGATTACGTCTCCAAAACTTCCTCACTTCTTGAGCAGACTTCTCTGCGCTTCATAAACAGATAAGCAGGGAGACTTTGCTGTCAAAAGAACTCAAACTTGTGTCTGAGAAAATCCTGTCATCTCCTATCTCTTCCAACACCCTTTCCTTAGAGATCAGATACATTTTCCTAGCAAGACATTCGTTATTCAGAGATTCCTTTGCAATTTCCTTCAACTTCTGCTTGCCTGCAAGTTAAACTACACCTTTATTTTAGGGTACAGGGAAAGCTTTGAAGAACAGAAATTGGAGTCAAGTGTGGGTAACTTTAGAATGGTATTGGCAAATACAGACTTTGACAGTATTGTCTCCATCGTGGTTGATTGTAAGTGATTCATTACTTTCTTACTTACGTTATTGTTAGAAATATTGGAGTTCTGAGCATATAAATTAATAAAACCTGTGTCAGTAGCACAATATTCCTTTAATAATTTATTCCTAACACTGACCAGTTATATGAACATATATTGATCACATTCTTAAATAGATCACAGTACTGCATTTCTATCCATGGATACAGAATTATCTATCCCTCTAGAAGCCAGAAGTGCCATGGGGATTTCCTTAGCTAATTCAAAGGAAAGAAGGAAGAAAACTTGGGGGCTAGCACAAGATGGTATAATGTTCAAAAGAAAGGGGGCCTTAGATTTTGGGAAAAGAGGCCTGATAGGGTATGTTAAAGGGCTGTGTCTTCTGAAGTTTATCTACACTGCCAAAAATGTGTATATCATGTTTAGTCTTTGAATTGCATTGGCCATGATATGGACAAAACAATAAGATTGTTTTTAAAAACTTTCATTTTCATCTAGATGTTATTAGCAAGCTTTAGCAATCTTGCTAGCTAAGCAATTGGGAACTTTTTCTGAGGCAGGTGGCCAGGGATACTTTTGAAACTCTGACAAAGATCCCACTTGCAAGAAAAAGACAAATACAAAATATTGCCCACCAATATCAGGCATTTCATGAATTGCCTGCACCCCACATTACAAATACCTGAAGTCTTCAGTACCTCCCAAATTTACCCCTTTCTTAGTTATTTTTCACATAACAATGGAGACTCCCCTGACATCTGAAGCCGTATGTCATAATGAATGTGATATTATTTATGCGATCAATAGTACTGATAAATAGTATAGTCACATGCAATAAATAGTAACTTTTTTTCCCAAACCTTTTTAACCCTTAATGGACAACAGAGGACAAAGACATTGTCCTTTCGTTAATCTTATAAATGCTACCTAGTTAATAATAGTAAAACTATTTTCTGGAAAAGATTCCTTAATTCTTTGCTTTCCAGAAAGAATCTATAGCTTTATATACCTATTTATTTAACTAGCATTCATCACTGCAACAAATACTTTCCGATAGAAAAAAACAAATAAGTGGAGCACCACAAGAGCAGCAGAACGGGACCCATTTGTACTCACCATCAAATTGGTATTAACTAATCAACACA
>NW_012140080.1:2176327-2177335 GCF_000956105.1 Propithecus coquereli
ACAAACAAAAAACAACACGCCCCTCCCCCAAAATGGTTACAACTCACTTTCTTTTAAATATGTGTTACCATTAAATGGTTGGGACTTCATGCAACTAGGTGCTTGCTCAATATCCATAATGCATGCCTTACAAATGAATTGTATCTCTTTCATTACTTGGAACTCAGAATAGTGTTTTTTAGGATCAAATGTTCTGCCTGGGTAGCGGAGTTCTCTGGCTGGCTCACAAAATTCAAAATAACCCACACTTTACCTTGCTTTGTACATGAATGGTGTTTAAGTGGCAATCAACCATCAGATAAAATACTTTCTATAGAAAAGTGCAGTCTATATTCCATCTCGGGGTGCCAGAGTAGCTCTATCACTGGAGCCAGAGGAGGGAAGGACAGGGAGTTAATCTTGACCACTAAGAGCTCCTAAGTTCTCTAAAATTATTTTTAAAAGGTGAAATCGTGACTCTCCGACAAAGATAAAATGAACTCATGTCTGAGATTTTATTTAACTCATTCATTAATGAGGGACAAGTAGGATGTTATGATTGGATCAAAGAATTCAACAAACTACATAAATATGGGCAATTATGAATGCTGGAAAGAATTTACAACGAGATGCAAAAAAGTCTATCCACAAGGCAATGATCAATTATATTCCACCAGACATAATAAATTTACATTCTATAGATAAGAATTATTTTCATCTTTATCCGTTTTCTATAACTCACAGAACTATCATAAAAAGTAGCTTAAGAACAAAAAAAGGTGGAGATAACCCCAAGGAAACATTAGACAGGACACTCAGTAACTTCTCTTTTATCTGTCTCAAAGAGCTTTATAATTTTCCCTGGCAATATATCCAACAGTAGAGTCCATTCAGGTCCATCGCACCCCTGATGTTGTGAATTGGGGAGGAAATACTGAAATCCAGACAGCAATACCTCCACCGTTTATTAATAAAGGCTATACCAGCACTTTCCAGAAGAAATAGAACGCAAGCAACAAATGCAGCCAC
>NW_012140080.1:2178000-2338960 GCF_000956105.1 Propithecus coquereli
AAAAAAAATGCTAATGATCATCTGATCCTTCAGTGACTTAAAATCTTTTTGGCTGGTGGAGGGTCTTACCTTGATGCTGGTGTCTGCTGACTGATCACGGTGGTGATTGCTAAAGGTTAGGATGGCTGCGACGATTTCTTAAAATAAGACAATAATGGAGTTTGCCACATCACCATTTTCTTTTCCCAAAAGATTTTTCTGTAGCCTTTGACGCTGCTTAATAGCATTTTACCCACAGTAGAACGTCTTCCAAAATTGGAGTCAATCCTCTCAAACCTTGTTGCTGTTTTGTAAACTAAGTTGATGTAATATTCCAAATCCTTTGCTGTCATCTTAACAATGTTCACAGCATCTTTGCCAGGAATAGATTCCATCTCAGAAAACCACTTTCTTCGCTCATCCATAAGAAGCAACTCCTCATCCTTTCAAGTTTTATCATGAGATTGTGACAATGCACTCACATCTTCAGGCTCCACTTCTAATTCTAGTTCTCTTGCTATTGCCACCACATCTGAGTGACTTCCTCCGATGAGGTCTTGAATCCCCTCAAAGTCATCCATGACCATTGGAATCAACTTCTCCCAAACTTCTGTTAATCTTGTTATTTTTACCTCCTCCCATGAATCATGAATGTTTTAATGGCATCTAAAACAGTGAGTGAATTCTTTCCTGAACGTGTTCAATTGACTTTGCCAGATCCATTGGAGGATACAATATCTATGGCAGCTATAGCCTTACACAATGTATTTTTTAAATAATAAGACTTGAAAATTGCAATGATTCCCTTTTTTTTTTTTTTTTTGACAGAGTCTTACTCTGTTGCCCGGGCTAGAGTGCCGTGGCGTCAGCCTAGCTCACAGCAACCTCAAACTCCTGGGCTCAAGCAATCCTACTGCCTCAGCCTCCTGAGTAGCTGGGACTACAGGCATGTGCCACCATGCCCAGCTAATTTTTTATATGTGTATTTTTAGCTGTCCAATTAATTTCTTTCTATTTTTAGTAGAGACGGGGTCTCGCTCTTGCTCAGGCTGGTCTCAAACTCCTGACTTCAAGCGATCCTCCCACCTAGGCCTCCCAGAGTGCTAGGATTACAGGCCCGAGCCACCGCGCCCTGCCTGCAATGACTCCTTGATTCATGGACTGCAGAATGGATGCTGTGTTAGCAGGCATGAAAACAACATTAATCTCTCTGTGTATCTCCATCAGGGCTCTTGGGTGACCAGAGTCATTGTCAATGAGCAGTCATATTTTGAAAGGAATCTTTTTCTTTTTCTAGATCTCAATAGTGGACTTAAAATATTCAGTAAACCATGCTGCAAATAGATGTATTGCTATCCAGGCCTTCTGGTTTCATTTATAAAGCACAAGCAGAGTAGGTTTCAAATAATTCTAAATTAGGGTCCTAGGATTTTTGGAATGGTAAATGAGCATTGGTTCTAATTTACAGTCACCAGCTGCATCAGCCCCTAACAACAGAGTCAGCCTATCTTTTGAAGCTTTGAAGCCAGGCATTGACTTCTTCTTACCAGCTATGAAAGTCCTAGATGGCATCTTCTTCCAGTAGGAGGCTGTTTCATCTGCACTGAAAATCAGTTGTTCAGTGTAGCCACCTTCATCAATGATCTTAGCTAGAGCTTCTGGATAACTTGCTGTAGCTTCTCCATCAGCACTTGCTGCTTCACTTTGCACTTTTATGTTATGGCGATGGCTTCTTTCCCTAAACCTCATGAACCAACCCCTGCTAGCCTCCAACTTTTCTTCTGCAGCTTCCTCACCTCTCTCAGCTTTCATTCAATTAAAAAGAGTTCAGGCCTTGCTCTGGATTAGGCTTTGGCTTAAGGGAATGTTGTGGCTGGTTTAATCTTCAATCCAGATCACTAAAACTTTCTCCATATCAGCAATAAAGCTGTTTCATTTTCCTATCATTTATGTGTTCACTGGGGTAGCACTTTTAATTTTCTGTAAGAAATTTTCCTTTGCATTCACAGCTTAGCTAACTGGCACAAGAAGTCTAGCTTTCGGCCCATCTCATCTTTCAACATGCCTTCCTCCCTAAGCATAATCATTTCTAACTTTTGATTTGAAGTGAGAGATGTGCAACTCTTCCTTTTACTTAACACTCAGAGGCCATAGCAGAGTTATTAATTAGCCTCATTTCAATGCTTCAATATTTATCGTTTGCGGTCTTATATGGGCATGGTTTGTGGTGCCCCAAAACAATTATAATTGCAACATCAAAGATCACTGATCACAGATCACCAAAACAGATAAAATATAACGTAAAAGTTTGAAATATTGGGAGAATTGCCAAAATGTGACAGAGAGACACTAGTGAGCACAGGCTGTTGGGAAAATGACACTGATCAACTTGCTCACCACGGGGTTGCCACAAACCTTCAATCTGTGAAAAACGCAATATCTGCAAAGCGCAATAACGTGGAGTGCGATAAAACGAGGATGCCTGTAGTATGACACGGCTGTCTGGAGTGGCCCCGTGAGTATTCCCATTAGCAGTTGTACCTGTGTCTTTCCCTTACTTACCTCCGTGAAGTGAGAAGGAACAATTAACACACAGGGACATGGCCATAACCATAGCAGTAAGCATAATACTGCTGTGCCTGTCACCTGAGTGCGTCAACATCCATCAAAAACATTAACTTTTTCATTTTATCACCCTTGTGGGGTAAAGAGACGGGGGACATTTCTCATACGCCCTCTTTCACTGCAGAATGAGAAGAGACATTTTGCTTCTTCGCAAGGGAGTGACTAAGACATGTGTCACTCAGTGTCTCGGACACTACAAAGGTGTCAACTGGGCACTAGCAGATCAACTCAAAGCTCCGTCTGGGAAGGGGGAAAGGCCCCTTCCCCGTGCACCCCGCCACGCAGAAGCACCACATCGCCAGCGCCAGGAGGATGCGGAGGAAGAAGGTACACAGAAGCGAGACCCGCCTTATCTGCCTGAGCCGGGGCTGGGACCCCTGTGGGAACCTCTCTTTTTAGACCAGGGTGTTCACAATCTCTACAGTTATTTACTCCTCTTTATTGGGCCTTCTCCCCACAGGGATCTCTGAGAAGCAGATTCAAGTTCCAGGGTCAGACAGCCCACTGGGATGCCTAATAAAAAATTATTTCACAAAGTTCTAGGGTAACACTTGGAATTCTTCCTTTCTTGTCACAGTTCCGGTGTTTTATATAATCGGGGGGAACATAGGGCCGTGTCTATTTGTGTGTGTGTATGAGTGTGTGTGAGAGACGGAGAGAGAAAGAGGAGAGAAGTAGCCAAAGCCTGGCTCTCAGACCCCAGACGGATAGACATATCCCCCTTCTCATTTCCTCAGGACACTAACAGATTGCCTTTGGGGACCCTCCTTCCCACGCTCACATTCTCTCTTGAACTCTCAGAGAGGAGCCTGGAAGTCATTCCGCTCCCCACCCAGACAACCAACTATTTTGACTCTGGGAGCCACCATTCGCTGTCACCACCTCCCATGTATGAATGGTACCTTCACCACTGGAGGGACACAGGCATCCCATTCAGCTGGCGGCATCGTCTGCATTTAACATTAGCTGCTCGATAATAACCCATTGAAGGACTAGGCCCTGTAGTGTTTGTATAAGGAGGGGGACAGTGAAGAAAAGACTCTATGTGCTGAATTCAAGAAAGGGGATATTTCTTTTCTACTATAAACAGAAATGATTATAAAACCAGAACCCAGAAAGAGTTCCTCACCCTTCACTTTGGCATGAGGAGGTTTCGTTTCTCTGCGAGGCCTACTCTCTGCGTGCTGACTTCTCCAGGTTTTTACCGCATTCCAGGGAAGGAGATAGAAACCAAAGCAAATAAAGTGCCCCCAAAGGACCCTCTCCTCCCTCTGAAAAAACTTCTATTTTTAATTCTCTGCAGCTTTTAAAACAGTCAAGTGGGGAGGTTTCAACAGTCTGTGGTGGAAGAGAACGCCTGCTCTCTCTAAGGACACCCACTTTAGATAATCCCAGCTGGCAACGGGACACCAGGGCCAGGGCTGGGCAAAGGGGTTTTCTTGGCAGTTTCTTTTCAGCACATTCTGTCACCACAAAGTAACTTTTAACTATGTTTTCCTCTCCACAGATGAGCAGAAAGCAGATTGCTAACTGCATGCAAAATGTACCTGCTTTCCCCACAGCGTCTGGCTCTAACGCTGCAAACACGTTTTACTGGCGTTTAGTTTTTATGTGGATACTTAACTTGGAACCAGGGACCCCTAAGCTCTTTGTGGGATTTCTCACGTTCACCCCGCATCCACCTCCCAAGGTGGGTGGCAATCGTGAGCCCATCTTTTTCAGGTGGAGAAACGGGGCAGATCATAGAATGGGCAAATCATTTTCCCAAGCGTGTTTTGGAGAATGTGAGCAGGAACAGCAAATACTTCTGTGCGTCTGCTTGGTTTGTGGCCCCATGGCCACTCTCTCCCAACCACACAGTACAGAATGTCCTCCCTGTGGGCACATGGCGTATGTTTATTGACCAGCCTCTGAGACATTCATTCGGCAGGTATCTCTTGAATTTCTGCCACGTCCCATGCACGCTGACCCCCAACAGGCTGATACACTCCCAGATAGATCTACTGAGGTTGAAGCAGCTCCGGACACTTCGCACAGCGAGCGCGGAAGAGCAGAATTGCTGAGGGTTTCCTCTGCTTCAAACCAGGCCACCTTTGCAGAGCTGCCTTCGCAGAGCCGTCTGTATACCCGCAGGGCTCACTTTCGAAAAGACATATTGAAGGCAATTGGCCGTAGAAAGCGCCAGATTCAAATAACTTCTCAGGGTTCCTAAGGACAGGACTTGATGCTTGGGAAGGAAGCGCCAAATGAGCTGCAGGTGTGAAGGCGATGCGACAGGCTCTGACGCGGAGGAGAGTCAAGCAGCCCAGATTTCAAAGTTATTTCTGCCTCCTGAGGTTACAGCCATTAAATCAAGAATTTAAATCTTTAGCCAAAATGCCTTATTTCCTAATACAGAGTTCTTACTTGGCAAAACCCTACTTATAAATGTCTCCTGCTCTTTCCTCTTCTTTCCAACTTTTAGAACTTATCCAAAGCCCGTTTTATATTAAAGCAGGAACAAAGCAATAGAAATTTAAAAAATGAATGTGTCTGGGTACATCCTTTGTCCCACCATTTCTTATCAACTTTGAATCCAATAAAACCTAATAATAACTCAGCCATGAACTTGCTGCATAAACTGGAGAAATTTGGAGCATGTTTTCAATTCATTTACACTTGGCTCATCAAAATAAGTTGTCTTCTTTTTTTAAAAAAAAGCTTTTCGATGTTTAAGGAATTGTTTCCACCTTTTAAAATAAACGATTCAGAGCCTTTTCTGTTCAAAACAGGAAGCTGCTAAGAGAATGCTAAGAGAATAGGGACTCAAATACAGGAAGGTTCAGGGACGGTTCAAAACTCACAGCCATGAATTTAGAGAGGGTTCAAAAGTTGGCATAGTGAACCCTCTCATCCCTACCTACGAATAATAAATATCACAACAAGGAGAAAGCCACTGGAAGGCCATAACTTATCCTGTTTCGAGCCTTCCAGTTCCCTCCAATAAACCAGGAGTTCTTCGGAGAACTTAGGTTGTGCTGCCTGCAGGGAGCTGGGCTCCTCTTGTGTCGTAAATTACCTTGCTGGGGATAAGCTTTCCTCCGGGTCCAACAGACATGCAGCTCTGCAAGACCCATCACCCAGCTCTGTGCTTCTTAAATTATACTTCACCTGGCTGTGACATCTGAAAAGCTAGAGGGAGAACGATCACCCCAAATTTGACCTTCCTATACCCCTAGGTCTTTTTTTCCCCTAAATAAATAACTACACTAGGAGAAAAAGATACAAAAGCATCCTATTTGCAAACTCAAATGGGTAAAAAATAGAGCTTTCTATATACTTCTCCAGATAATACAAATAATAGTATAATATTTCCAAACTTGTCACATTAAAGATTTTTCTAATTGCTGTGTGACCCTAAGTCCTTTCCCCAACTGAAATAACCATAATGAAGCTTAAAATCACAGAAGTGAGAGTAGTAGGGAGACTTAACATTTTCCCTTCTTTCTCACTTTGCAGTCAAGAAGATTGCTCCAGTTTTTCAGCCGTGTTCAGATGTGTGCACATACAGACAGACACACACAAACATCTGAGAACCCAGAATATTTGAGTAAATGGCTGCAATGCCTTGAAATGTGATCAAGCCTCCAAGAGCAGGTAACAGGCCAAGAGAAATAACTCTTATCCGTAAAAAGTTCCCTAATAAATCAGAAAGCCTTTTCTTCCACATGTCACCTGACATGTTTAATTTGTCTGCTTTGACAGAATTGTGGCAAACAGAGCTGACGTCACATTGGCAGCATGAGAATGGGCCTTTGTGACCAAGGCTATCAGGTATAGAAGGGCACAGACAAGGGGCACAAGTGGTGGGCAACCCGTAAATGCTGGTGAGCCGGGTCAGTGTGATGCAGAATGCAAAAGAAGGGAGCAAAGATCACAGACTTCCACAGGTTGACAACACGCCAAGCCAATAGGTAGACACAGGAACCAGTCATAGCATCCAAGACATTTAACTTCTTCCTTTCCTAGTTTGCTTCTCCTTGGAATTCTGCCTTTGTCATAAACTCTAAAGATTAGCATAGACCTGTTTATTTTTGCTTCAGTATTTTACTTACGGAACTCAAGATTTACACCATTGATAAGGAAATGTACTCTTTCTGCACCTACTGAACTAGCAAAAGCCAGTGGGATTTATGAATGTCAGCTGGTTAACCTTGCATCTGATCATACAACTTGTTTTGAAAGAAGGAACACACCTTGATCCTGGCAACAAAATGGCTTTTAAATACCTACACTTTATTAATTTAGGAGGAAGGATTATGGTTACTATCTGTGAAGCCCAATGTTCCCTTTTCTTCACCAGCTGCTACATTCTAATTACCAAGGCTTCTATGGCATTGATGAAGAGGGGATTGTCCTCATTTCTAAATCTTTATGTAAATTAGTTCAGTTAATCCTACCTTGTAAAGTAGGAATAAAGCATCCCCAATTTTACAGAGGAGTAAACTGAGACAGGGACAGAGATCAACTTATTTTTCCCAAATTATCTAGTGGCTGGGCCCAGACTCAAACCCATTCTGGCTCCAGGGCACACATTTCTGATACCTCACTGGACCGTCTATGTGTGAGCCAAGTTTCATGAGTTAGAGAAGCTTTCTACAAGAAGATTATTATTCAATACCCAATGAGTATTCAATTGATCGTTGGTAATACATATACACTTTATTTTTGTTCATTTACTTTTTTCTATTTTAATATAGTTGAAATGTAATGCACATATATAAAAGTGCCTAAGTATTCAGTCCTGTGAAATTTCCACAAGGTGGAAACCAGCACCCAGATCAATAAACAGATCATTTCCAACCCAGAAGCCCCCTCTTGTGCCTCCTTCCAGTCATTACACTCTCATCCCCACTCCCAGTCACCATACTCCTTTCCTTTAGGGGCGGCTCGGTGGTGGTAATAATATTTGGTTATGAGCACATGCTTTGGAGGAACAATGCCTGGGCTGAAATCCCACTACCCCTTTCATAAACTGTGCATCCTTGGGCAAGTTGCTTAACTTCTCTGTACCTCAGTTTTCTCAACTGCAAAATGGGAATATTAATCCAACCTAATGAGGTCCTGGGGAAGATTAAAGGATATAATACATCTAAAGAGCTTATATTAGGATGGATAGAAAAGCTCAGAGTAAACCCTCAGGAAGTACCAATTATTGTTATTACTAAAACATTTTTTCCCACTCTCAGAGACTGTCCAGAGAGGACCAGAAGATGCAAAGATAGCAGAGCAAGGTAGACAGCAAGGAAGAGGGAGACATAAGAATTCTAATCAAGTATGTGTTGGATGTGAATATAAGAAACAAACCCATCTCGAGGCTGGGGAGAGGATCAGAGCTGAACAGGTAGAGGAAGAGCTAACAAGACAGTTTTCAAGTCACGCAGAATCAAGTTTCCAGAGTTAAACTGTTATTTGAAACAATGCATTTTCTCATAAGTCCTATTTAAGCTCCACATATGTGCAAATACACATGCCGAAAATGAGTAGGCACGAATACTCTCTCAGAGGATCCATGAGCTTTCCACTCCTACCATGACTCCCAACAGTTTAGAGTTAGATGTATATTCTTGAACTTCCTACAATAGAAAGAAAGGGATGTGCATTTCTTCCATCCAATGCACGATTGAATTTGCTGTGCAAATTCCTTTTGTTTTCTAGCTGGAAGGATGCATTGACTACATCTTTTTTATATCTACATATTTTATGTAGACATCAAAATATTTAACCAAGTTATCAAAGGTAAAGAAAGAAAAGAGAAAGAAGAATAAAAACATTTCAAGGAATATTAAAAATGACAAGCATGTAATAACTAATTTGCATAACGATTGACTACGAGAAAGGATTAACATAGTTTAGGTTCCCAACAGGTATCAAATAGATTGAGGCCTGAAATACGGATTTGTTAAGTTATAATTGGATTTAGGAAAACTCAAAATGGATAGGAAAAGAGGCCATGCTTGGTTCCTCCTTCTCTCTCTCTCTCTCTCTCCCTCCCTCTCTCATGACTCTGCAATTTCCCTTTTCTATTTCTTGTGAAGTAAACAGACCAGAAATGACTATTAAACTTTAACACGTTGACACTCTCAAGTCCTAACAGATCTTTTTAACGTGACAGAGATAATGTTACTTACTGAGCTTTTCAACAGCGTGGCCATATGGCCGGCCAGACCCTCTGTCTAAAAGGAACAAAATGCTTCCTTCCTGGGTGGCTGGCTGTGGGCTGGAACAGAACATGATGTACGAGATAAGAAAACGGAAGTTCCAAGCACAGAGCTTGTGTGGCTTAACCAAATGAGGTAAAATGAGAAATGGAAAGACGGTGAGAAGCGGCCTTATTTGTTCGCAGCGTGTGTCAGAGCCAGAGCAGGGATGTGGAGTTGGACAGCATCGCCCTCAGTCAGCAGTGGGAAGGCCTTGTCCCAGCTCCTTAGCTCCGTGGAGCGATAAATATAAGATGAAGCTGCTCTGTTACCTTTTACGGATATTGTAAATACCAAAGAGATAATTACAAAGTGATTTTAATGCCCTTGAGCTTGCTGTGAAAAATAAAGTAAATTGAACTTGTGATTTCCTATCCACTGGAAGGTTCTGTCCACCCATTTCTAAAGCCAGTGATCCCCATTTGATCCCTCAGGTCCCTCCAATCCTTTAGGCCGTTGGACCCACCCTGCCCGGGATGCTGGTGACTGTCTCAGCCGCAGGAACTGGCCTCCAGACTTCGCGATGCTCCACATTGCCAGCCTCTGCCCCACACAAGCTCTGGCCACCACAGCCTTCTCTGCGCCCCAGGTTCCTCATCTGTAAAGGAAGGATAGCGTTTGTTTCTGCCTCGTGGGGGCGTTCCTGCTCCGTATCTCCCCACGTGCCCAGCCTGTTGCAACCTCCAGGTCAACAGGGTAATAGACATGCCTGGCTGCGATCAGCTCTGTGGCCCTTCTCAGGTTGCTTATCTCTCTGGGGCTCCACTTCCTCATCTGTAAAATGGGAAGAAAAAGACCTGCATCAGGTGATGCCCTTGGCTTTATTCTTGGCTCTCCTCATGGACATAATTTAAGTTCTCCCTCTTGTAGGTCAAGGGACTCCCACCCAGTCTAGTCCCCCCATCAGGCTGGAGATCACAGGCCTGATTATCCCCCTAGGGGAAGGTGTGGTGGGTGCGATATGAGCTAACCCTAGACAGGGTACTGTGTTCTGCCTTCACCTTCTTCTACTCTGCCCCTGTTCTCAGGAAGCTGTTGCTAAGTAGAGGAAACGGGGCCCTCCTCTCCCGGAGCCACTGCTCATGCTGTGCTGTAGGGTGGTGGCCTCCAGTTACTTTTTCAGGTACTCCTTTCAGTAAAACACGTTTGAGCATAGACAGCAATATGTGTTTATATGTTTATAAATTATATACAGGTAGTGCTCTGCTAATATGTTTTGTGCATTCTGAAAACGCGCACACTCCATAGAAGTTTTAGAAATATGAGGTAAGAAAGTCAGTAGAAAAAGGATTCAATCATTTTCTTCGTGCATCCCAACAGATTGTCTTGGGCTCCCTCTGCCGCTATCTAGCCCCCCTAAACTACCCTCTTGTCGGAAGAATATTCTCCTGTGGGATCCTGGACATCCCACCTTTGGGAGAGATTTGCGCACACCATAACCCAAGAGTGGCTCCACCGGACAGAACATGAGCCTCCATTCTCAGCAAAGCAGCATCACCCTAGGTCAGAGTCAGCTTAACGACTGTACAACCCGTGCAGTACCAGAGGGCCCCATGCTCAGAAGGGCCCTGGGCTTGGTTAATTCTCAGATGTTGCCATCTTGAAATTCTTAATTTCACCTTTGAGCTTGTGCTTTGTAAGCGAAGTCCAGTGCACAATGGAGCTCGTGTGTGAGCAGAGGAGATACGGGCAGTATGTGCGTCCACTGCTCCCTGCTGCCCCGTCCATTAAAAGCATTGGCGATGCTTCATGAGCACAGCACTTCCGGCAGCTCCACCACATGTGGGAGCTCAGCAAGACCCAAAGTGAGCACAAGCAGAGCGAGTTATGGAGGCCGCATGCTTCCAGAGTGTGACAGAACGCACACATTTCAAGAAGTCAAATAAAAACAATTTAGTTTCGTGCAGAGTTGTCACTGTTCCGGTAACAATGAACTACTTATGCACGTACGAGCTATGAAAACCAAAGTGTATAATTCCTGTGATTCTGCACACAGGCTCTTATATTTACATTTAAAACTGACATTGCATGATAGAAAGATGAATGGAAAAATGTGTACTAATAATTTAAAACTTTAATTTTTCTTTCCTTAAAATGACATCATATGGCACATAAAAACACCATAAATTGAGAGAGGGAAGGTATGGAAGAAAGAAGAACCTTTTCTATTTTGGCACCTTTAATGCACTTTTTTTCATGCTTTTTGAACAAAGCATCCCGCGTTTTTATTTTTCACCGTCACCAGCTCTGCCCCTGGTCCTCTCATCCGTCTCCAACATGACCAACGTACCTCTGTCAGGACTCAGTTCACCTCATGCTCTTCTCTCACTGGAAGAAGGAGGGAAGACTCTCCATTATGCCCTAAGAAATGATTTATCCTTCCAAGATCATGGTTAATCACACTCACTCAGTGATGCATGCTTCATATTTTATTCATTCATTCAACAAGTATTTGTGTATTTTATCAACTTCAAATGTAAATAATATAATGTTAAACATTTGCTCAAGGGAATCGATACTTGTTTTACCCTGTTTCTGACACAGCAGAAAATTCCTGCTGAAATGTCAGGATCTCAGTTCAAAAGAATACTGCCATTGAAACTCGAGGACTGAGCTCTGGAGCAACTACCCTTCAGAATTCTTCACCCATGCCCAGAAGCTAATGATTTCCAGAGGTGGCCACAGCAAAGAATTCACAGAAACATTGGTCACTGTGTCAAGGATCGTGTCAAGACGAGGAGGTCACCAGTTCCAAATATTTCAGAGGTGAAAAGGTCATTCTTGTAAATACCATGTCCTCCACATTTAGCGCACCATGGTACGTGCTTTGTCATAATTTGGTGGGCCACCAGCTGTCACCAACGCAGATTCCATTCAGATGAAATTCTTCAGCCTCCGCTAGCCAGGTGTCACTCTTATAGCTTGGTTGACACTTTTTTCCAGGAGTAGACATGGGTCAGGATTTTGCCTCTGAAATGGACTAAGTCAATGGTTCACAAAGTGTAGTCTTTCTGGTGGGTTCATGCAATTAAAATTATTTTCATAACAATACTGAAATGTTATTTGTCCTTTTCACTCTCCTCTCATCAATTTAGTGTAGTTTTACAGAGGCTACATGACATAGAGATTTCATCATTCTGATGGCTAATGGAAGGGGTATTCTTGTGTTTTGAAAATTTCTTAATTTTAATGTCTAATAAGGTTAATATTTATAGGTATATCCCAGATAAACCAAAGCTCTCTGAAGTCATCAATAATTTTAAGAATGTAAAGGGATCCTAAGACTAGAAAGTTTGGGAAGTGCTGGACTCAGTGGCATAGGTAACCATTATCTTTTCCATGTCTTCAAAGACAGGTCTACCCTCTCTTTTCCCAGATAATTCATTCCCACAGTCCCAGCAATTACCAGCATGTTCCTTATAACACACCGAGGTGGATGCAGTGTCAACAGCCAATGGCAGACAACTATAATTCAGCCTTGGTCACTTTGGCAAACAGAAAACTAAAGGTATACACCTAATAGGGCTTTGTGGAGTGACTCTTCATATGACATAAGCCACAAACTACCTTGAGTGTAATCAACAGTATTTTCAAGGTGTTAGCACAAAGAAGGGTCTAGTACATATTCATTTTTAAAGTACATTTAAAATACATTACCTGGTTTCCCAAAAGCAAAAAAAGAAATCAGTTGAATAAATTGCATCTGACAGAGCATATCCTTGGAAAAGAAAATCTCTACTACTTCCTAAAGAATGTCTTCAACACACGCACGAAATCCTTCACAAACACATATGGTATTTAATGCATACCTGTTACAGAACAACCGATGCTTTTACCTTTTCATGAACTATGAGTCATTCCCCTGCCCTGGACAGGGTTTTCTGAGCTTCATAAATACTGATTATACTCCTTAAATTCTAACAGGTGGTTTCCTAAAATATGAATAATACTTCTCAACCTCACCCTTTATTTTCTATATTTAGTCACCCTGTATCTGTTGACTACCATGGAAGAAAGAGATACTCCATACAGATGAATATTCCTGATGACTGAAGCTTAGCCACCTCAAATCCCAAGACATGTATTTATTCAAAAACATTCCTGGACCATGAGCCAGGAATTGTGCTGGTCCTTGGGACTACAATGACAAACTAAACCAAATTTGCCCTTAAAATCACTCATATTCTAATAGATATTGAATAGAATTTGTCCTAAAATTTATATCAGTCATCTTAAAAGTGGTATATGTGAAGAAAATATTAGAACTTACGATTTAATTTTTATCTAATTTTTGCGTATGCTTTATATATGTTTATATATAAACAATATATGCACTGAGTAGCACATGCGTAAATTATAAATAAATAAAAATACACATCTTTGAGAGTGAGTAGTCCCAAATTTTTGCTGATGAGGTTTGCAAATTAAAAAAGTTAGAGACACTAATTGAACACACTCTGCTAGGCCTTCTTATTTTAAAAAGGAGTCAGTCATCCTCATGAACACTTCCTTGGTTGCTCAGAAGCTGCCTGGGAGTTCATCAGAAAATTTGAATATGTTTTTATCAGGTGGAGTTGTCAGGGACTTCAGAGATGATCCAACTGGAACCTTTTATTTTATAAAAGAATCAAGGCCCAGAGCACCACATGATTGCCTAAGCAATTTCCCAGTTTGGTGAAGGGATCAGGAGGGTTTCTGCATTGTGATTTTGAGTCAGCAATACAGCAAGCAGGCGAAGCCTTGTGAAAATGCAGGGTCCTGGGCTGAGGGTACAGATGTTTTCGGTCAGAATCTCCTGGCTTATTATTTCCAGCAAGCTCCCCGAGTGGTTCTCAAACATTCTATGATTGGAGAGCCATGCGAGTTGGAAGATGGAGACTTGGCCAAGGTCTCAGGGAGAGCTCTCTCCTTCGCACACATTGTCTCAGCTTTTAGGAGCAGGAACTATGGTGTTCGGTACCACAATGATGCCCTCAGGGCTTTCCAGATGTGCAGAGCTGTTTGACCCGGTATAAATAGCTGTGGATTGTGAATGTTGCGAATTCTGGGACCGCTTTCTGGGGGCTTGTTTTTATCTCTTCCTTTGATGTCAGGCTGTTTGCCATCATTTCTTACTGCCTTCGGTGTGATCACAACTAATCTCTCTTACCTCCTTCCTCAGCCCCTCCGATATTCTGCTTTTAATTCGTTGTGGGCTGAGAGACTAAGTAAATGGGCTTGTTAGGAGCATGTGTTAATTAAGAGTCAATCAGACATAGTTAAAGTGCATTGATTTGTGACTGGTGTTTCCGCTGCTCCGAGCCTGTTCTGCTTCCTTCCTCCTTCTCAAGCTGAATTCCAGAAGGCTGAGGTTGAGGGACGTCTGACCTCTGGTTAAGTGGGGCACTAGGATATTTACTTTCTTGTCACATTTCACTGCTGTCAAAGCTCAGAGAGTCTGGTTGGCCCCCAGAGAAGCCAGTGTGCTTAATGATTCAGGACACCTGGGTCTGACCCACTCCTCCTCCATTTCTTGAGGCTCAAAGTGATTTACAGGAAGAACAGGAAGAGGGGACAGGGTCCAGGAAGCAGGAGGAAGTGCCCACTCTCTAGGGTGGACCAGGAAGTAGGAATCGGCTCTTCTGAGAGACACACTAATTTTTAGTTCAAGAAGGGTCTAAGTCTGTCTCCCTCTAATGGCTGCGGGTAATCTCGGCCACTACACCCACAAGGGCTAATCTGGCTGGGGGGTCAGGCAGCTCAGGGATGGGTGTGGGGGAGCAAAGGGGCATCTCTAGCCTAGAAGGCATAATCAATATATTTAACACTAAAGTTCATTCCATGCAAAAATACTGCTATTTTTTAAAATACCTTCAACGTATAATAACATCCTTAGAGCCTAAGCCTTATGTGGCTGTGGTGCCATTGCCATTGGGACAATTATGAAGGTCATAAAATTTTAATCTTCATCTTGTATTAGGAAATAAAAATTAATCGTCCTCACAACACCCCAGGACCGTTCACCCTTCCTTCATTATTTATAAACATACAATCTTTCAAATGGAGAAAGCTTTTCTGTCTTTCCAAAGCTATAAAATGACAAAAATAAAAGCGAACAGGAACCCAAAGTCAATGTTATTTTATTTCATGGGGTTCCGTGTTTCTTGTGAGCTAATGTCTTGTTTTTTCCAGGAAAAAAATAAGGTCTTTAGCTAATATCCCAGAACGGGACATGCATGACTGAGGACGAAGCGTGTGTTTATTTCAAAAAAAAAAAAAGAAATGGGATTTTGCGAAGAGGCAGAAAGCAAAAGGTGCTTGTATGCAGGGAGGGATCACACTGATCCATTTTTGATGCTTAATTACAAATCTGCTCCAACTAATTTCCTTATTGTGCCCACAGCTGCTGTTCTTTTGTCACCAGTTTATTTTTCTTTGAAAATCTGAAAGGCATCAAGGCTCGCCCTGAAAGTCATCAGAAGCAGAAGTGAGGTCCCAGATGCCTCATTACTAGTCTCGTTTGCAGGCCTGTTTGGTTGTTTATGTCTTGCATTCAAAGCATTTATTTTGCTCAAACCTTCTTTTGGTTTGAAAATGATTGTAGGACACTGAAATGCTTTTATCACTCAACTGTTTGCCTTTCTGGGTAACAGCAACATCATGATTTAATCAACATCACAATTTCCCAATAATCCCTGGGCAGGTCTTGTTTAGTAAATATCAAAAAGTTTAGAGCTCCAAAGACTTTCACAGTGACCCAGGGGTTTGAGTATCTTTGTTGGAAAGCGAAAAATGTTGCTCATATGAAATCATAGTGATTTTGGAAGATTTTCATTGGTAAGTCTCAATGTCATACAGAATGGTTTGGAACTTGTAAAAGCTTTGCTTTCTCAGGAGGATTCACTGCTAAAACCAGGCAAGGCACTTGGTGGGGAGGGCTGCTGTGGGTATTAGTAAAATGCATTATACTGTAAGCAACATGACAGAAAGCTTAAATGCTTGTTCCCAGGAGTCAGAGAGACCTAGGTTCAAATTCTGCTTGGGCAAGTTGCCTTCACCTCTTGAGGCTCAATGTTCTCAAATAGAAATGAGTAGCATCTGGCTTCTAGAGTTGTCATGAAAATTGTATTAGCTAATACCTAGAAAGCACTAGTCAAGAAAGCCAAGCATGCAGTCTACTCAATAAACAAGAGCTATTATTATTACTATTATTTGTTTCTTGGAAGAAGAAGAAGGGCTAGTTATTTGGCTGAATATTTCTGTTTCCTTTTTGGGTGATAATAGTATTGCAGGAGATAATGTACACTGGTCTCAAGTGAAAATTATTATATTAACTACTCTCAGTAGGGTGACCATATAATTTGTGGTCCAAACCAAGACACTTTAAGAGTAAAAATGTACACTATTAATAATTATGCCAGGACAATAGGCATAAATCAGGACCATCCTGGGCAAAGCATAACCTATTTATCCCTTGCTATAAGGAACCTCAAACTAAAATATTATTAGAACTGGAGATGGCCTTAGATATTTTCTATTGCAATGCTCCCATTTTACAGGTGAGGAAAATAAAGTCCAGAGCAGGGAAGTGACTTACCCAAGGTCACACGGTTAATCATTGAAAACCAGGTTTGTAATTCCAGTGTTAACTGTGACTACAGTGACTGTTCCAAAATATGACTGTTTCCAAGTGGGGCAAGGCTGGCGACTATTCTCCTCCTATGTCTCCTCCGAAAGAATCCTGCTCTCCCTGTCCCTCCACCTTCTGTGGGAACAGATGACAGCCTATACAAAACAGCCTTCTCACAAGAAGGCTTGTCATTTTTCTAACCTGCATCCCTCATGTTGTTGTTAAAAGCCATCTTCCCTTTTTATTCTTTCAGTCGTGGGTTGAAAGAGAAAAAGAACAACTGTCCCCTCCCTTCTCTAAAGGAAGTTCTTTTCGGTCACTCGTGATTATTCTTTGTTCCATTTTGCTTTGGGATCAGAGAGTTACATTTCGTTCTTAACCAGGACGCCCTTTCAAATGATTTTTCCAAAACAATTTCACCAGGAGGCCTTTGTGTCTAAGACCCCTGGAAATTGCACATGTGAATATACATCTTTACTCCGTGTCAATTATGCAGCACGTGTAATACTGTCATGAAGAGATCTCAGAAACTCTTATTTCAGGTGATGTTGTTGCAGGATTTAGACAAGGCAAATATTCCATGGACAAGATCTGACTTTCAAGAGAGGAGGCAGCCGGATGATCAGAAATCACAGGTGGCGGGCCTTCCTAAGGTATATCACCGGCCTCTCTCTTTAATGAAGACCACATTTTATAACAATGCTCCCAAGCAAATGCAAATTTATGTAGATTGTTTATTTAGACGCTTGCTTTTGTACATCAATCTTGGTGTTCCATTCTCCTCTCCTTTTTGCTTTGAAAGAGATAACATGGTTATTCAGTCATATCTCTCCGGGTTTTATGGCCTGGCATGCCCATAAAGATGACAGGAGGTACAATTCGCAGGCAGCAGCCTTCCACTGCCCAGGCTATTTGGTGTTAAAGTAGACGAGACACCAAAGCTAACGCTGTGGGATGGGCCCGTGCTTTCCTCCTGGGTGTACCAACCCAGGCAGTCATGAAACTCCCAGAGCCTGCTGAGCATCCGCTGGGTGGAACAGCCACCGAATACTCTTAAACACACTCTCCACAGTGGGTTTGTTACACACATAGATTTATCTCTAAGAGTTAAAATATGTGGGGATCTTTCCACATCTCTGATTAAAAATCCAGTTTTGGACAAAGGGGCTAACATATGCAGACGGCGAACTATGTATTTACTCAGAACTTGGTTAGAAATGAATAGAATTCAAAATCCTGCATGTAGAGAAGATACCAGCTTGAAGGTATCATTTAAGGAAGCAATATGGGTTGTGGTTAAGGGAAAGACCGATGCCAGATAGGTTCAAGTTCAAGCCCTGTCTTTACCACTGTGTGACCTTGGGCAAGTTACTTACCCACTCTCTGCCTCAGTTTCTCCATCTGTAATTTAGGAATGATAAGAGTATCTGCTTCATAGGATTGCTATGAAGAGTAAATGCAACGAGGCATGTAATTCACTTAGCATAGTGTTTGGTGCATTGGAAGAACAATAGAAACTTTAGCAACAATTTAATTTTTTATACAGTAATGAAAGAAAGATATCTGAGATTACGTATATAGATATATATACATTTTTGGATTTTTGTTTTTGTTTTTGTTTTTTTAAATTTCAGAATATTATGGGGGTACGAACATTTTGGTTACATATAATGCCTTTGCCTCGCCCAAGCCAGGGCTACAAGCATGCCCTTCCCCCATACAGTGCGCTCCACATCCGGTAGTTGTGAGTTTACCCATCCCCACCACCCCGCTCCCACCTGACTGGCACCCAGTGAATATTACCATGTGAGCACCTTAGTGTTGATCAGTTAGTACTGATTTGATGGCGAGTACATGTGGTGCTTGTTTTTCCATTCCTGTGATACCTCACTTCGAAAGATGGGCTCAATCTCTATCCAGGATAATATAAGACATGCTGGATCACCACTGTTTTTTGTAGCTGAGTAGTATTCCATGGTATACATAGAAATTTTTAATAGAACACAAGGTCAGGCAGCAGAGAAGTTCAGGGTGTGGTTAAAGCCAGCAGACAGTGGGAGACGAGGACAGCGATTTGGGGAACTGAGTAGCATGCACAACAGGAGACAGAGAAAATGACGCTGCAGACAGGTGACTCCACAAGGCTAAAAGAGAGCAAAATGGCAGTAAGGGCAGAACATTCTCAAAAATGCCAAGACGATCTGGATCATGCGGACTCCACAGACAGGAGAGGCTGGCCTCTAGTTTGGTATGACAGCCCTATCTCCACAGCAAATCTTGCAGCATGTCTAGTGAAGGGCTGCCTGAGGGATCCTCAGGGACCTCAGCTCCAGAACCTAGGAGTAGAGGGGAATCCTCGCAGGACCACCGGGTGTCCCTCCATGGTGACGTCAGCAAGCAGAATGTCTGCTCGTGCATCAAACATAAACGTGGTCCCCCACACCCTCAGCCACAGAGAAACTACAGCCCTGTGTGTTTATGAAAACCCCAGGGCCCCAGCGCATGTGGTTCTCAACCACAGAGCTGGAAAGCAGAGCCACCGTGCCATGCTGCACATCGGGCTGTGCCCCATCCAGCAGCTAGGAGGGTCAGGGCAGGCTCAAGTTTCATGGCTGGGCACCAAGGCCCTCCAGGTAAATTCCAACTGGTCTGTTTCCCGTGAAATCTTCCAGCTTGACCAAGAGTCACTGACCTCGAGAGAGACCGTTTAACCTCCATTACTTGGTTTATATTGGTAATATTTACATTGGGAACTTGATTAAAGCTGACCTTTGGTGAAAACGGAATCCAATATGTATTAGAAATCCCTCCGACTTCTCCTGGCGGTGTCAGGAGTCATCTGGTTCACGTCTCCCCTAATTGGCTGACTGGCCCCACTCTGCCTGCATCCACCTCACTCCCTGAATTCGTGCAATGCTTTCCATTCGGTTTTGTGCCTTTGTCTCCTACTAGCATATCTGAAAGTTAACTAGGTTAGGAGCTGCTGCTTGGTTGAGGTTGGGACAGAGTTAGTCTGTCGTACATAGATCCTATTCATTACAAGGCGCAAAAAAGACACTGAATATCCCCTGGGCCTTTCTGCTCTAAGGAACCTTTCCCACCCAGTATGTGTGATTCAGATGTTCCAACTCCCACTTGCACAAGGACAACCGAGCCCCAGGGAAGGAAGGCGGTGGCCACTGGCTCAGGATAAAACTCCTCTTCCTACATGAAAATTTTATTTGTATTGCTTTTCAGATCACTGTGTCCATAAAATTGAAGGGGAGGCTACTTGGTAAAATATTTGTTTGCTGACATGTCCAGAAATTGCTCTTTCTTTCCACTGACTCAGGTCAGCAAGTATTTATCAATTACCTCCTTAAAGTGCTGGAGAGCCTGGGAGCAGATATACCTGCGAGGAACTTTAAATCTGAGGAGTGTGTGTGTGTGTGCGTGTGTGTGTGTGTGTGTGTGTGTGCGTGTGTGTGTGTGTGTGTGTGTGTGCGTGTGTGTGTTGGGGGGGAGACATAAGTAGGAATCATATGTGTACACACAGAAGGTAAATAACAACATAAGACTCAGATGATGAAAACTCTACTGGCCTGTGTATCAGGAGACCTGGCTCTGCCATGAGCTAGCTTTGGAGTCCTTAGTAAGTCATAAAGCCTCCTGGGCTTCCAAGGATTTCCCCAGTAAAGTGGGAGGCTGGGCCCAGAAGGTAAATTAGGTAAATCTCAGCTTGAGAATGTTCTGTGACTCCAGCAATGTAGAACAACAACATAAGGGAAGTCACAAGCCCCAGCGTGAAGAGCTACATATGCAGATGAGGGGTGCTGGGAGATGGAAAATGGAGGCACCGGGAGGGCAATGACAGCACAGAGCAGGGGCAGTCTGGGGACCCTGGTCCCGTGGCCTTGGGCTTATGGTTCCTGCCGCAACTGTAGTAAATATGAGGCACAGAAGGTGCACTATTCCCCATGGGCTGGTTTTCCTCTTGCAGAGATCGGGGGAAACCTTTCAATTTTATGGAGTGGTTTTCCTATGTCTCAAGCATGCAATTTCATGTCATCCTCATCACAAACTGGAATTATTATTCCCATTTTCCAGATGCAGTCGGAGGCTGAGAGGGTTAATGTCCTCTGATCACATGCAGGATAGAACGAGGGTGTGAACCCAGCTTCGTCCATTCTGAAGCCTGTGCTCTTCTGCCTAAGCCGGTGCAGACTCAGCCTCCTGCGTTCCCCAGCGAGTCAGCCCAGAGTCACACCAGTCTGCTATGTTCAGGGAGACAGGAGAAGACGTTAGCTCTCATCTCACTCACCCTGAGCACCACCCACTGGCAAAAACAAAAGGTGCTTGAGCCCCTCCTCCAATCTACCGTCCTGCAAAATAAAAGGGCCTGAGCTTCTCCAGAAATCAGAAACAAACCAAATGTTTGGAAAGAAATAAAAAGGATGTGCATAGCAATGAGTTAAAAGGCTATGTCAAGAGGAAGAAAGGCCACCAACTGAAAACTCTTTAGGGAGCCGAAGCCTTGTTTTTGAACCCAGGAGGGTGCTGGGTGCCCCTCACGGGTTGTAAGGAGGCAAGGAGATGTCCCCCTGTTCCTTGTCTGCAGTCCACCTGGTCACTACAGAAGAGTAGTGCAGAGAAACAATAAATGGCTAAGGTGGTGGGTATGCTAGTTACCCTGATTTGATCATTACACAATGTATACGTGTATCAAAACATCACACTGCATACCACAAATACGTATAATTATTATGTGTCAATTAAAAATAAAATTTAAAGAAGAGGTAGTGACTCCTTTAGAAGTCAGTCTGACCACCTCCCCAGACAAACTACCCCCTCGGGGCAGGACATTCCAAATGTTCACACAGCCCCGCTTCGCTGTCCCTTTGGAAGGTGAGCTCCCAGAAGCCGACTGTGAGTGCCGGAACCAAGATGGCACTACTTCAGGGTGGGCTTCGGGCACTGGAAACCACTCCTACATAACAGAAGAGAAGATCAAATTGTTGGGAATAATGTGATAAATTAAAAATTTTTCAAGATAGTGTTCTTTTTTTCTATTTCTAGCCAAGCAATCTTTCCCCTTACCTAAACAATCAGAGGATTTGGTTCTCTCGAATCTCAACCTTTTCTGTCTGTGAAGGTTATTATTGGCTTGGTTAAACAAAGTACTTGTTTATAATAGATATAATAGATGATGAAGTCATTTTGAAATTACACAGTTGGTGTAATAAAACCAGTTAAAACCTTATTTAAAAAATGTCACAGTTGGTCAAATGTATTAATGGCATATGGTTTAGTTTTCTCTTTTTTTTTTTCCCCAGAACAATATGTGCATTCTCATTTCACAGAGTGAGTAGAGGATTAATGGAGCAAGATAAACTTTCTGCTGCTTTTCTGCTAGACAATCTACACTTTCATTAACTGACTCAAGCTTTATTTATCCCTTTCTATGTCTCATCTTCCCCATCTTGCCTTTCTCTTCCCCAAAGCACCCAATTACAGAATTCCTAAAATTCTAAGTAATGTAAGAGATAAATATTATATCACATAAAGCATGTTTTAGAAGGAGAAGTTAATGCAGAAATTACACACTACATAAACAAAATGCCCACAACTGGCAGGCATAATTATTTTTTCTCCTGTTGATATTACCAACTATAATAATAAAGTCAAAAGTGTGCCCCAAAACATAATATTTCAGCTGCATGTAGTCATCATCCCAGCAAAGAACATAATTGCATTATTTGTCTCCTCTGAAATCTCTCACTCATAGCTATACCTTCCCCAGGATTTCCTATTAGAGAATTATTTGATTGTTTCCAAAGGTGATGCATTGACTAAAGTTTGAAGCCCAGACTTACCAGCCTACCTGTACCTGGTCAGGTGAGTCATCTCAGAACTGTGCCTGGGCTTTGCCTGGAGCTCAGAGATGCCATCTCTAATCTACAACCCTGCCATGAATTTGTTTTTTGTCATAAATGAAGCATGGGGCTGTGCTTTAATTTTCCTCACTGCCCTCTGTCAAGTAATAACCATAAATATTGTCCTGAATCATTAAGTCACAACCTGAAACGTGATCCTGCCCAGCTCCCAATCAGACGGCCATCTGGAAGATGAAAGAAGTCTATTTGGGTTTCGGAATGATCCAGACTCTAATTTGTAGTAACAGTCTTAACAGGCTGTTTCAGAGACATTAACCAGCAACTTGTCTCAGGTTCTCAAGGAAGGCACATTGTCCACAGTTGGAGGCATTTGCTTCAAGCAGAACTGTGAACTGTAGCTGTTGGAAAACTACCAGGCTTGCTGGCTTTCAATCAAGTGCCACATTCTTCCATGGACACTAGATTTTTACCCAAGGGCAAGAATATATGCATCGAGCAATGCACACATAATATATCTCCAAATATTTTCTATGTCATAAAGAAAGCAAAACATTTCAAGAGAAGAAAACAAATTGCAGCTTCTATAAGCAAACAACAATGTGACATGATAGATACATAATTTTTCCTATCGCCCTGAGGTACTTTTGCAGAGAAAATAAATCATACTCTTATTTTGCTATAGAAATAATTTTGTAAACACAAAAACAAAGTCATTATCTAAAGTCAGAAAATATACGCTTAAATATGAGTACGCTACTGATTCAAAGGACTATTGGTCAAGCAATTGCTTTAAATATCTGAACTTCCTGATCAGTAGAGAAGCAAACCATATCAATATGAGATGCCTTTCCATTTCCACTTGATTTTGGATGGGAAAACCAAGCAGAGAAAACAACACTGAAAATGACAGTGAAAAAAATCATATTTCTTCTCCAAATTATATTTAGCACTATTTTCTCTAAGAAAGTGAATTTAATTTTTGAGCATTGCAAATACACTTACAAACAAATTGAAGGTATTTACTTATAAATAAAAGATATTTTGTGCAGCAAGTATGTCAATGGTCTCTCTGAGCAGGACTAAACCCATGCTGACAGATACAAGAGAGTTTCTTTTTAGACTTCAAAGAAGGAAATTTCATACCAACTTTCCAGAAACCCTCTTCCTTTGCCTCAAAATTTGGTTCAGCAACTCTCACTTTCAGGAATTAAAAATATTTACTAATTATTCATGAAAATTAATGCCATGGAAAAGATAGATTAAAAGAAATTTAAATGAATTTCATGGCCTTATTTCATCCTGATTTAAATAAATCTGTTGTAAAAAATCCATGATAAGAGACAATCGTGGAAATCTGAACATGGGCTGAGTATTAGATAATATTAAGGAATTCTTATTAATCTTGTTAGATATGATAGTACCGTAATAATTTTAGGTCCGTATCTTTTAGAGCTACATACTTGGGTATTTATGACTGAAATGATAGTGTGCCTGAGATTTGCTTTAAAACTGCAAGTGGTGGATATGGGTAGATGAAATAGGTAGATGAAACAAGATGGGCAAAATATTAATAATTATAGAAAAGGGGTGGAAGATACAGAAGCTTCATTACTCCTTTTTTTCTTTCTACTTTTATCTATGCTTGAAATTTTCTGTAAAAAAGATTTTTAAACACATTAATTAAGAGCCCAGAACAGTGGTTCTCAGCCAGGGGCAATTTTGTTCCCTCACTCCCCCTAGTTTCATTTGGTAAAGTCTAGAGGCATTTTTGGTTGTCACAATTTGGGGGGAGGGTGGGATGGGACTGGTGTCTGAGGGTAGCGGCCAAGGGTGCTGCAAGCACCCTACAATGCACAGGACAGCCCCCACAACAAGGAATTATCCAATGATGCAGAGACTGAGAGACCCAGGCCTAGACAATGTCCTGTTAGGATAGAGTTAATAAATAGGTAAATTATAGTCATTGCATTCATGGAGCTTATAGTCCTCCAAAGAGAACAGGACAAGAAGACAAATAACTATCCTATAAGGTGCCCTGCACCTGTCCTCTACCACTTCTCCTCACTGGTGGCCTCCAGGAAGGGTAGAAGGAGGATGAACTCCTTCTAGTTGGGGGGGGGGGGCGTCAAAGGAGGTGCTTTTTATTATTACTTATATTATTTATCATAATTACACTAACCTCCAAAAAGAAAATTTTAAGAAGGTTTTCAGCAGGAAGGTAATTTAATGGGCTGAGTTTTAGATAAATATTGGAAGGAAGGGTGTTTCAGATAAAGAGAATAAGGAGGGCAGAATGCAAAGGTATGGAGGTAGAGCACAGCATTTAGTGGAAACCACACTGGGAGAAATCCAGGATGAGCCTGAGAAAGTCACGAGGGGTCTCTGAGGGAAGAGGCTGTGAGGCTAAGCAGAGGCGTCGGTACTTGCACTTTCTGTGTAGAGAAGTTGTCCTGTGGTCCTCTCTCTCCCAAGCTACCAGGAGCCACGATTATAACTGTGCCCTTTCGTCTCTCCGAATGTGGACATTGCATAACCAGGTCTGGGGGATGCACATACCCCCAAGTCCCCACCGACAGGGGAGAGACCAGAAGTAGCTGGATCATTTCCACTGGGACCCATAACACTAAACCAGGTGGAACCAAGCCACCTGCACTCCCTCACCTCCTGGGAAAGGGTACAAAAGTGCCCACTTATTTTTAGAAACCATCCGGCCATAGGGTGCGTGGCTACAGGAAGAGGTGTGAGTGTGAGTGTGGATGCGTAGAGGAAAAGAGTTCACATCCACAGAGGGCCTGTGATTTGCCAGGCCCTGTCCTAGGAACCTTTCACGTAGCTTCACCTTTAACGCATTCAACAACCTTGAGAGGCAGGCGGTATTAGCCCCACCGTACAGATAAAGACACTCCAACATGCTGGGAACATGTGGCTTTTCCCAGGACCCCCAGCTCCTAAGTGGCAGGGTTGGGATTCGGAGCCAGAACTCTCTGATTCCAAAGCCACACAGTGTGCCTCCCAATCTCCAGCCAGTCTGTGCCCACCAGTAACACCAACGGTGACAGTGAGTGGAGGTGCTTCAGGCTGGGAGCTCTTTCTGGCCTTGCTACGGAGGTGGACAGTCCAGGTGAAAAGTGAAACAAGGTGGGTCAGCAGGGAAGAAACAGGACCACAGTTTCAAGTCAGGGCTGCCGGAGCAAGGGTGGGCAGCTGTCTCCTGTCTGAACAGGGGAAGCTGGACATCCCCTGCGAGGGCTGTGAGTCATGGGCGCCAGCGGCGTGCTGGTCTCGGTGCTTCGAGAGGCTTATGGTACTTGAGCCTGTGGCCCAGGGGAGTTTTCAGGAGGACCAGGAAAGCTGCCAACTCCATGTCAGAGTTCCCAAGCGAGCTCTGGCTAAGGAACAGGTTGGGTGGTCCAGAATTGGTGCCTTCCCAAAACAAACAGGAGACGCCTATGTTCCCGGCTAACTCCCACTGTGGCCCTAATGTCTGCCACCCCAGGCCATTGCCTGGGCTTAGAGAGCTCATTAGTGCACACAGAGAGGAAGCTGTCCGCGTCTGGGCAGAGGGGGTGGGAGAGCAGCGGGGTGGGACAAGAACACGTGGAAACTACCCACTCCAAGGGACTCAGCTGGGCCAAGCGTGGGCGGGGGAAGAGTCCTGGCGCAGCAGGCAGGAGTTCGGGGTCCTGCGTCAGCAGCTGTGTACCTTCAGCAAGTTATCAACACCTTGTGGACCAATTTTAGTGCCTGTGAGCAAGGACTTAGAGACAGCCAGACCTGAGTTCAAATCCTAGCTCTGGCCCTCACTAAAATCATTCTCTGAGCCTCATTTTCCTTATCGATGAAATAGTGAGAAAGTTACCCTCCTCATAGGGTTGTTGTGAAGATTAACCAAGCAACTATTCATAGACAAATGAGTCCAGTGGCCTGCACATTGTGGGTATTCAATGGATGGTGGGATTTATTATCGTTGCCACTGTCTTTGTGTGGATAATGCCGCACAGGCTTTGCTCTGTCTCAGCCATAAGGTTGTTATGATGATCCGATGAGATCGTCTACACAGGTGAAAGAGTGACTGAGGTAGCAAAGCACTCTATAGACAAAAGCCAGTCTTCTAAGTAGGGACATGCTGTCTCTCTTCCCTCATCTTCTTTCCTGAACTCAAGAAGATGTCCACTGGGGCATCCACTTGTTGAGGGTCACAACTATCTCATAGGGGCAATTACTGGAGTGAATAATTCTATGTTCAGAGGAGTTGCATGCCTTTGGCAGTTGGCTTTCTGTGTATAGCTAACAGCAGAGAGGAGCCATCTACTCACACAGGGGTTGGTGTTCAGACCATTAGATCCCATCGGGGAGGGCCATAGCTTTGTCATTCTCATATTCCTTTTCTGCTAGCATCCCCTCCACCCCTCAGCTTACTGTCTCAAACAGAGTCTTTCTGGATACAGATTCATCAGGGAAGCGACTTTTTAAAACATTTTAACAAATTGCTTGGGGGCCATGGAGAGCCAGGCTGGGTGCTGTGTGAGCCTTCGTGGGAGGGTCTCGGGGGCACACTGAGCCAGCCCGCAACACTCAGCTATTTACTCAGACCTCTCCAGACCTTTCCAGTCTTGAAACCAGAGCGACACTCTCCAGAGAGAAGAAACCTCATGGATTGTTGACTCTTCCTGCTTTCTTTGGGGCCGACTCCAGCAGGATTGCAGGTGTCCCCTCTGAGTCTTATTCTAAGACATTTGAACCCTCACAGGACCGGACAGGGTATAGAAATCTGGAAAGAACTGCCATGACCTGAAAAATGTCTTCTTTTTAGGCTGCTGAAAGCTTGGCTTAGGTTTGGGTTACAGATCAGGTTAATGTGGAAGTGCCCCCTCCCAGGTCACCCCGAGCTGGGCAGGGGGTCCTTTGGGCCTGCTTTGATGGAGCCACTGCCAGCCCCCTTGTCATCACCCTGTCCTGCCCCTTTGGAGGCTGTGCTGTGAATGTTTTGCTTCTCCCGATGTTAGCTAAGCCCTGTGGTCACCGGCCCGTCATGGTCTGCTGCCCACCACATCTGCCTTTCTGTCCCCTCTGCCAAGCCCATGCCTGTGTGGCCACCTTTCCATTTCCTGGCTTGTCTCTGTGCTCACAGCAGATGTGGCTGCTCCCCCAGTAGAGGCGGCAATGGCAAAGGCCTCCCTAGTCACAAAGAGATGGCTGGTGAAGCAGGAATGAGGGGCAGCCTTGCCCTCACCTGTGCTAAAGACCACAGGGTGGAATCAGAGCCATGGGAGCTCCCACAAACGTGATCCAACTCTGCCTGTGTGATGAACTCTAACGCACCTGTACACGTTCCACATCCTGTTGTGTTCCAAAGACCCATCTACCACCTCCCTTCCCGGCTTGCTCGTGGCTGCTGGATGTTCTCCCAAATCCAATGGCACAAGGGCCCCAGCTGCTACCAGGCACCAGGGATAGTGTAGAAGTGAGAGACGGACTCTGGAGCCAGATGGCATCAGTTTAAACCCTGACTCTGCCACTTACTGGTCGTGTAACCTCAGGCAAGTCACTCAAGTTCTCTGTTTCCATTTCCTCACCGTTAGAATGGAGGTGATAATAGGACCTTCCCCACTGTGTTGGTATAAGAATTAAATGAGTTAACATCGGGAAAGTGTGTCTATCAGCATCTGGCATACAGTGAGCGTTTGTAATTTTACAATAATAGGATCCACTGTCAACTTTTCCATGGGATATAGGGGTCATTACTGGGCAGCTTCTTCAGCTCTGTTGATGGTGGGGTTGAAGTTAGCCTAGAATATAGTGGCAAGAAAACCATCTGATATCCTCGGCACTAGAGTGGAACAGTTGTGTGCCTTGGTTTCCTCTACTGTATAATGGGAAACAAATAGAATCCTCTGCATTGAATTTTATTTTGGAATTAAACAATTCAAGTAATGTTCTTAGCGGAGTACCTAGAAAAATACTCTATACATGTTTAGCTATATTTATTATTATTATTATTATTATTATAGCTGAGACTGGCCAAGGGAGGATAAGAGTTGTTCTCAGACACCCGCCTCCAGGGGACATCAGCAATGTCTAGGGTAAATTTTGGTTGTCATAGCAGGGGATTTGCTACTGGCACCTAGTATGTAGAGGCCAGGAGTGCTGCTACAATGCACAGGACAGCCCCCACAACAAAGTGCTCAGCCCCAAATGTCAATAGTTCTGAAGCTGTTTGCTTTGAGTCTAGCTATTGCCACAGTGCGTCGCATCCGAGAGTGTTATGTAATCACCCTTAGAGCAGAAGTACCCTTGGTCAGGCTTTCCATTGGTTGCATGGAGAAAAGGAGATAATAACGCCACATTCCCTGGATTTCGAGGGAGATGCCTCTCCAGGGTTAGCTTCAGACTTTACAAGTGCCAGAGTCAAGAGAGCCCAGGAAAGCAGCACCCACCCGACACCGTGCACGTGGAATAGCTGCTTTGCTGAATTCTCTCTGATGATGTCCGTAGGACTATCAAATGCGGTTCTGGCTCAATGAGCTTCCGCAGGCCAAACCCTCTCCCCAATATGGTCTCCACTGCTGTGAATGGCAGAAACCTGGAAAGCATCCTGAACACTTCGCTGTCCCCTGTCCGGCACAGCCAGTTATGCTGTAGATTCACTGTTCTCCATGTCACTCACACCACCCACCTCTCCCCATTCCCACTGCCATGGCCTTGGGCTGGGATTCCACAATCTTTCACCCAAGAGCTCCCATCTATCTCCTTCCAGTTCCTTCCAACCCCAATCTATCCACCACCAAGCTCCAAGAAGCATCTTCCCCAAACAGAAACCATGTCACTCACCTACTTAAAATCTTATCAACAAACTGTTGTCCTAAGCACAGGGCATGAAGTGCAAAGCCCTTGGTGATCTGGCCTTAACCTCCTTCTCCAAACTCACCTTGCACTCCCCAGGCTTCAGCTGCTTGCATGTCCCCAAATATATCATACCCAGTCAAGCCATCTCACATGCTGTTCCTGTGCCTACAACACTATTCCTAGCCTTTTTCCCGACTCCAAGTTTCCTTGAAGACTCAGTTCAGGCATCACTTCCTCAGGAAAGACTCCCTGGAACTCTCCCCAGGACGCTGCATTTGGGACTTTCCTTTCTGCTTCCACCGCTCCTGTGCACACTCTTCTCATCCTGTGTTATAATACTGGGTTTTCCTGTCTGATTCGTCCACTAGACCATCACCTCCTTGAGGTCAGGCACTATAATCATTTGTATTCACCACCATCTAGTGCATGGCCTTGCACATGGTAGATGATCAATAAATGATAATGGAATGAACAACTATTGGGGCTATGATCAATACATAGCTGTTGAATTAATTGAATGAATGAAGCGATGTGGATGTCCCTCACTATACTAAGTATCTGCTTCCTTTCTCCCTTGGTTGATTTATCAGGCATCTGCTTTATGCCAAACATTGTACAGGGCTCTAGGAATTTAGAGATGAATAAAATATAGTCTCTTCCTTATGAAGCTTGCAGTCTGCCTGAGGACAGAGGCCCGCTAATTAATACCACTTCTCCCACCTCTTCTCCATCTATAAATGGTACCACAATTCACCCTGTTGCTCAAATCAAAAAATAAGAGTTTTTCTTCATTCATCTGTTTTGCTCACCTACCATCCAACCCAGCAGCAGATCTCATTGAGTCTACCCCTAAATCATAATATCCTTCATCTGTAATTCTTCACCTTCATCTCCATTTCTACCACTATCATCCAAACCAGCATTGTTCTCTTTGTCTCATTGGTCTCCCTGCTTCCACCCTTGCCCTTTACAATTCATGTTCCCTATAAGAGCCTGAATGATGTTTTGTCAATGTAAACAGAACATGTCATTTCCACTCTTAAAATCAATTGTTGCCCATCACACTCTTACAGGGCCTGCCGTCACTGCTGTCAATTCTTCACTCCGTCTTTAATAGAATTTTACATCCACACCCTTGCCATGGCTTCTTGGTGGGAAGTGTGTACTTCTCCACCTCTTGACCTTGAAATTGGCCACGTGATTCCTTTGGCCAATAGAATGTTAACAGACATCACCAGAGCAGAGGCACTTGTGCAGATTGGCATGTTCCTTGTGCTCCTCTGACCTGCCATGAAATACCATGCTCCAGTGGCTTCTGGTCCAAAGAAAATTTAGAGACACGTGGAGCAGATTTGAGCCTACCCAAAGCCTGGGGCAAAGTCCCACCAACCCACATACCTACAAACACAACCAGCTTCATTCACGGGCGCTGAATCTGGGCAGTTGTACAGGACTCCTTGCTTAGAAGGTCCCCGTGCTTGATTGAATGCTCTCCTGTTACTGTTTTGAAACTTTTAAATATTTTTAACAAGGGGCCCTACATTTTTGTTTTGTGCTAGGCCCCTAAATTATGTAGATGGTAAGCAAGAGAAATAAATGCTTGTTATTATAAGCTACTGAGTTTTGGATGGTTTTATTTATATTCTTTCTTTGTAGTATCTATCATCTTCAGAAGTTACCTGTCCACTTAGTTACTTGTTGCTCACTGTCTCCTCAAAACAGAACATAAACTCCTTAACAGGACCTTGTCTATCTTGTGTATGTTTGTACACCCAGGGCCTGCTGTATCATAGGCTTTCAAAAAATACTTGTCAAATAAGCAAATGAACAAATTCTATAACTTCTAAAATCAGGCAAAGAACTGTGAGAGTTTCGTGGACAAAAGTATTAGTTTTTCCCAAAGAAGGAAGGTTTACAGAAGACGGAATGCTCAAATTTTTCATCTCCCTCACTCATCCTCTCCCATTTTTTATCTCTTCAGAGCACCCAGCACATGAGTGAAATTAGTAACCTCTTTAAAATTAGGTTTCTATGCACTCATTTTCTAGAAATCTAGAGAAGATAAGAAAGGCCTCTTTTCTTGGGCTATTCCAAGAATAAGTTCATTGCTCAATGGCATGGGGTTGGGGGGTGGGCAGAAATGTTCACTGTCTCCCTGGATTCATTCTTATTTAGTTTAATAACACAATGCCCAGAATTTTATCTGGGCACTGACCACTCAGTTTGAGCTTCTCTTGCGGCTAGTTGTACTATGTGACTCATTCCAGCCAATAGGATATGAACAGAAATAAATTGCACAATAGCACTTACTTTACAAAGTTGCTATAAGAATGCAATGAGTTAACATGACACATAAAGAATTCGAACAGTGACTCACAGAAAGCACTCAATAAATGTCAGTCACAGTCATCATTACTATTTGACTCTCCAATTTTGTACTCATTGCAGAAGGATTAATTCTGAATCTTCCACTGTTCTCACAGCCATGTGGTATCCTGAGTCTCTTATTATCAAGTAACTAACCAAGCACCCTCCCTCCTATAGACCAATTCCCATGGGAAAAGGTATCCCTGGGGCCTCAGGAAAATGCACGCTGGCTCACGTCTTATGTTAATGCTTCACGCTCGCTGTGACAGTTGACCCAGCACCACCACTTCCAAGGACACGTAGAGGCTCAGCCCAGAAGTAGGCACTGCTTTTGAGTAATAACTACCTTCCTATTTGTAATATTTCAAAAACACTGTCTCACAGTCCATAAAACTGGGGCCAATTATGTGAACGACAGATGAACAAAATAAACTATTTCCCCTGCAAAACAACTGATTCTGACATAGTGCTGTACATCCATGGTCCTTTCTTGCATCTTTCTGCCATGGCCAAATGACAGACTTAGTAGTTATGAGCACATGACTTTCAAGATAGGCAACCTGGCTTTGAGGCCCAACTCTACCCTTTCCAACTGGGTGACTGTGGGCAAGCCACAGTCTCACCAAGTATTTAAATGTGTCCCACTTCATACAGCTGTGGTTTATTTAAGGAGTAAATGAGATGATGAATGCAAAATACTCATGACTATCATCCGGAGCACAGTGGGCAGCCAGTAACGATACTGTTGCTTTGTCCAAAATTAACTGAGCCCAAGTGGGCTCTGTCACGTGACTTCCAACAGAGCTTCCCGATGACAGAGCTGTTTCTGCAAGTCACCCACAGGCAATAGACCCAGTGGCCAAATCATTTCCATTCTCCAAAGAGACTTCAATTTCCTATTGTCCTGGCCAATTAGAGAATTCCTAACTGCCTTCCGCCCTTAGTGTTCAGCATTTTAAACGGCGCTCCCTGAATAGAGCACGTTCGGTCCCTTTTTAGCCCAGCCCTTCCTAGGCAGGAGGGTCCTAATGTAGGAGGTTCTCATCCACTTCACTGCATTTGCCAATTTAGAGTCTGGTTCGCAGCCTTGGGAATCAAGTCCTCCATTCGGTTCTCACCACAGGTGCCTCTCTGGGAACAGGCCTCCCAGAAGGGGCTCTGACAAATCTCCTGGGCAGAGACGTGGGCCCGACATATTTTAAACAGGGGAGGAAATTCCCTTCGAACTGCACAGGCGATGGCAAAGGTTCATGAGAAAGTTCTTGAACATGGGCAGACTCAAGAGACTCCTCAACTCAGAAGGGGCAGGAGCAGAACTCATGAGAAAATGGGATAAGAATCCAGCCCTCCGGCAGCCCGGCACTTTCAGTTATTAACACCCTTCCCTTCGTTTTCTCCCAGATAGCAGTAAAAAGCAGCATGAACCACGACAGTTGAATCAAGCCCAGGCTGGACAGAAACAAACTCTCTCACGGCCACGTTACAGAGCCCACCTCTTGGCCGGCATGGAAATTATCCGGAACAATCCAATTCGGGAATAAGTCATCTTATTTTCTACTAGTCCCTGTTATTGAATCAATAAAAGTTTCCCATTTTAAATATATACACTACTTGCCTGAAAATAATGTTCAGAGTGTTTTAAAAATAAGTTGAGAATGTTCCTCAGTCACACATCACTCGCCATCCAGACAAAGCGAGAGGAATCGGGCTAACACTTGGACAGAATGTAGCTGTGCAAGGCCACGGGTCTCAGTGGGCCTCTCGGCGCTCTCCTAGTGCAATAACGAAGGCATTAAATTACCAGGTCAGAGGCCCCAATTCACAAAGAAATAATATCAGTTTATTATTTCTAATCTTATTAAGTTAGAAAATAGTCTTGAGATGTAATGTCATCCCAGAATGGCTAAAATATTGATTATGTGTGGCTGCACTCATGGATAATTCAAGGAGCTTTATTTCATTTAATTTCAGTAATTTTTAAAGCATTCCAACAAATTTTCTATAAAGCAAATAATCCTAAATTATTCCCATAAATAATGTAGATCTATGGTCAGGTTTACTTATTATTTACCAGTTGCACATTTTGCATTATGAGTTAGAAGAAAAGAATTATTTTTAATCCTGTTTTCCCACTCCCAGTGTCTTCCTTGAGGCAAACAGATCTTTAAAAAATATTGCAATTTAAAAAATAATAAATACGGATGTCAGCAAACTAAGACTTGTGACAATCCATTGATGTTGTCATTTTTTTATAATTGTGTTATGTCCGAAGCTGAAACCTCCATAGTCTGTGACTTAAGACCATGCAAGGAAAAGCCTCTGACCAGGTGTTTAAATGTTGACCTGCTGCAGTCGAACTTATAGACAGCAGTCAACCCTGCCGGAACCCCCTGCTCCCCTGCCTACCCACAAAGCTCTGCTTGGGTTAGGGCCAAAAAGAAGTCACAATCTTCTCACCCACAAGCTACGTTCTCCCCTCATTTGTGGAAAGCAGTCCCAGGTCTAGTGAGTGGCCAAGCCTGCCTACTAATGCCAATAGCTTAATCTAACATTTAATGATCACCTACTGTGTATCAAGACCCAGGCTAGGCTCTGAGGAATACAAGATTTTTTTCCTTCGAGAAATTTCTAATTATATGTATGTCTGGATGATGAGAAGCTCAGGGGGGTGGTATCCAGGGTGGCTAGGAGCCCCTTCTCCCTGATTGGAGATTTCCCGGGAAGTCACCACCCTCTACTACCCCCCACCACATTTATGGCATTGCTTTCAAGTCCCTTCTTCCCTTTCACATAGACATTTATTTTTTTTCATTCACCAAGCAGACAACAACACCTGCCATGTACCAGGTGCTGCTCTAGGCATTAGGAATACAGCCAATAGTGAGATCCAGATTGGGCCCTGGAGGGCCTTACAGTCTAGTGGAGAATACAGACAAGTCAATGAAAACCGGACCTTGTGATACGCTGTATGAGAGTCACTACTTGGCACTCTAGGATCATGGAATTCTTTCTGGGGGAGGTGACATCTAATCTGAGTCTCTAAACATGATAATACCACATATAAGAGGAAGTGGGAATGGCATATGGCTTTCTAGGCAGCACGTGCAAAGGCCTGGAGGTGAGAAAGAGTGACATGACAGGGTGCTCCTAAGCGATATGTTAGGAGTAAACAGAGCAAGGAGGCAAGGGAGGAGCCCCCAGTCCAGCCCCTGAAAGGCCTTGCATGAGGTGCAACGGAGTTGGCACTACAGTTGGCTCACCTGGGGTCAGCCTCAGCTCTGCCCCTCCACCAGTGGCCCACCTTGGCATGTGTCCCCTGGGTCAAAGAATCCAGCAGTCTCTCCCCTGTCTCTCACTTACACCCCCCGAAAGTTGTTAATTAGGCTTTTCTCATCCAAAGATTTTGCAAGCAATAGACAAAATGCCTTCATGCAATTAATGAGCCTAGAGTTACCAACACAAACCTGAGACTCACGCCCTCAAGAATGTTTCCTGTCAGGATATTTATTAGCTCAGAAGACATGTGTGGGCAGAGCATGTTATTTAGTGACCTGTAATGCCTGAATAATGATCACAATAAATCAGACCTCATTATTATGTGCAGGAGAGCTGGACAGCACAACTGGCTAGGTAATGAGGTCTAATTTAGTGCCCCAGTATTCTTCTCCACGTGTTTGCTGGGACGTCAGGGGTGGGATAGCACCATCAGCTGCATGGATCCAGGTGCCTTGGGATGTTCAGCAGTTACATGGGGAGGCTAGTGGCCTAACATGTGTTAAGAGTCCAGGAAAGAGTGTGGTCAGCAGTGCTCGGTTTCTCTCAGTGGGCTCCAACAAGGCCTGGTCCTCTCACACTGGCCTAAACAGGAAGAGCTGATAGTTGGAGCTAATTATAAGAAACAGCAGCACCCTGGGAGCTATTCCTTAGAAGCAAAAGGCAAGTTAGAAAGGCAGGAAATGCCAGCACAGACGGAGAAATCAGAATCTCCATGAAAAGAAATATAACTGTCAGAGGCTTACTCCATGAGTCATACTTCTCGGGTCTATAACAGAGTCTGCCAGAGTGTCAGAGCCAGGGGAGGTGGCTTCTGGGCCAGCCTTCCTTGAGCATGACCAGCCCTCACTTATTTCTTGCTATTGGAGCCTTTGGCCACAGCAATCCATTACTGTGGTTTTTAATTCTTCATGTATAGCCTTTTCCCATTGATTGCCTAACATCATTAGTTTGAGCCCGTCCCATACAAAAGTCAATGACGAGATCAATTTTAACCACACGATGTACAAAAATTTGCTCTTAAAGCATCCAGAGACTGAAATCATTTATCTTTCGCCCACCAACTTGTAAATCTTTTCCTGCTATTGGTCTCTTGTTGGACAGGGGCATAAAGAGGGATCCCGCCAGAGCCCTTTGTGTAGGTGGCCTTCTCTAGATCCCTACGGAGCTATCATCATGCAACCTCTGACCTTCGATGGCAGTTACAAAGTGTAATATCTGTGCGCGACAACAGGGGCCAGACAGGCTGTAACACTCAACACTCTATCAGCTTCAGCTCTCTCCCTCCACTCTTCATCAGTTTTCAATCCTCCCATTTCGATCAGTGGAATGTGGTTAAATCCAACAAAGCAGACTGCACTACCACATGTTGGGGGATCACATAGGGCACATTGGCCCCCACATAAAAAAAAACAAGGTGTACTGCAAATCCTCCTGTCTTCCACACCAGCAAAATAAACAGGGTTCTCTTGCATTTTCCCTGAGCAACAGCGTGAGCATTTATTTCTTCAGGGCACAAAAAAATGCTTTCTCCGTGTTACCTTTGGACTTGAATAGGATTCTTAGATCTGCCTCTCTTTCCTGGAGCCTCTAGGCTCATAATGAGACAGAAAGACTTTTAATAATACCAAACTACGATACAGGATGATTATCCCACATTAGGAGAACAACTTTAGGGAGAAACTCTATTGTGTTTTAAAGCACTCTGAAAAACAGAAAAAAAAGATTTGAACCCTTCGAAAGTCTTCTGTGTTGCAGGTCATCTAGCTGGAGTTTTGGCTGAATATAGTAGGAAATATTCACTGCATGTCAAAGCCTCTACCAAGGAAAATGAGAAGGGCTAAGTGTGTGCTGGGCTACTTAGGCAGGAGTTTCCAGGCCTCTGGATAAGCATTCTTGCAAATTCAATATTATCTCAGGGTTGCAAAGTGATACACCTATAAGAAGGTCCAATTATTCAGGAAAGACATGAGGAATGTTCTACAATAATAATGTCAAAGTAATTCAAGTCTCCACTTGTTTCATACCTATGGTCTCCTCCCTTCAAAGTGAGGAAACTGTTTAGAGTTTTTGTGAAAGCATACTTACTTTCTTATTTTCTAAGAATATATTGTAATTCTGAGATAGACCTAATTATAGACTCCATGTTCCATTCTGTACCAATTGCAAGCTTTTCCAAGAATTTCACAATCTGGAACTCTGACATTTCCCAAGTGAACATCCACATGTATTGTTAATGCCTGATTACCTGGAGAGATATCAATCTCTCCAATCTACAAGCATTTAATATTTGGAGAATACATTGTGTGCCCTGACTGATTCACTCGGGATGTCATTCTTCTACTCCAGATGGTAGGACCTGTGGAGGACCTGTGCTTCTTTTTTCCTTCTACATCCATAATAAGCACCATTCTCCAGCTTCTACAGGTTGTTCCTGGGCCTTATTTCCTTATATCCTTTTTTTAGAAAGTCCCAGATTAATGTCTGTAGTTTTCAAAGTAATGCTACCTGCTCTATCAGAAGAGCCCAGAAATCTCAATAGTTTAACAAAACAGAAGTTTATTTTTCCCTCATGTCACAGCCCAGTGAGATTGTTCCTGATTGGGAAGTTCCCCTCCATATGATGATCTGGGGACCCAGATCCTTTCCATCTTGTGGCTCAGCATCTCCATCAGGCAACTCCCAGAGTTGTCCTGGAAGTCATTTCCACCCTAGCCAGCTAAAGGGACAATGAGCATGGAAAATCTCACGTAGGAGGTTGAAAGGGCCAGGCCTGGGAGTCATGCAGTCACTGCCACTGGTATCTCCTTGGCCCGAGCCCAATCACACAGCCACTTAATTACAATGGAGGCTGGAAAATGAAGTTGGAAGTATAAACCTGGGAGGAAAAGGAAGCAGGTTTTCGTAATTCTCCAGCAGCCTCTGCCAAAATGGCTTTTAGGTTCTTTTGGACATTGTCACCAATGAAAGATGGAGATAGGACTGAAACACAACTGACTTGCTGAGTATGGGCTTTCTCATCCCTGGTTTTCTGACTTCTTGGTTAGGGAAATTCTGGGCCTACCCATAGGAGCATCTTCTAAGAGAAGATAGGAAAGGAAAATGTATAATGAAGTGTATTTCCAAGAAATAATAGCTCCTTGGTTACCATTGACATGTGTACATACATCTAAAACAATTAAGCAGATATGACAGGAAGTTAGGCATGCACAGTGAGAAGCTGAGAGAAGTAACCAGTAGGTAGCCCACAAAATTTTCGCACCTCCTTAGTCCACAGCTGGGACTGCTGTTTTGCTATAGACCTGCCAAGTCACGTGCTCTTTCCTCTTTCTTTCCCTGGTCCCCAGCATCAGAAGGAGGTTCATCTAAGGGGATTGACTTTGCTGAGCTGGGCAAAGGAATTTTCTGGTGTCATCTCATTTGTTAGCAACTGTGAGGTGTCAGCACCATGTGCCATGTGGACCCAGGCAGTACGTGCACGTCCAGATGCACAGAGAGCGCAGACGAGAAAATGTCTGGAGAACTGTGAGAAAGACTCTTTCAGAGTAATGACTCTGTGTGATACAAGAAACCCAGACACTTAACAGTCACTAAGGTCCTGGGAGTAATTTGATTTTTATGGTAAACCCTGGGAGAACTTTTTTTCTACTGTTCCTATTTTGAATGTAACTTTATCTTGTTTGCTTTTATGGACGATAAAGCCTGGAAACCTTTAACACTGAGAAAGAGTTCTCAGATTTGATCTGGTCATCATTCAGCCAGGTTTGCCAGTCCAAACTGGATTCTGGGACTCCATGGAGAGAAAGGATCTGGAAGCTGGGAGAATGCACAAATGCACAATCACCTCTTCTTCCCAGACCACATTGCAAAGGCCAAGAGACAGAGATAGGTCAAGGAAAGGGCTGTGTGTTCCCCTTGAGGTTCTACTTTCTTGAGAAGGGTCGCTATAAGTGAGTTCACTCTTTATCCCTAACATAGAACAAACTGGACCCCAAAAGAGACTGAGGACCTGATGAACTTCCTCGCTCATGGATCCAAGGGCCCACAGTCTAGCCTACCACAGAAATGTTTCCTTGCTTAGGTGAGAGACCTTGCTAGAGGCCTGCATCTCTATGGGGCAAATCACCCGGGCCACTTTGTGAAGTGAGTGCTTAGCATTACAATGCCTAGTGCTCAAATCTCTGGATAAAATTTCTGTGACATTATTACGGGGCTCCACGCAATTCAATGCCTCAAAATGCATTTGAGGATTTGTCACACTTCTTGCTTTGCTTTTTCTTCTTCTCCCTGGCCTCCCATCTCATGTTTCTTTAACCGATTATTATCTTCACAGCCAGTGGGCAGGAAGAGGAAATAAAAGAAGCTGTCTCCTTCCTTCGGTGAATGAAGAGGGGCCTCCTCCAGACCTTCTTGATATTCCCTCTGGAGAGACATTTGATTTCAAGTTGATCGTGAAGGTCTTAGTTCATAGTCAACACTCAAGTGTCTATAAAGCAGCATTAAAAAGGAGAGTTTTGTCATCGATGATGAATAGGAGGGCAATCGGGGAATTCAAGTAGCTCCAAAACACGGTAGAGGTCTCATACTCAAAGGCAGACAGGGGTCAACAAGGTAATGAAGAGTGAAGCTGGCTGGGAGGATGCTGGGGGCAAACGGAGGAGCACCTGCCCATCGGAATTAGCCACCACTCCCCATGCCTGGTCACGGCTGCCAGGCCAAATGGGGGCCCACTGTTGCCAGATCTACTGGTTTTCAAAAGAAGCAGGAAACAATATTTCTCTATGAATTATCCCAATTCTGAGATGATGAAAACCAATTCACACTTTTAAAAATACTTTGCTGGCCTAACCAAACACATCTGATGGTGGATGCCCACGGGGCTTCTAGTTTGCAACCTTGCAAGTCTACCTCTCTACGGATAATCGAGAGCCAGCTGTTACTGATGTGCTCGCCTTGTCCGTGTGTACATTTCCCAGTCATGGGACTTTCATGTGTAGTAGTAAAATAAAATGATCCACATTAAGAACATATCACTAGGAATACAGATAAACAGAATAAATTCAATCTACAGTGAAAAGTGAGAATGTACCTCACCTCCTTCCAAAAGTATGGGTTTTTTCTCAGCATTTTAAATTACTCATTACTAGATATAATTTTCTTTGAAAAGAGGTTATTTTGTTTTTGTTCTTGTTTTGAGTCAGGGTCTCACTCTGTCACCCAGGCTAGAGAGCAGTGGTGTCATCATAGCCCACTGTAATCTCAGACTCCTGGCCTCAAGCAATCCTCCCCTGTTGGCCTCCCAAAGTGCTGGGATTACAGGCGTGAGCCACCGCACCTGGTTGAAAAGAGATTTTTAAAAGTCCTTAAGAATTCAAGAATTTATAGCTGGGCTCAGTGGCTCACACCTATAATCCCAGCACTTTTATGAGGCCAAGATGAGAGGATCACTTGAGCCCAGCAGTTCAAGACCAGCAGGGGCAAGATAGCAAGACCCCATCTGTACAAAAAACAAAGAAATAAAAATAAATTTAAAAACAAATAAATCAAGAATTTGGCCTTAGGGAGCCAGCCACAGACATTACTAACCAGCAGGCAGGGGTGGAAAATTCCTCTCAATTAGACCTTCAGAAAAATCTGTTGATTGATTGGAAAGGGAGATTGCTTAGATACAGCCTCAGGGGGGGCAGAAAGAGAGGATTGAATAAAGATGCTGAAAACCTGGAACACAGCCCCAGGGAATCAGCAGACATGCCTGACTGGCTTAGGAAGGAATCTGACTCATCCAAAGCAGGCTCCCTTAAGGACCCCTTCCCAGGGAAAATTGGTGGACAGACAAGTAACTGCATGCCCCTTTGGCCAGAGTCCCCCACAATTTGGGGATTGATTATTTCAAACAGAAATCTAAGCTATCAGGTACATTTTATTTACTGAACTTCGCCCCTACCCCACTCCAATCCCCAAACCCATCCCTAGGTTGGGAATTACTAATATAATTATAATAATCGGCCTGACTTTATAGTCACTGGACAATGTTATTAGACAGCAGCAGATTTCATTATCACATATCTTTTCTTAAAAAAATGGTTGATTAAAGATTTTTATTAATCCGTATTTTAATAGGCTGCATTTCTTCATACCTAAAGAGATGAAATGGGGGGAAAATTGAAAATAGTGATAGAGAAATTGATGATTTTTAACCATCATAAATTCAAGATCACTCAATTGTTTTGTATCTCTCTGATAGGAAAATGTAAAATCAGGCACACACAAAACAACCTGATTCTCCCTGCCCTCATGAAACCTACCTCTAAGTATTCATTGTAATTTATTTATTAATAGAAAATTTCTCGCCCTTAAGGCTTGATCATAGTTCCCTTTAATTTCTGTAATGTTTGAGAGTTTGGGAAAGTAGCACTTCTGGGTTCCAGCAGCTAATATTGTATCAGCTTCTGTTCCTGTAAGATTCGGAGCTTCCCAAGGTCAAGACTTTTACTCCTTCTGTTGTTCTTATTTGGGGGGCGGGGGAGGGGGTGAGTATGAGAGTGCTTCTCTCTTGTTTAAAAATCCTGATGCGGGGTCTTAAATTATGTAATTAGTAATAGCTGTAAGAGCAATTTTTTTTTTTTTTTTTTTTTTTGAGACAGAGTCTGGCTCTGTTGCCCAGGCTGAGTAGAGTGGCCTAATCCTAGCTCACAGCAACCTCAAACTCCTGGGCTTGAGCAATCCTTCTGCCTCAGCCTCCCGAGTAGCTGGGACTACAGGCATGCGCCACCATGCCCAACTAATTTTTTCTATATAGTTTTAGTTGTCTGGTTAATTTCTTTCTATTTTTAGTAGAGACGGGGTCTCGCTCTTGCTCAGTCTGGTCTCGAACTCCTGAGCTCAAACAATCCGCCCGCCTCGGCCTCCCAGAGTGCTAGGATTACAGGCGTGAGCCACTGCGCCTGGCCTGTAAGAGCAATTTTTTTAAAAGTTTACAAAAGGGTAGGAAAAAAACAGAATAATCATACTAATGTAAAAAAATAAATGCATAGACAAAATACAAAAAATATACTAAACTATTTATCACAATTTGTATCAGTCATAGGAGATTTTACAATCTTCTTTCTACAACAAATCAAAATGAAATGCCATTTAATTTGAGAGGTTCCCCCCCCCGTTATTATACAGGCAAAAATTAAAAGCAGAGTTTTATTGGATTCAATTTTTCTGTGCTGAGTATTAATTCTTATTATAGTTAAAAATGCATTTTGTAGTTTACACATTTTTAATTTATGAAATTGGGTGTCCTTGTCACCTGGCCTCAGTAGTCTGCGGGTGAAGGGACGACAGGGATAGGATGTTATGAACTGGCCGTCCCCACAGTCTAGTCCCTCCTGCTCAGAATCTAGGGGACTCAGCACTGGACGTTGGGTCCCAGTGTCAGCGCTGAATGGCATCGTTTGAAGGGAATGAGTGATAAGAACATTTGAACATTTCCCGCCACCATTTGTAAAAGCCGAGTCCTGGATTTTCATTGGGGGGGTGGGGGGTTGTTTACCACCTCACATTTTCACATTTTCTTCTATCATAATTTAGATCTTCACATTTCTGGAGTTGGTGATTGATAGCCTCCAAACACATAAACACTCTCCACCTGTACAGAATGCACCAGGGACTTCGCTCTCATAAAGGCAGAATAAAATTCTAAAACCCACTCCTTAGCAGGAGTTAAGTCCCAGGATCGTCCATGGCCTCGGAAAGTGACAGTTTCTGGATGCTGTTGGTTTGCAGCAAATTGAAGTTTTGTAGCTTTATCTATTACCAGAAAAGCCCTCCAAAAAAAAAAAAATTGTAGCCAGTGGGGGAGAACGGAGGAGCCCCACCGTCTCATTTTTAACAAGGACCAGCTGAAAAATGAAGGCGCACACCACACAAACCATCTTATGTCTGCCAATTCATTTCCTGGCCCCAAAAGAAAAAAAAAAAAAAAAAAAACCTTGTGTTTCCTCTTATGCAGGCCAAACATGGCAAAGCACCAAGGGAATTCTGAATGGAATCAATTGCACTTGTTACTAACTGAGTTTTCTTTTATTCTTATATTACCAAGGGCTGGATACTCAGCTGCAAGCAATTATAATGAAGAGTTACTGAGTAATGGTTTCCAGATTGCTCCATGATGGGGCATTAATTGAAAGGGACAATTTAAGAGCTTAGGCCATGTAAATGCATTTCTTATTCTGTCAGATTGAGAAATTTCTGGATGCAAAAGGCTGAAATGCTCAGAACTGATAAAGACTTAATAATGCCCATTTAAACTAGTATTTTCAAAATGAGTTTCATGTTTTTAAGAGAACAAATATAAAATGGTGAACCTATGGGCTTGTTCCTTCAATCAGGAAAATGTCTAAATTGCACATTTGCGTGCTGCTCTCATATTATAAACATATACATTATATAAAATGTGACTTGATTAGTCCGTTGCATTGCAAGGCCAGTTAAGCTTTCAAGCAAACTTTTATTTTTCATGTTGCATGCTATTATAGCGCATATTAAGTGCTCTCTCTCTATATATAAATGCTTCAAAATTTTAAACAGCATTTAAAAACACATAAATGAGTTTTATATATGTGTACATGATTTACATTTTAAAACAGCGTTTTAAATAGATTTGCTTGCATATGAAAATGGACCTCCTCAGAAATTAAGTCCATATCAGAAAGCTTTATTTTGTCTTTTTAAAAAAGATCTTTTATTTCCCTGAGCCCCATTAACAGCAACATTTTCAAAGAGGTTCTCGGACATGCCACAGGAGGGGTAAGCATCCTAAGAGAGTAAGATAGTCAAAACCAAGCAAGGAAGGAAATCTCCACTCCTCTTTAAAAAAAAAAGAGTAGTACTAGTTTTTAAGGTCTAATTTCAGACTTCTGCGTTAGGACTAGTTTTATGTCTGAAAAGAAGGAAAGAAAGAAGAGAAGGTGGAGGGAGGGAAAGAAAGAGAAAGAGAAGGATGGATGAATGGATGGATGAACAGAAAGAGATGCAGATACATTTTAAGAATTAAATTCAAAGTTGTAGGAGAGACAGTCACCACCACTCCTTCTCATTCTGTTTTCTAAACCTGAATTGCCATCAGAGAATGGAACTCTTACCCCTCCTTCTGCCTTAAGCCTCTCTCTCTCACCTGGATTTGTGCAGAGGAGCTATGGTGCTGATGGTGAACCTATCCTAGAGCCTTGATGCAAACGTGGACGGCAAAAGAGGCAGAAGAGAGAAGTTGTCAACCTGGGTGAATTGAGAACATTCAACCAAAGAGAATGAGAGGGAAAGGCCTCACGCTACTGTTGTTGCTACATTGCCGGTTTCCACTCATTCATTCGACAAGCTATGATGTGCCTTTTCTCCATCTATAGCTTCAAATGCTGGCTAAGCACAAAATGAGGATGAAGACATCTTACCTATTCCTGGGCATATCTACAATTTTTAGGCAATTTCTACTTTTCCTTGGATCAAAATCTTCTCTCTTATTCGATTAGTCATTCACAGAATGAAAGCCCTGAATATATCTGACTCTTCAGTTTGGACTGTTTTTTATTTGATAACAGTGAAAGCAAGTTCAATCAGCAGTGAAAAAAATCTGGTGGTCTTTTCTGCTCCCTGTAAATTTAAGGTCAAGCCCCATCAGAATGTGTCTGTCAGACAGCAGTTCTTAAACTCAGATGCCTGGAGTTAAAAACAAAGCCACTTGAAAAGTGGATGGTCAATTTGGGTCAGGGTTGAGTACCTTCATAAGTAATAAAGTCATCTAAATTAATTATTCAAACAGAACTATCAAGAATCCAAGATGAACTGGGGAAAGCATTCTTTGTGACAAAATAAAATAGAGGTGTGTTATACATTTGCATGGCTATTGCCAGCAAATAGCATTGTCTCAACTGGTCCCTTATCCACAAAAATCTACGCTATGTATCTGTCTTTTATTTTTCTACCCTTTCTTCTTTTTTCTAGTCATTGCTGAAATCTGACATTTTAACTATGGGGTTCAAAACCCCATTATTTATTTCCAGGATTTGAGGGGGAAAGGTTTCTCTTTAAACATCCTGAATTTAAAAATAAATAAACTGAACAGGAAGACTTAGACTGTCTATCTCAATTGATCTTGTGATTTCTCATTTTGTGGATTGTACTGATAAATTATCTTAAGTCACATCGTAATTTTGCCTAAGAAATGTAAGCATCATGGGATGTTTTTAAAATATAATAGGGGCAATCTTTCACCCAGCCATTTCCTGGGCTGCTGCTATTTCTAATAGCAGCCAAACACCTGAGAAAATCCAGTGAGTGAATTCCAGGCCAAATTGCTCTGATAAGACCAGATCTTGGGCAGAACTGATTTGATCAAATAACTCATTTAAAATGTGGTTTCATAGATGTGTATTCTCAGTCCTCCACTTAACTGGGGAAAAGAAAGTAGGACACATTCTCTTTTGATAATATAGTTTATGCTGAAAAAAATTTGTACAAGTACATACGTACATAATGGAATAATATATGAGCATGACTATTGCCTAAAAGGGGTATCACTATAACCTTGGATCTTGAACATATACTTAATTTCAACAGCTTATAGAAAAGAATTAATGTTGAATTCATAGGTGTGCAGTGAAAAGCTTGAAAGTTGATTTAGAGGGTTTTTTTTTTTTAACAATTTCAAAGAGTTGCTAAAATGCAGACAGTATGCAGAAGCAAACCAATTTTCTACATGACCAAAAATTCAGAGTCGGCAACTTCATGCTTACACTAAGCAGTTTTACTTGAATCAGAACCTGGAAAAACTAAGGTAATTCCTGTGTTTACAGTCTCCATTCAAGCAAGGCAGGAGCAACATTTGAGAGGGATTAGCAATCAAAAATTGAAAATCTACCATCGCCACACAAGCTTGCCTTTTCATTTTGTACACATCATAAAACACATAACACGGACCAGACCCTTGTCCGGCAAATGTTCACATCCTAATTTTTAAAAATAGCTTTTATACACGATTCCTCTCTTTGCAATAAAACAAAGATTTGTTTATAGCTACAATTTAATTAAGAACCTTTTCGAAGAGGAAGATCTGGAAACCAGGGATCTTATTTTTTCTTTTTTTTCCTACCAGGGTTGTTTGTTTATTGGTTTAATTTTCCCTGAAGTAAAAATACACTTTGAAATGTAACATGTCATTATGTAATTTGTAGTAACAAAGTGCAGGCCCTTGCACACGACAGCGAACAGGACCGCTCCAGCTCACAGACAGTCCCCATATCCACGGCCCCCTCCCTGATCTGATTAACAGCCTGTATAAACATTCAGCCAACCAGAACACCGGCCAGTGCACAATTTGGTCAGCCATAAAACTGCCAGCCAAACACAGACACAGGGGGTTTATGCAGAAATCTTAATTTGGGGGAAACGATCAAAACTAAGACAACATGGCCCGTATGGAGATCAGGAAGGGCTAACCTTTATTTTCATTAATCCCACCCGTCTCCCAAGAAGGGAGGGATGATATCACCACTGAAGGTGAAATGCTTAATAAAATGCCCCTGAAATGCAGTGTTGCACAGGGAGCATGGTCAGAAACTCAACCTCAGAACAGCAAAATCTAACAAGAAAAAATAAGCTTCTATTTTAAAGAGGAACTTTAAATGGTCTGAGTTGTTTGGAAAAGGTCCTGTTTTGACATACCCAGGATGGAGTCTCTCCATCACCATGTTTTCTGTTGGTGCAAGGAAAAGTAACATGTGTTCCAATTGTGCAAAAATTAGTGGAATTTATACAAAGGGGTATTTTGTTGGTTTTTTTTTCTTCCTACCATTTTCATTGCTCTTGGCAAAAGACTTTAGACCCTTCACATAATGGAAAATTCAAATGTTCAACATAAATCAAATAATTAGTAAGAAACAGTTGTTTTTAAATTCTTTTTTTTTTTTAAGAATATTTTTGCAAGATGGCGAACTTGTTTTTTCTGGCTTAGGACAGGATTTCATAGCTCACTTTTGAGACTATATGATATCCAGCTTTTAACAGAATTGAGAGGTTTTCTTAATTCCCCTTTTTAAAAATATTCCAATGGTAATGACAATAATGGAATTAACTATAACAAAAAGATAGTGCCTTAGTCTGGTTCCTTTCCTCAATAGCTCTTTGCTAACTGATAACTATAGGGAACTGGGCTTCACAGCAATTTCTCATAATTTTCACCTCTGTTCTGGTCTTTCTCCTTAATTTTGAATCTTTAATTTGTTTGGGAAAAATAAAATGGTCAGCAATCTTACCATACTTTTTAGGATTACCCACATCTTCTTTGTTATGTCTGAGTATGCTCACAAGTGTGTATTCTGCCTCTCATAAGAAACTTCCATGTTTTATTCTGGGTGGTTTTATGCAAAAGAAATTAATACTTAAACATAACACAAACTCCAAATAGAATAGGAAAATATATAGACATAATTGAGTATTTATTTTTTCCAGACACTAGGCAAAAAACTTTCCATTTCATTTAATAGTCACAAAACCCTATGAGTTGGATATATAAGTATTATTTGCTTTTTTTTTTTTTAACAGATTAGGGAACTGAAGTACAAAGAGTTTCAATAATTTGCCCCCAAGCTACACGAGTGAACAGCAGAGCTGGAATACTAGCCCAAGCAGCCTAACTGAAGAATCATCTACTTGCCGTCCTAAATATGACGTTATTACCTTTGTCAGGAGGCAGGTATGTCTCAGACTCCTAGGGTCATTGCAAAGAGGTGGCTAGGAAGCCCTCCACGATGATTTCACCTGGGTAGTAAGTGAGGTAGCCTGGTGAACTGAAGGAGTATTAGTGTCAGAGTTTGAAAGCTGTGGGTTCCTTTACAAGACCAGCCACTGATTAGTAGTAGGACCTGGGAAATGTTTACTCATATCTCTAAACTTCTGATTCCTCATCTGAAAAAAAAAAAAAAGATAAAATTTTGAGAGAGTTCAATATCATTTTTTTAATGTTTAACATGTACGAGGTTCTCAGATCTTCTTTTCTCTCTTCCAAGCTAATCAGTTTACGTGACTTTGTGATAGGCTTTCGCCATTACAACTTTACTAATATAATGTATAGAATTCAATTTCCAGGGTATAATTTGATGATGTAGTTTTAGATCTTAAAAAAAGAAAGAAAGAAAATGGTTTAAACAGAATATTTGGGTACATTTTTGTTAAACTCATTGGATCACACCGAATTGCATGTATGGAAGAAATGAGTTAGGTCTTCTAAGAATAGCTAAAAGTAGGCACCTCTGCCTTCACTCCCAAATCCAGCAAGATAATTTCTAACATTTGACATTTAAGAATACTTATTTGAAAAGCATATGTTCACTGCATGTGGGCAACTCTTTTGTCAGCAAGTTAAAGAAGAACAGAGATGTCAAAGAAGCTTCCCCTCTGATGGAACATTTACCAATTTGTGGTTGTTGGACCTTCCATATCCCAACCTGCCTTCAGCCAATCCTTTCTCCTTGTTGAAATAAGGGAAAATGAGCATAAACTACGACATGAAATACTTCTGATAGTTGCCCAAAATGCTCTTCCAACTCTGTGAGTTATATAACCTTAACCTATCTTGAAAACCACAATAGACTCCATCTCATTGGGATAGCAGAAAGCAAGAGGATATTCTAAATGACATTTTTGGGCTCACACATCTCTTTCAAAACATTTCAGAGTTTTCTCCACTTCATCCCCCAATGCCACCCCATAAGCACTTGCTTAGAATATAGCCTTACTGTTTTCAGTGATAAATTGTCAATATACGGAGCAGTTACTTTTTCCAAAGCCTCTTGGAGTAGAAGCATATTCTACTTCCTCTCAGAGGCCCTAGAACTACCTGTGCATTGGCCAGCTCAGAAGAAAAATTTTATTCACAAATTCCATGTATATTAATCTGTTGAAAGGAGGATAGATTTTCAAATGGGGTTTCAAATAATCCTCTCCTTTGAGATCATCTGTGCTCACAGCCCAGTATTTGCACAAGATGAAATGATTTACAGAATCAAGCCTGGAAAAATTGGAGGGCAACTCCAAAAGGCAAGAACATGTTGCCGAGTCAATCATTCATCTTGCCAGAAAAACTTTTGTAGTTTCCAAACTGTTATGAGATACCACTCTCTATCCAGGGCAGAGGAATCGTTAAAAAGGTGGGAGGTACTCTGGCCACACAGCCAGCGTGGAGAGCTGGAGTTTTTGGCAGGGCACTTCCACCCCAAAAGCAGACAGAGTCCTGGAAGGACACTCACATAAACAAAGCAGGGAGACAGCTTTGACTCTGCAGTGAGGCTCATCCTTTCCCAGATCAAAGCCTCCGCCAGAGAGACAGCCCTGCAGAACAGAGTGTCCTTTCTGGAACACACAACTCCGGGGGAGAGCCTTGAATTGGAGCCACAACCTTGCCACCTGTAGCCAATGACTCGGCACGCAAAGGCTGTTGCAGGACGGGGGGCCTGCAGCTGCGCAGACAACAGGAGATCAAGGGAAAGATAAGACAACACAGGGAAAAGAAATTTCTTCCTTGACATACTGAAAGCTTAGATCAGCCAGTTTGAGTAAAACTTGCATCCGGACAACCCTACGCAGTGTCGAAAGGGGATGGAAGTCAGGACAGGGTTAGAACACAAGTTCTCGAATCCGGTTGCTGGGCTTTGACTCTCTTCTCTGCCAGTTACTAGCTGTGTGACCTATGCCTTAGTTTCCTCACCTGCAAAATGGACCTAATAGTGCCTATTCCATAGGATTTAATGACTGGCTGGCACATTAAAAAGCTATCAAAATGTTGCAGTTGTAGTTTGAAGTCGCACAGTGCTGGCTTTGAATGAGGTTCTGCTACTTACTTAGTAGTTTTGTGAACTTGGAGAAATGACAATCTTTGGGCGAATTCCCCAACTGTAAAATGGATTTTCATATGGCCCCTGTAGCGTTGCCATGGTGATTTAGTTTTATATGGCACACAGTAGGCGTTCAGTAAATGGCATTTCTGGTTATTATCATTTTTCCTGGTTTCTGACGGAGAAAGCCTACAGGACTGGTTAGACTGGAAGAAACATGACCAGTAAAATTTAGGATCCTCTGAAGTCCCCAAAGCCTCATCCATATGCAAAAGAGATACATCCCTGGGGTTGATTGGGTCCTGGGTGTTTTAAATACACAACTTACTTTTTTTTAAGAGCGAAAAGGGAAACTGGAAGTGTTCCCAAATTTAACATCTGCAGGCAGATAGGATGACGAAATGTATTAACACTGAAGAATAACTTTCTCCCTTCTTCTTGGAAAACATCTGGGGTATTAGTCTCCCCTCCATTCATTCCCCCACCTCTCACCCCAAAGCTGACTCCTGGCTGACAGTTTATCAGAGATAAATGGAAACACCTGGGAGCCAGATAAGGCCAACTGAGTGTGATCAACTGAGGAGCCCTTGGGGACACATGCCACTCAGTATTTCTTTTCCCACGCTGGGCAGGGCGGGAGGACTATCTATCCTGAGAGAGATGGCGTGGTTCACTTTCTCATTCATTCATTCATTCACGTAGAGCAAGCTCAGGAGGTCAGCGGACCCAGCTCCCTGCCTGAGATAGGTCAACACTTGAACCACCAGGTAAGTTCGGTAGTTATTGATCATGCTTTGAACCATTTCTGTGAAAAGACATTCCAGGAGCTAACTCTTCATTTCGTCCAAATCCTTAATCACATGTCCTTTTGTCAAACCAAACCCTCTGCAGCTACAATGTCTCATCTCTACAGAGATGCAAGACCTAATACAATCTTTGATAACCTGTGGCCATTCAAAAAATATTTTCATTGCCATCACCACCGTAACAATTACCCAAACTTGAAAACATTAAATCCCCTTTTTCTTCCCATGTCCCTACAGCATACTAAACAATCCCACACCCTTTAACCTTTCATCAGAGGTCCTATTTGCCTACCCTTTAATTAGTTTCTTTTTCTTGCAACTCATTCCAACTTCTACACATCATTTAGAGACCAAACCTTGACACAGAACTCTAATACTTCACAAGAGAGCTAGATGCTATTAAAGTGAAAATAGTCCAGTGTGTGTTTTTGCAAAACTACTACCAGGACCCTTAAGCAAATTACTTAACATTTCTGGGCCTCAGTTTCCTCAGCTGTAAAGTTGTTTCAATCATAAAGAACAAGGACTGTGAATGTGGCATTAGGGAGGCCTATCAGCAGCCAATGGAAACTTTCTAAAAGAGGCGAGTTCAGAAAGACACATGGGAATTGACTATGTAAAAAGGGCAAGAACAGAGCAAGCCTACCAGAGGCTACTGCACATGCAAAGGTCCTGAGGCCTAAACTTGTGAGGACCAGTATGACCAGCTCCCAGAGAACAAGGAGAAGATTGTGAAATGAGGCTGGTGAAGGAGGTTGGGGCCAGATAATACAGGGCCATGGAAGCCACGGTAAGTATTTTGGTCTTTACCCTAAAGGCACTGTGAAGATGACAAAGTTATGAACAGATTTTTAATTTTTTAAAAGAATATTGGCTGCAGAATGAGTTGGACACAGAGTGGATGTGGGAAGAGGAGGAGGCTCTTGAATTAATCCAGGGGAGGGACTGTGAGAGCTCAGACTACAGTGGTGTTTGTGAAGATGAAGAGATGTGGACAGATTTGGAAATGAGGATCAACGGCTCTTACTGATTCCACAGACATGGCAGGGAGGGAGAGGGAGGTGTTGAGGATGCTGCCAAGTGTCTGACTCGCTCTCCTTGCATGGCAGTGCTATTTACTGGGAGAGAGAATGCCGGGGGAGGAAGGGGTTTGAGGGAGAAGGTATGAGTTCAGTTTTTGGACCGTCAGAGTTTGAGGTGCTGTGAGATGGCCAAGTCGAGATGTTGACTAGGCAATGGGATTTATGATTAGGAGCTCAGAGGAGAGTCTAGGCTGGAGATATAAATTTAAGAGTCATCAGCATATAGATAATAATTAAAACCATAAGTATGGACGAGAGCACAGAGGGAGGGTGTAGAAAGTGAAGAAGAGGGCAGCGGATCAAGCCTTGAAATTCTCCAGTATTTAACAGTCAGTAGAAGGAAAGAAAGCCAGGAAAGAGACCCAGGAGAGGCCCCAGAGGTGGAAGAAAATTAGGAGAGTGTCAGGCCATGGAATCCAAAGGAAGAGGGTGTTCTAAGAAGGGAATGCCAGCCACAAGGCACAGCATGGCTGGGCAGGGCTCTTACAAGGTGAAGTGTCAGGAAAGGAAGTGTTACATTCACTTATCCTTAATGACCTAATCTAGGTTACCTTCCCGTGGGACTTTCAGGTTTGCCTGCAGTCCTGAGTTTTTCCAACTTGGAATTTTTCAGTCTTTCCTAGGCATAACTATGGTTATTGTTGCATATTATGACCAAATTTTCTGATGATTTGCATATTATGACCAAATTTTCTGATGATCAGCATAGCAACACTGGGTCACTTCTCATTTATCCAAAAGCTTCTGCTATCCAGGGTGCAATTGAGAATTAGGAAAAAATTTTTAAAAAGCTCTGAAAAACTCAATAGTTATTGCTAATAGGAGCCCTTATTAGCTTTCACATAGAGCCATTTTAACCTTTATTTTATAAATTCTGAAAAGGTTGATAGTTGGTTTCTCAATCCACAGTAAAATGGAAAGAACCTTGTGGGTGAGGGCTGGGAGGAGGAAGACTAAGGAGGAATATCACAGAAACGGGTCGAAATTGTCACAGTACAGTCAGGGATCATTAGGAAGTAGATTAAAATCTACAAAAAGCAGACAAAAGAACAGAAAAATTATAGCAATCTGAGTGCATTTAGCAAAGGATAAATATACCTTAGTCCTCAGGAACCTTTGGGGAAAATATCACAGTATAATGCCTGTTACTAACAGAGTAATCAAATAAATTTTAAATTAATGTTTGCTGCATTAAAATAGGGGGAGGAAGGGGAAGTCTATCATGTGGTTTTTCATTCCTTCTGTCCCCTCTATTTTCTATAAACTGGTAGTGAGAACTGAAGGCTCAATCAGATTGAAGTTAAATTTTTTGGTAAGAATTCATCATAGGAGATGCTGTGAACATCAGGCTGTTCTGGGATGTTAGGATTGATCAGTGGGCTCAGGTATCACCAGCCTTGTCCATTCTAAGGTTTCCTGCTGGCCTTTCACCTAATGGTTTCACAGCCATTGATGATGGTTGCCTAGATTTATTTTCATTATTTATTTATTTATTTATTTGTTTTTGAGACAGGGTCTTGCTCTTTCACCCTAGCTAGAGTGCTGTGGCATCATCATAGCTCACTGCAACCTCAAACTCCTGGGCTCAAGCCATCCTCCTGCCTCAGCCTCCTCAGTAGTTGGGACTACAGGTGTACGCCACCATGCCTGGCTAATTTTTCTATTTTTTGTAGACGGGGGTCTTGCTCTTGCTCAGGCTGGTCTTGAACTCCTGGCTTCAAGTGATCCACTAGCCTCGGCCTCCCAGAGTGCTAGGATTACAGGCATGAGCCACTGTGCCCAGCCTGGATATATTATTTTATTAGAAGTTGAAAATTTCAGAATATGGTAAACTCTATAGCACAAATAACCTAATTTTTCCAACAAATAAATTGGAAGGAAAAAAATGCCAGGGGGCAGGGAGCAAAACCTATAGATTAAGAGAAATCTAAGAGACACAACAACCAGATCCAGTATATAGGTTTGCCCTGTTTATTAGTAAATAAATGTTTATGGGTCAAGTGGGGAGATTTTTAAAACTGACTGGACATGTGATCTTCTTAAGGAATTATTACTTTTTAGGTGTGATGATGGCATCGTAATCACATATTTTTAAAAAGTCCTTATCAAGATATGTGCTGAAGAATTTATGAGTGAAACGATGTGCTATCTGGTATTGCTTCAGAATACTCCAGCGGACGGGGTGGTGGGCCACAGAGGCACAGGGGGTGGGCTTGGGGAGAGAGGACAGAAGCTCCTCCAGGAGCCGCTGTTACAGCCAGGCAGACGACAGGAACCTGAGGGACACCGTGCCATGCTCCCTGCTGGTGATGAATGCTTGAAATGTTCCTAACAAAAAGCTTAAAAGTAGAGGAAAAAAGGTCATTTCTTTTTCATCTTGTTATTTTGGAAGAAAATATTTCTCAGATATCTTCTTCAGGAGGGTAGACTAAACAACATTAAAAACAAATTATTTGGCAAGTCCTATGGTGAATATAAAGATAAATGAAGAAGAGGCACACCTCGGAGTAGTGGAGACGTGACTGTGATATATGGCTCTCGGTTATTGCAACAACCGGTTGAAAGCAGGCATCAGGGAGAAATCACCCTGCGCTTGGTAGATTACAGAGACTCAGCGCCTCAGTTAGGGCTGATTTCTAATTGAAACACTCACAGACTTCAGTTCGGCAGCCAAACTCTGTGACCCTCAGAGGCCTGACTCCAAATCCTGGCTTCTGTTGGCGGCGCTGTGACTCTGCTCTGGGGCAGAGGGTTCTGTGCCTCGGGGTCCTCCTGTTTGAAGCCCAGTTCTCTTACCCTTCTCCCTCCTTTGTTCCGTGTTCCTGTGCTCCAGAGAAGTTGCCCATTTGTTTGCTAACTTAGTACTGGCAATGCCAATAAATATGTGGAAAAGTTTTAGGAAGGGAAAAAGTTCCGATGAAATTCAAACTACCATGGAATGGACTCATTTCCAAGCCACCAACTCTCCTTCCTTTGTATCTGGGCATGGGGCTCCTATCCGGGTCTGCTGTCACCCCATGGGCTCCATGGCCTGTCTGCTCGGGCAGTGAGAAGGCCGGCATGCTTCCCTTTGCAGCTCCCTGGGTGAAGGGAGGACAGGGTGCCCAAGCAGGGAACAGAAGGCAAGGGCCTGTGACGGATTTTGGTCCACAGGCATCTGAGTTGCACATGCCTGCAAACTCCTGGGGTATTGAGCTACATGAAGGTGGCTGACGTGCAAGTTCAGGGAATGCCCAGCATCTATTGCATCCTCCCTACCTGTGTTTTTCTTACACCATTCCCTGAGTTCAAGAAACCAACCACCCACTGAAATCCTGCTCATCTTTTAAGAGTTCTTCAGTGTCACCAAATACATAGAGCTTTTCCCAACCTGCTCATCAGAGCTAAGGGACCCTTCCTCTGATTCCCACAGTTCTTTTCTTGTAGAGCTTTTATAATGTTCAAGTATCCAGAGCCTCAACTAGTTGGTTAACTCCTCAAGGGCTGGACTGGATCTCGTTCACCTGTGTATCCACCCCGCAAGCCATGCCTGTCCCCTAGGCATTGCCTCACGTGCAGAGCAGCCACGACACCCCTATGCCCGTGGAAAGCATAGATGAGCTCGGCTCAGAGACTTCTGACCCTCTTCCACCACTGGTCTCTAACCCTTGCCTGTCTGTCTTCTTCCCACTACCTCTCCCTTTCCATACTACTGCTTTCCCACACAGCCTCTTTCTTCCCCTGAGTCAAGAAGTTGAGAGCATCAGGGAAGAGAGGGATCAATTTCACACCAGGTTCTCAGGCCATCTCCATGGATTCCCCTGTGCCAGGCCATTTGGCTGCTGATTGTGGAACTCAATGAGAAATCTCAGCCCTACCCAGGAGTCCTGTAGCCCCCACTGCCTCGTGTACCCATCACGGCTTTCTGAATCAACAAACCCCTCCTTCAGTCAATGGCAGCTTTGTGAACTAAACAACAGATGCCACAGGGCCTAGAAGGCAAATAAATATGGTTATTCAATGGTATATTGCACAGTGCATAATTCAGGAAATTCAATTATGGTTTCCCTAGCAACAGTAACGCAACCTCGGGCCTGGTGCACAGGCCTTGTTTGCTGGTGCATAGGGGATTGGGACTCATGCCTTCACATGGCCGGAGACAATGCAATCTGGCAGATTTACAATTGCCATTGGAAACCTAACTGGGTCCTCCTCCTAAACCCTATGCTTCCAAATTTAAAGCCATTTTTCAACATTTGGTATAAAGACTTGGGGGTGGGGGGGGAAGGCATTAACATAACCCTAGACACACAGGTACAGAGTGATTAAGCATCATAGTCTCAACTGCAGAATCTGGATACATTTGAGACACAGGATGGCTGAGCAGGACTCTTAGAAGGTGAAGTGTCAGGATCAGACCCGCCTACTACTGTATTGACTAAAGCAGGGGTTATTAATTTGGGGTCTGTGATGTCCCTCAAGAGAGATGGATGGCAGAGTGGTTGGGAGCATGGATTCTGGCGCCAGACTTCACAGGTTCAAATCCTACCTCGCTCTCCCATCTATGTAGCAATATGACCTTGGGCAAGGTGCTTACCTTCTCTGTGCCTTAGTTTCCTCATCCATAAAATAGGGATAATGATATTGGTAGAATATAGGGTTATTTTGTTCATTTCGCTTTGGAGCACAGAGTGTTACTGGACCTCCGGGCAGGATTTACGAATGACAGCACGTAGCTATTTTGCATGGCCCCACTTGTCATCCTGTGCTTGAGCCAAGATCAGCACTGGGACATGTTACATATGTACTACCCTGAGCTTGTTCTTTTTTATTTTCTCAGCAAATCATATTTCTTTTCCACTCCTCACTCCTCTGTGAACTTTAATTAAGCCCTCTCCCCATCAGGAGAGCGAGGCAAGGGTTAGGTTTTGTTTTTGAAAAGCCTCACAATCTTGCACGGCAGCAGGTTTTTCCACAGTTTGACAGTTCCAGTTCAGCCCGGTGCCACTGATTTATAAGACACTGAGCTCACTGGTTTTATCCTCTGTTCTCCCCTAGTCATTTCTCAATTGAGTAGCACTGGCTGGAAACATCTGAGAAAGAAATTTACTGAGAGATGCACAAACAGCCTATTCACATTTCATAACTTTTCAGGAACCTCCCCCAGAGGATGCAGCAGTAGCCAGTTAGCTCATGCATGAGCCCAAGCTGGTGTCCCTGCCCCCATCGCCCCGCTCACGGGTACAGACAAACTCGGGTCCCCTCCAGACTCGGCTCCTCTGACTCTAATACTAAGTGATGGAGCCAACACAGCACGCACTGTTCTCAAACCTTGCCCAGCCTCGCCTGTGACAGCAGGATTAGACCACGAAATATGAACAGGAGGCGCCCAGTGGATTTTGTGATTTAATTGTCTGAGCACTTAAAAATTCAGGATTAATTCCACTTTAAGTGAAGTTGCTTCTTTCTCATTAACAGGAATCTGTTTAAAATAATTTATTTGAATAGGGACCTAATGGAGGCCTGAAAGAATGCTTTTGCAGGACTTACCCACCTCCCCGATGCCCTACTCGTCTAGCCAGCCCCTCTCCCCACACCAGTTGGGTCTTAACACATAGAAACCTCTAATCTGAAACTAGTGTTTCCCACTAAACCCTCCGTTTGTGCTTGAAGTAATTTGCAATGGCCACTTTCTCTGTCTTGTTCTCAGAGATGTCTTGGTCAATTAGTGCAATGTCACAGCCGTGTGTAGTTATTGTAACTCCAGCTGTGAGCTGTTAATAATAAACCTGCCCACAGGACAATCCTGCCATATGGTTGATGGTCAATCAAGACTAAAATATGCGTTAGGAGAAAAAACTGGCCTGTCAACAGCAAGTGGGTGTAGGTCATTGCTAGGAGGCTGCCAGGTGACAACCAGGTTGGGGCGGGCATCATTGGCTGGCTCCTACGCCACGATGTTTGTCCTGAGACACGAAGGCACGATAACTAAAATGACACAGCTGGAAGCAGAAGACAAGTAGACAAAACATGGGGAAATGTATAATATGGGTCAGGGAATAGGGATTTGTTGAAAAGAAACGTAGCTGAGATTCTTTAGCGGGAAAGGGAGACAGATCTGCGTGTTGGTCATGGGAAATGATCTGTGTGCTACAAGACAAATTTTATTTAATGGGAGTTTTGAGGCAAATAAAAACAAGCTGATTTGTGGCAAATGAGCGAAGGAGGAGCAGTAACCCACTTGGGTGATTGCAATTAATGTCCTCCACAGAATCTCGGGGCTTTTGGATTCCTTCAATTCGGTTTGGAATTTGGGGTTTCGGGGGGGTTGGGTATGGGTGGGGAGACTCTTGGCAAATAGCTGAACCTTGATTTTTGTTCCTAGATTTCTGCCCCAGGATGGATATCAAATGGCAATGCCAACAAAGCATTTGCCTGTTTGTATGACAGAACGAATCCATCTCTAAGTCAGTTTCATCTGCAATTACAAGGAATGGGTGCAGAACGGTGAAAAGCCATGCCAAGCGTCTCAGTCCATACTATTTTGTGCGTTTAAATGACAAGCTGTAAATAAAATATGTAGCACAGATATTTCTTGATAACGTCTATAACCCCAGGGGCCAGACCCTGACTAGTGTCCAGTCTCTACCCTACTGCAATTCCCACCCAAGTTCCTATTCCATAGAAAGGAGGAAGTTATTTCTCCCCGCTAAAAACAGAAGAACTTGTAATTGCCATTCAAAGGGTAATCACTCAATAAAGGCCTTATTAAAAGCCTGGAGTCCTGCTTACTTGCTGCGGAGCCTGACTTGATTGCTTGGTAATTAGAAACACCCTGCCAGGTTTGCACTGGAGTCTTCCCCGAGGGACTGCCCCCTTCAGGGGAAGGATCATTTGTGATCACTCTTTTGTCACTGAGAAGGTAAATACCTCCTCCTTTCCACCATTTTCTTCCTAGATTTACCTTAAAGTTATGGGAATCCAGGGAAGACTGAGCTGTCAGGGATACGTGCACAAGCACGTGCGTACAGGCACATGCGCGCGCACACACACACGCATGCGCACTTCTAGAGCCCAGTTCATTGGTTGCTAAGGGGTCAGTGAATTTCCCGTCATTCTGAGGCTTGTTTCACTAACTCAGCGGTTATCGGCTGGGTGCATGGCCATGTCTGGAGTTGACTTTGGTTGTCAGAACTGGGGGAGAGGAGAGGCGCTATTGGCATCCAGCGGAGGTCGGGGATGCTGCTAAACATCCTACAATGCACAAAACCCCAACCACAACAACGACGCCGACAAAGAATTATCCGACTCGAAATGCCATAGTGCCAAGGCTGAGAAATACTACACTAATGATCACTTTAATTCGAGATGACATGGTAGATCTATGGATTTAGGTTCAGAATGAAAGCAATGAGACAGAGGGGTTCCAAATTCCTCTTTCATGCTCTTCCCTTTACCCCACCAAAGACCTGTGCCTGATTCACCCCAATTCTGCCTAAGCCAGTTTTCTCTATGATGTAATAAGGCAGGAATCAGCAACCTGCAGCCTAATGCAGCTGCCACCTGGGTTTGTTTTTTGTTTTTTTGCTCTACATCCAATAAGTTAAGACCAGCTGTTACATTTTTAAATGGTAGGGAAAAAACAAAAACAATAATATTATTTTGTGACCCATGAAAATTATGTGAAATTTAAATTTTAATGTAAATAAATAAATTTTTATTGAAGCCTGGCCACCCATTTGTTTACATAGTGGCCATGATTGCCTTTGTGATACAGCAAAAAAGTAATTTTGACAGAGACTCTCTGGCCTCCAAAGCTGAAAATATTTACTACCTGGCCCTTGACAGAAAAGGTTTGCTGATCTGTGCTATAAAACCCAAGACCAATTATGTGGTCCGCACAGCAGACAGACTCAATGATTCCTGCAGGTCCCACAGTAACTAGGAAAGGTGGGTAAATAGTGCTGCGTTGCTGCTACGTAGAATACTCTCGGATATCACCAGGTTGGTATGGGGTCACATACACAGAAGTTATTTGTTTTTCTAATCTTACAACTCATTATAACTTTCTTGCCCCCAATAAAACTTTCATCATTGTGGGTTCAAAGCTGGGCTTTCCTCTCAATCTCCTTCCCCAGTGTTAGCCTGAATCAGGAATAGAAAACTAGCAGGAGAAGGCAGGAGGCCTCCAGTTGGATTATCCTCCAACTGGACCCTTAGCTGTGAGTCATTGAAAGGAAAACATAAGCGTACACTAGCCACAAATTCTCAGACATTTCCTTTGAGACTGACATCCTCCTACTATTTCAGAAATAGTTTGAGCAGCCAACAAGAGCATCTTTCTGCAGCCACGTAGTAAAAATGGGTGTCTAGGAATGTCCGCACATACCCACACAGACACAGAGAGTTTACCTGGGACAGGATTCCACAAACACAGGGGCCATTGCTGTTCGCCAATTTAAAATTAAAAAGAATACAACTGAAAAAGCCCTGGCCCCTGAACTGTGCCTGCCAAAGGGGTTAAGCAGCTCCCCTGCCACACACATGCATTTTAGTTTGGAGACATGACAAGAATGCACAGGAGACTATGAGAATGCAGAAGAGGGAGACTTCATTTCTAGATTTGGAGAGAGTGATAAGAAGAAGCGGGAAGAGAAGGAAGAGGAGGAGGGCATCATTTATTGGGGTGTCAGAAAATATTCTGAGTACTTTACATGGGTCCTCACAGCAACACAAAATATTGATAGTATTCAACCCATTTTACAGATGGAAAAACTGAACTCCAATAAGTTAAGATTCAGATTGTCAAACTGGAGGGCAAAAACATTCTAAATGGAATAAAGAGATATGAATAAAAGGACAGACTCTGGAGTGGCTGTGTTCTATTAAGGGAGATTCAGAGATGGGATAGAGGGGTCTCTTGGAAGCACAGAATCAGATATCACTGGAAAGCTCTGATGAGGCTCGAACACTGCCAAATGCAACCACATTTAGGAATAGATCTTACAAAGTCTTGGCATTTGATGTTGAGTTGGCATGGAAGAAATGTGCTATAGTAAAAAGATGACTGTTATCGAAGCTTTATTGATAACTGCCAACACTTGCAAGCAATCAAGATGTGCTTGAACATGTAAATGGATCAAACAGAAGCACCCATATGATAGAATATTATTCAGTGATTCAATGAGCTATCCAGCCACCAAAAGGCATGGAGGAACCTTAAATGCCTATTGCTAGGGGAAAGAAGCCAATCTTAAAAGGATACATACTGTTCGATTCCAACTATATGACATTCTGGAAAAGAGAACTATGGAGACAATAAAAATATTTGTCAGATGTTGGGGCAGAGGATGTTTAGGGCAATGGAACTATTCTGTACAATACTATAATGGTGGATACAAGTCATTATACATTTGTCCAAACCCCCAGAATATACAACATAAAGAGTAAACCTAATGTAACCTATGGACTTTAGTTAATAATGATATATCGATATTGGCTCATCAATTGTAACAAATGTACCCCACTAATGCAAGGTGGTAAAAATAGGAGAAGCTGGGGGTAGATGGAAGTTAGGGGTGATGGAAGCTGTAGTCCCAGACACTCAGAAGGCTGAGACAGCAGGATCGCCGGAGCTCAGGAGTTCAAGGCTGCAGTGGTGAGCTATGATTGCACCACTGCACTCCAGCCTGGGTGACAGAGCGAGACCCTGTCTCTAAAACAAACACAAAACAAAAAAGATTACTGGACTAGACCCAGATTATAGACCTGGCTCTGTCACTAACCAGCTCTGTGACTTTGAGCAAATCATACCCTCTCTAAGTCTTAAAGACCAAACAATCAGTGCCTGGCCCACCACCATGGGATATCCTATGCTCTAAGATCATATACCTTTGCCCAATTTTCTCCCTTCACTGAAGAGTGAAAGAGAGACCTTGGGGTGCTCGGGCCCCGGGACCATGGATATAAACCCAGGGAGTGTTTGGTTATTTGTGGCAGGGGATTGGGATCCATGATGTCACCTCCCTCTTATACATGAGGTCATTTTGCATTCAGGGGCCCCAACTACCAGCGTGGGTGTGGTTGTCGTGGTTGTTTGTTTAGAATAGTTCTTCCAACTTCCAACTCCTTCAAACATTTTAAAAAGTGTGTTTCTCTGTGCTGATTATTTTGCGGCGTGATAGAAACTGGCACCCACAAAATGTGTTGACTTGAAAGGAGTGGATGTGAGATGTCTTCCCTTCTGCACCCAGCTTCTGAGCTCATGTGCTGAGTTGCCTGACAGAAAGTTGGCCTCTGCAGGTCCTGCAGCGCCATGGAAACGACAGCGTGACAGGCAGCTCTCAGCGGTGCGTCCGGGATGTGCTAATATTTACCGGCACAGGCGGCCTCTGGTGTCCTGACTCCCCACTCACCTTCTTCCATCGTTGCTTCCCTGCCCACTTCCCAGAGCTGGCCCAGAGGGACGTGAGGTCTGAGCTTGCAACAGAGCTCTGGTTTCGCCTTAATCCCTCAAAAAAAAAAAAAATCACAATTATATTTAGCAGATATCAGTAGGCACAGTATAAATAATAAAACCATCCTTTAAGAATATTACTCATGAAGAAGGCGAATGTAAATGCCAAGTAAGATGGGTAATTTAATTTGACATAAAAACATATGTGTGGAAATTTACATTGCTTTTAGATTAAGCCTAAGCTTTCTACACATACAAACATGCGTATTTTTAAACAGTTCGGGTAGAGAAAATAATAACACCAACTTTTGCTCGTGTGTGAACTTTGTATACACAAAACTTAAACAGATGTGCGTGTTTATGATTTTAAAGATGCACACATGTAAAACATTCAATAGTATATTTATTCACGCAGTTGATTTAACAGGAAGGCCTTGTATTTACATCTTTTCATTGTGTTATGTGGGACAGTGCCACATACATTGTTTATGTATGTTGACATTTATGATTGAAAACCAAGTGGCTCGGTAGAAGTTAGTTCTTCATGGGTTTTGAAACTTTTCCAGACCTGAAAAATTAAGCGCCACTCAGGAAGGGGTAAGAAATAGGAGGGAAGCTGAATGTCAATTGACTCCAAAACATTTAGTGAGGGTAAATAATAAAAAATTAAAATCCCCTGCTCCACACAAATCATAAAATCTGAGACTGTATTTCTCATCCAGGGGAAGAAGGCAACACTCTGCTTCTGTTGACGTGTGATATTTGAAAGAAGAAGAGGTGCAGGGTCGGGAACTCGGGACGGGGAGGTAGGCCGCCCTCTACCGAGCCTCCATCCAACACTTCTCAACGAGGATTCCAGAAGGCCCAGCCTGTAAATGCCTATATTGTCTTCCCTCTCTGCAGTAGCAGGCAGCTGAACATTAGGCTTGGTACATCCACAAAAGTTTTCTTCTTGCATGTAAGATTTGGGGTTTTAATACTCACTCTGTTTGCAAAAGTTCTAAAATCAGAAAAGATGTGGTCTGAAGTGTTGACATGTCCGGCCACATAGGAAACACACAGCTCAGAGAAATGAAGTGGCACATTTATCAGGTCTCCATGCAAGATTTTCAAGTTTAGGGTCCCGGATAGGCTTATTGAAGCTGCGCGGGCCAGAGGTTGCCGGGCACCTTCATGCCCTTGACAGTGTGTTTTATTGCCCTCCCCAGCTGCGTAGGTGCCGCTACCCTTTGGCACACAGTATTAACGGCACTGACAGTTGTGTTTATTTCCCCTCTCTTTATCAGTAATTCAGCCTTATGAATCCCATAAATATCAGCCTAGACTCAAATTATACATTGTCGAATTCTCTGCCTTTCCTTTTGCTAGCTTGCCACAGCTTTGGGGCAAATTATCATACCGAGTGAGACATATTTGTGCTTGGAATAGTGTCCCTAGGGAAGCACTGGTAACATTTATTAGGAAATACACGCAGCAGTACTAATCTTCAAATGCAGAAATGACAGGGACTCTCTCAGCACTTACAATAGTTCTCTATTTTAAATTCCAATGACCCGGAGACAAACAAGGCTGAGGAATTAGCTGTTCCACTCTGCAGAGCTGCATGAAGCAGCCGGGTCAGGTCGGTGTGGCAGGCAGAGGGAAGGGATTTGTGGTACTTTGCCTTTAACCCAAACCCTCACCTTGAGCACGTTTATTCCAGTAAAATCAGGTTAACATAATCACCAAGAGTGGCCTTCAGGAGGTATAAGACAACGGGGGAGAGTTTGTGCAGGTAGGAACTTCAGGCCTCTGCTGGCAGCTGCTCCTCAGTCCCAGCCCAGGACCAGGCCCCTGCAGCCAGGGCTGTGACCGAGTCTCCACTTGGGGGCCAGCCGCACAGAGCGGTGGCTGTGCACTCTCAGCATCTAGAAAAGCCAGTAGACAAGCTCTAGCTGCTCTGGTAAGGACAAAATACACAATAGGAACCCCAAAATGGGGACGGAAAAGGGACATCCAAAAGACTGTGTCAAAGAAGCAGATTTCAGTACTAGTGGAAAGATAGAGTCAGAAGTATAAGAGTAGGGGTAGGGGTATGTGCTGCAAGAGACCACTGATATTCTCTTGAACTTTTTTCGTCCCGCCTTTATTCCTGCCAAAGGTGGAATTTGCAAAGAAATAGACTTGCTCCTGTTACTGCAGGTAATGTAGGGCAGCCCATGGAGGGAAAGGGTGGAAGTTGGGGAGGCCAGACCCCCCTTTCCACTGCGTTCCAGCATCGCCACCACCACCATCAATCACTACTATGAAAGTGTCTTTCCCTGCACCTTTCAGGGGACCGGGAAAGTCCTCATGCAACTTCTAAATTAATGAAGATACTCCAGTCTGCTACCATGACCCTGCCAGTCTAGCCCATGTTGAAATCCTTGGTGCCAAGGCCAGTCATTCAAACAGCACAACTCAGGCTGTGTTACCCACACACACTCCCTGAGCTGGGTGAGCCCTGGGCCAATGATCGTTGGCTAGAATTTGGTTCACTGCGAAAAGGGGGAAAGACAATCTTACATATTTAGGAAGACTAAATGTCTCAGCTTGTGAACAGTTAAAATATCTTAGCCTGCAAACAGTTTACCCTGAGTAGCTAAAGCTTGTGGAAGGATGTTCGCTCAGGCTTTATCAACTGTCCTCTTGTGGGTGACCCAAAGGTTGAAGGTGGGGGGAGCCCACTCCTACAGGTCAGAGCCCATGGCTGATCACTGCCTCGGTGGGGGCAGTCAGGTCCCCCCCTCTGCCATCCTGGGAGAAGGATCAATCATAGTTCTTCCCATAACCATTTTACCTGATAGTGTCCACTTTAACTTTCATGCCTTTGCCCTCTCATCTGGATTGCAAATAACTTCTCCACGAGATCTGGTTTTTCCCTCCTTTTTTAACTGATGCATCAATATACCTTCTGTTCTCTTTGCTGCCCCACCCAATCTCCCTCTGTGGCACTGATCTGCTGTCACACATGTTGTCAGAGATAACATCGGGAGATGCAGCTGCAGAGTTCCTTGTCCTGCCTGACTCTGAGAAGTCCACGGGGCAAGCTTCACAGGACATGGAGATGTGCCTTAGAGGGGGGAAAATGCTGCATGTTGTACTCCACTCTTGGTTGGAGTTCCGCAGTGCTCATTAGTCCCCACTGAAGCTTCTGAGACTTCTCACTGGGAAGTCTGCTTACCTGTCTATTGAGCGGCATTGCACACATTTGCTTTACCATGGAAACTTGCCTTTTGAGCCATGCCTTATGCCATTTTGCAGAACTGCTGCTTTAAGAAGCATGTTTCAGGAAATGTTACTGATCCACATGGTAGGTCTACCCAGGAGCCAAGTGCTTGTTATGTGCCATGCTTCAGGAAACAAACTCCCTCTCCTTCCTCCTTACCTTCTTCCAAGCCCACAAGTATTCCCCAGTTCCTATTAAGGTCCAAGATGCAAAACAGGGTATAGGCCATCCCTGGGATCCCAGCCCCAACTCAGTGTATTGCTACTGCTACCCGAACAACTCCATGAGGTTCCCCCGTTTGCTTTAATGTGGCAAAGACTGATGACTGTCCTGCAAAATCCTTTCTTTCCTTCTTGTTTAATAAAAGAACCTCTGATTTTTGGCTAGACATGCAGTTACTCTGAGTAAAACTATAGTTCTCAGCCTCCCTTGCAACTAGATGTGCACCTACAGGAAACACTGGGTGCAACATCTAAGAACTGTGCTTAAAGGGAGGGAGCATGTGCTTGCCTTTTTCCCCTCTCTACTGCTAGAATAAGGATGTGATTGCAAGAGCTTCAGCAGCCATCTTGGGTCATGAAGTGGGAGGTACATGCTGAGCAAGGTAGAAGGGGACTGGGTCCCTGACATTATGGAGTAAAATGATGCTCTAGACTGACACATCTGGGTTTCTTTCATGGGAAAGAGAAATGGAATTTCTTACTATTCAAGCCACTATAATGCTGGGATTTCTGCTGCCTCCACAGAGTCTAATCCTAACTGCTTTGGCTCCTCTCTTCAGCCAACCCCTCAGACCTTTCAAGAACCAAAAGCCCAGATTATTTCCTAGAACAAGGCTCTCAGAAAGTCATCTCGACTGGGAACAAGTTAGCATCAGGATGACCCCACTGGCATTCCCCCCTGACCACTGCCTGCCCCTCCATCCAGACCCTCACTCAAGAGGGTCCACAGAAGGTTAGGAGCTGACGGCTGGCTGGGAAGCCTCCACATCACAGTGATTAGCATATCAGCAGATCCAACTGGGTGGTCTAGTCTGAGCGGCCATATGTTTTCCCACTCTGTGCCCCACATAGCCATTCCCTGAGTTTGCCAAACTTTTGGTCTTCATGTGTTCACTTGGCTGTGTTCCCGTTCACTATTAGTGCCTTTCCCACAAGAACCATCCAATGTGTTCATTAGTCTACACGCACCATCTATTCTGAAGGGCTCCAGAGTGATTCAGTTACGATTCAAACTCACACAACTTCTAAATTAACAAAGATACTCCAGTCTACTACTGTGACCCTGCCAGTCTACCCCATGTTTAAATCCATGATGCCAAGGCTAGTCATTCAAACAACAGCACAACTCAGGCTGTGTCACCCACGGACGCTCCCTGAGCTGGGTGAGCCCTGGGCCAATGACGGTTGGCTGGAATTTGGTTCACTGCAAGAAATCAAAGCATGATAACGGAGCAACCCAATGTGTGTGCTTCAAGTTGTGATGAATCTTTTTTCATCTCTGTTTATGAAATACATGAACAATAGAGATTAATTATTTATACATCATGAGGGTAAAACTAGGCAGCTGTGTGTGTACATAATATATAAGCATTTGGTTATAAACCTTTTGTTTATGCCTTTATTGTAGCAGTTATCCAATGCCTGCAAGGAGAGAGTTCAGGGCGTGGGCTTGTCCTCTGCCACTAGACTGGAACATGCTTGCAGCATGTTTGCTTCATCTGCAGGACGAAGCTCAGCGCAGCAGTTAGGAGCGCGCAAGTGCTTCATCCTCAGATGGACTTGGTCTCGAATCATGCATAGCTGTGTCATTTTGAACAAATTACTTAATCTTGCCAAGTCTCAATTTCCTCATCGAAAAACTAGGGATAATAATACATGCCTCTTATTAAAGAGGTTGTGCTGAAGATTAAATTAGATCGTGTATAAAGCTGCTGGCAAATGAGAGCTGTGATTAAATCACAGTGACATAGGTATTAAGTGCCCAAGAAATATCTAATCAAATGGAGTTTTCAAGAAGCAAGACTCCCATCTGTGAATTCTTCTATACATCACCAGGTCCCCTCTCTAAGACATTCAGTCATTTATTAGTCATTCCACCAACAAGCATTAAGAATACACTACCCACCAAGTGCTGAAAGAGGAGCTAGGGATACTGAGATATAGTTGACATGGTCCTCGTCCTCAGGGTGCTTAGAATCTAGTGGAGGGACAGACAGGTGAAACAACAGGTGCTTTAAAAAGATGCTGTGCCAGACGTGTTATAGAATTCAGTGAGTGCCCAAAGAAGGGAGTGGTCAGCTGATGCAGGGCGTGAAGATGGCAAAGTCAAGAAAGCTTTCAAGGAAGTGGTGACTCCCAAACAGAGACTGACACATAGGTCTGCCTCACAAATTGGGCAGGCAGACCATCCTCAGCACAACCACAAGTGGCAGTGTGAGCAAAGGCAGTAGGCAGAAGTGCATCAGGCTGGCTTTGGGGGAAATGACAAATAATTCCTGATGGCTGAGGGTGAACAGAGGAGAGGGGACCTGCGGGAGAGTTTGAGCTGGAAATGCGGCATGAGCTAACTTAGGCCTGATCCTACAGACAGCAGGGAGCTCACGCAATGAACTCCAGTCACCACCCAAAAGAGATGGACAGGGATGCCCAGAGAAGGGAGGAGGTGACACCACAATGACCAGGTCTTCTAGCATCCAGAGATGATGGAGTGGTGTGCTCACCCACCTACGTCGTAGGGCCTTGTCCCGAGCACCCTTTCCAGTCCCAGCAGTCTCCCCCATGCTGATCCGTCCCTTCCCCATCCAACACCACCCACCTGGCGTTTCCCTTTCCTCAGGAGTCGGCTCTCTGCTAGATGATGGTTAGTTGTCTAATTATTAAAGTCCCAGTTATCATATCAGTGCATATTTTAGGTTATTTATTCCAAGTTATATATTTGCCTTTACGCAGGCAATTTCTGAGGTAACGCTTTAAACCAGATGGATAAGAAGCCTAGTGATGGAATCTCAAGCACTCTGGCATCTCTGTGAATGGGAGGCTTTTGTACAAGGAAGGGGTATTTTACCACCAGTCTTGGGCTGTGGAATCAGCTCCTTTCTTGGTGTTTGTTGCCAACTAAAAGGTTTATAGGCAAAAAATAATAATTTGCCCCTAACAAAGGCTGAGAAAACAGACAGTCATATTTATAAGCACCCAGTGACTATAGGTGGTAGCTGCTTAATACATGATAAAAGAAGGAAGAAGGAAAGAGAAAGAGAAGTAAGAAGAGAGGGAATGATCTAATCCATAATCTTTTTTGCTTGGCTTCTAGCATAGAACTTGGTGGCTAAAAACAAATATTTTTTCACTCCTAAGGGGGCAGGACAAGGGACATAGATATCTAATTTATCGTCACTAACCGTTTTATCCTAAAATTTGAAACATTTGAGTGTACAAAATGCTTCATGTTGTATGTTCTCATTGGATGCATAGATCTATGTTTATGGAAAGTTTTAATGGTTGCAAAGTCAAATTGCAAAAATGATTCATTTTTTTAGAGATCTTGATATATCACGCTGCATTCTAATAAAGTTTTCAATACTGGCTGTAATGTAGATTATAATACTAATGTTTCCCGTGGGATCCAGTGATCAGAAAGTCTTTGGTAAATGTCCTAGAGTTAAGGTTAATGCACCAAAGGACTGTAACTCACTTACATTTAATACTGGCTGATGCAATAAGAAAAATTTGCCAGTAAATGCAGGCTGTAGAGAAACTCTTCTTCAAGATTAGTAGTCCAGGCCACTCATAGAATGTTTTCTCCCCATATCCTGAGATCAATACAGTTCTGATACCTTCCTCATAAATACACAATGATTTAAGAAAGACAACAAGAAAATCATGGAAACAACAGATTAACGGGACCTTCAGGCAGTAATATTATAACAAGCAATGAAACTTGAACTCTTTGAACTGAATTTTCTCAGGAAAGCACTTTCAAATTCTTGAAAGGAAACATCAAAGTTAAGGGAGAGATATGAAAAAAGTTCCGTCTCTTCTACCAGAGTGATACAAATTCAATCTGACACCCATTTATAGTGAGTTTTGCGCGCCCATGTAGATAAAAAGGAAAAAGACACATGCTTGTCCTCAAGGAACTTATTAAAATTATCTTTCAGCTGACTGAGACCTCTGTTTTCTGAATTATTGTTCCCTCCTGTCTGCTGCCTACTTCAAAAAGGACTGGGGTGGTACAGGACTTTTGAAAGTACTCTCTTAAGATGCTCAACTTCTTTCAAAATAATAGAAAACATAAATTGTAACTGCCATGAGAAAACATTTTTCACCAATCAATTTGACAAAGACCAAGAAGTGTAAGAACAGAACCTGCTGGTGAGAGTGTGGGGTGGCCGACACTACCAGACACTTTTGGTGCGAGTGGAAAGAGACAAGACTATTACAGGAAGCAACCTGGTCGTGTTTACCCGAAGTTTAAATGCATATACAAGTTGATCCAACACCTCTACTTCTAGAAGCATACTTCCCTTTACAAGTACTTTGTTCATGTGAAATGATGTATGTTAGGTATATTTATGGCAACACTGCAGTAGTAGCCAAAGATGAAAAGCTACCTAACTGTCCATGGGTGGGAGGTATCAGTCAGTAGGCACACCCATGAATGGCTGAGAAGAAGCCACTATGACTGGGGAAGTGTTACACGAGCTCACATGGAATCGGAGCCAGATATATTTCTAGGTGAAACAAACAAGGCACAGAAAGGCTATATGGTATGTTCCCACTTACGTCTGAAGAGGTGGTGTGTGTACAGAGTGAAAGACTTGTATCGTGTACAAAATATCTCTGGAAGAGGACACAAAAAGCTGGAAGCAGTGGCTGCCTTGGGGAGGGTAAGAGGGTGGCTAGTCTCTGGGTGGGAGGGAGACTTGCTATTTATCATCTATTTCCTTTTATACCTTTTATATCATATGCATGTATTGCTTATTCAAATAATTAAACGTAGAGCACGCTTCCAAACCAGAGGTCTGAGGGAGCAAGCATGCCCTTGGATCAGTCATTTCCACAAGGCCCTGCCACTTTTGAAGCCCATTCAGATGGAAGGAGCTCATTCTGGAACACATGTCCCAAAACTGAATCCCTGGAGAGGATCAGAGTGGCTTTGTCCAGGGGTCTTCAGGACTCACTTCCCAGGTGAGCATTTTGGGATGCCTGCGCCTTCTTTCTGCCTTGACAGTTGCCATCTTGGGAAAAAGCTCTACTCTTCAGATTTCTGCATCTGGCAGCACCCTTAGCTGTGCCAAGGCTCTTTGTCACCCACACTTGTCCTGTCTCCACGTGCTCGGACCCCGCCCGTCCACCTGGGGGACACGCAGGCAGTCCCGCCTGCCCGTCCACCCTGGGTGTTTGCCACTCTGTCTCCGGCTGCTGCTGCTGAGGGACACGTCTCTGCGATAGGACATCTCAGTCAGAGCATTTTTTTGATTGCAATTTTTTTCCATGTTTGTCTCCCCAACTGGAATATGAATTCTGTGGAGAGGGAGATCCTTGTTCATCTTTGTTTCCCCATAACCGCCGTTCAGTAGAGATGTTTCCTAACTGACCATGGGTTGAAGAGCCTCTTCAGGGTGGGTGTCTCCTTGAGCCCACAGGTCCAAGCCATCAGCCCCCACTGCACGGCAGGGCCCAGGGATGCCAGCCCTGCTGATGAGTCCTTTGGGGACTGTGCCAGCCCAATGGCAAAAGAGACCCCTCCTTCTTGCCACAAGGTCCTTCTGCTCTACCCCTAGCAGAATTCACACTCACGGTCAGTACTGAAAAGGAGCCCCACACTGTGATGGAAAAACAGGGTAGGTGTTCTACAGATTCATGCTCTTTAACTACCATGTCATACCCAACACCAGGACACAGGTGGACCTGCAGCTGAGGGCCTTTTCCCATGTGCCCTGGCCCCTTTATCCTGCCTGAGAAGTTCCCGCTCATGGCAGCCATCCGGCAACACTGTCCCCCTGTCCTCCCCTGAGCTCCCCAAGGGGACGACTCCTGCACTCTGCAGCGGGCAGCCTTGTTCACAAAGCCCACCCACTAAGAACGGCAGCTCTGTCTGGATTCCATGAAAACGCAGTCTGTCTTGGTATTTGTGAAAATGAAGTCTCCCTAGAAGATACTTCGGATCTACCTGCAACTTTCTGCCAGACTTTTCACCCCGGCCGAGATCCCCTGGCACCATGTCAGTGGTGCCACCAGTCCTCTAGCACTGCTTCCCTGTCCAGCCACCTGGACAAGAAGGAAGGTGCAACAGCAACAAACCTTGTAAGGGCTGGTGTGTGTGCGTGTCAGTCCTCAGACTCAGCTTAAACTGGGATGCAGGGTCTGGCCATGTCTGGAAAATGTCTGAGCCAACGGGCTTGGGTGTTTGTTGGCCTTAGGAGTGAATCCTGGAAGGAGGAAGGTCTGTGCTTCAAGGCCCCGAGCAGTTGCACCAACGGCCCAAGGAGAGACACAGAGTGGCTCTAGCACAGTGAGTGCAAGTGAGCCTGGGACCACCAGGTACCACTGGATGCTCCCACAATCAGTGTTCAGGGCAGTCTGAGGGAGGAGGGCATAAGAGTCCCCAGAAATCAGCATTCTCAAGTGGCTTTGCAGACACAAACAAGGTGCCCTGAGAAAAGAACCTACGAGAACTGTGTCTGAGCCATGTGACGCGTGCCCATACATAAAATCAGGAGACTTGGAGGGGAGGGCAGAGGCACTGCTGTCTGGAAGTCTGGATGCAACAAGGCAGCCAGGTCTGATGGTGCACGTCAAGGCGGCAGCTTTTGTACTGTAGGCAGGAGAGATCTGAGGAATTTCGGACTACAAAAGCAAAAGACACTTCTGCCTGAACTTGCAGGCATCAAGGGTACTGAAAACTGGATTGACAGTCCTTTATCCTTAAGAATGGCAGTTCCCAAAAGGTAGAGCACATCCCGCCTCGGGCTCTCCTGCCCCAAGCTCAGTCCTGCCCTTCCAGAGAGGAGGTTTGCAGGGATCAGTGACATGCCAGCCCTTGCCTTCTGTCAGCTCCTTCTAGAAACAACAGCTTGTCTTGGCTACAGATGCTTCTCAGGATATACCCTGAGCCTCTGTCTACTGTGTAAAGAGAATATACCTCTTGACAAGAGGAAATAAATCTGATCACTCAAGTAGAAGCCAAAACCAGAAGGGTGGTGATGTGTTTCCAGTGGTGAATAAATCCAAGGCACACATGTATATTCAAAATATTTAAGAGGAATCTAAAAACTACCCAAGACCACATCTCCAGCCTCCAAACTGGCCTCTCTGCTCATCTCCTCTTTGCCCTAGGCAATTCTCTTCTCTGCTGTTGGGTTAATTTCCCCCAAAGCCCACTTTGCTTATTAATTTGCCAAAGAGGTTCTCTAGTCATCACACATTTAAAATTCTTAGACTTGCTTTTAGAGCTGTGTGGACGGAACCAGTATTTCCAGGACTACCCCCAGCTAGACTTAAAGTGAGCAGGTTGACTCATCTGTTCTCCAAGAAAGCATTTTTCCCTCTTTGTCCTTGTTGCCTGGCACCCACACACACACACATGATCATTGGCGGACAATCTTGCCATCTCTCAAAATCCCATGCACCACCACCTCGTCCAGGAAGACCTTCCCGATTCTCCGAGCCAATTCTCCCTTCTGAACCTCTGCAGGCCCTGTTGTTTCTGCTCCCTTCGCACGATTCCTCTCACGTCACTTTGTGCCACGGTTGCTTTCCAAACAGGCCGTGCTGCTGAGGCATGAGCTGTATTTTGGATTTTCTATATCACAGATTTTCTAGGCTCTCACAGTATTTAGCATTACACCTCACACGTAATATAAGCTCTTGGCATTTAGACTGGAAGGGGCCTGCCGTGGACTGCATTGTGTCCCCCCAAAATCCGTATGCTGAAGTCCTAACCCCCAATGTGAGGGTATTTGGATATGAGACTTTGGGGAGATAAGCAGGTTTATGTGAGTTCATAGGGTGGACCCTCAGGATGGGATTAGTGTCCTTTTAAGAAGAGACACTAGAGAGCTTGCTCTCTCTCTCTCTCTCTCTCTCTCTCTCTCTCTGTCTTGTGAGTACACAGTGAGAAGATGGCCATCTGTTACCCAGAAAAGGATCCAGAACCCAACCATGTTGGCACCCTGATCTCAGACATTCCAGCCTCCCGAACTGTGAGAAAATAGATATCTATTGTTTAAGCCACCCAGTCTATCCGCAGCATTTTGTCATGGCAGCCCAAGCTGCCTACGCAGAGCCTCTAGTGGCCCCCTGAGCCAGCCTTCTTACTTTATACAGCAGTTGAGCACCAGATCCAAGGTGACACAGAGCAGAGCAGGGATCAAAACCCAGTCAGTCTCCTAACCCCCAGCCCACAGCTCAAGTAAGTGTAACAAGCTTGCCAAATAACACAGAATGAAAGAAAAGGCCCAAAGCAATAAGTATATTTTTCTTAAACATGTCTATACCTTAAACTCTTTCTCTCCTAGCTTTAAAATAACAAACCAAAGGTCCAAGGGGACTTCCAGCAAGGTTTGAAATTGAGAATTTGACTTAAAAGCCTGGGAGGGATGAAGAAAGAAAGGGAGAGGCCTGTTTGGGTATGATAATATCAGATTACAGAGTTATGAATTATGCAAATAAATCAGACAGCAGGATTCATGACCTCATGAGATTTCTTGTACCTGTACACAAAACTGCGTGAACAAGCATTTCAGAGCTTTGCTTTAAAATCTTCTGTTTCTACCACTATGTTACACTAGGATAGTGTTTTACATCATCTCATGGAACCCATGCAACAACCAGCACAGGGATTACCATCCCCATGTTGCCGAGCACCCTCTTGAGCCTTAGCCTTTAGCTCCCTTTAGTGACCCAAGGAAAGTCACATAGCTGTTGAAGCTGAGACTGGAACAGAGTGTGTGTGTGTGTGTGTGTGTGTGTGTGTGTGTGTGCATGTGTGAGAGAAAGAGACAGAGAAAAACAGAGACACAGAGAGAGTAAGTTGGGCTGGGGTTGACCCCACTTCACTGCATACTCCAAGACTGCATTCAAAGAAGTCCCGCAGATATTCTCCATCCGTGAGTAGCTGAAAGAGAACTAAACTACCCATGAGAGATCAACAAAAAGCCCTTGCTTCATCCACCGATTCACTGTTGACTGGGGCAAGTGACTTAGTCTTTCTAGTTCTGTTTCTTCAACTGTGAGAAAAGTGTGTGGATAATTTTAAGTTCAGACAACCTGTGACTTTAAAAATTAAACATGGTTAGACAAAAGATCAGGCTGGGTCTCTTCCAAAAATTTCCCAGCCCTACATCAGGTTCCCAGAAGGAATACATTATCCATAATGATTCTTCCCTGAACTCTTCAAGTTGGGAGGTGGAGACAAGACTGCATCTAGTCCGAATGCAACAAGAATTTAAGCCTGCCCTGTCATTAAAAGACCCAGCTGTAGCCATTCGCACCAACATGGTCAATATGGCTTTGGAGGTAAATCAAATCCGAGTACGCAGAAGATCAAAAGCTTTACTCCACTGAGACCAATAAAAGGCCCATTTCTCAGACATTATTCCCTGTGGAATTTAAGATCTTGTGAGATCCTACCTAATTTAGACCCCTAAAACAAGTAATTTCAGACCAGTGACAGCCCCAGATCAGTAAATACCCAAATCAGAGTAAATCAGAAAACAGTGCTTATAGTACCAAAGATTCCTTTATATAGTAGCATCTATATTTATTAATCATATTTATTACTAATAAAATACAGAGAGAGTGATGGCTTAATATGTCATTCCATGATTTTTTATTTTTAACACAGACTATTTTTAATAAAATTTGAAAAAAAATTCCTCAATGATTTCATGTTTTTAGAGCAACTAAGAACATTCATCAGGAGAAAGACTTTAAAGCAGGTTTTTAACAAATGAGAAATAAAGTCATCATCTAGAAAAGGCGAGGTTTCAAAAAGTAATTATGGCAGGGTGCGGTAGCGTACGTCTATAGTCCCAGCTACTTGGGAGGCTGAGGCAGGAGGATCGCTTGAGCCCAGGAGTTGGAGGCTGCAGTGAGCTATGATTGGGCCACTCCACCCCAGCCTGGACAACAAAGCAACACCCTGTCTCAAATAATAATAATAATAATAATTAGGATGTATTAGTACTGGCTTTCAAGTTCCATATTGAATAACTTTTGCATTCCACATTAATTCATATTTGCACACATTATGGAAATTTCAAGGAATCTTGACTAATGGGCTTCTCCTTATCAGCAGATGTCCAAAAGGAAGACAGCAGGAAACTTGTTTGTCAGAAGAAATGTAGTTTGAGACCATGACACAGCTTTCCAAACTTCAGCACTAGAGTTCCTCCTTCACAATCTTATTCTTTTCCAACGTACTAACTACAACATTATTTACCTGATATTCTTACTTTATGTTCATTCTAAACAACGAAATTGTTGAAATGAGAAGTTCAATGTGTAAGTTACCGTCCTCCCCATACACATTAAACTGTATAATGGCTGTTTAAAATATTCATTCCAGAGCCCCTTAAAATTATGCATTGTGCACTTACACAAGTTGATCTGTAACATTCAAAGTTTGTTGGCTGCAATTTGGGTTTCCGCATTCATCTGCTTATCAAAGATTCAGTTGATATCTGCCCTGTAGATATAAAATGAATATTACGCAGTCCTTCCCATGATAGTGGAAAGACAAACATTAAAATTAATAATTACGGTAATGTAACTAGTGGCACAATAGAGATATGTATAGTGGATTATATCTGTGGACATTTACAATGTTAGAATTTAAAACTGAGAATTTTAAAGTATTTATTGCTTATGAAACTAACAATAATAGACACAATGCATGTTAACATAAATAACATTTTGATGAAAATGACTATATTCCAAAAACAAACAAAACAGTTTACTAAGTGAAATAAGACAATCACAAAACAACAAATGCTACATGATTCCACTAAAATGAGGTACCTAGAGTAATCACATTTGTAGAGGCAGAAAGTAGAATGGTGGTTGCCAGGGGCTAGCAGGGAAAGGGGAATGAGGAGTTATTGCTTAGAGGGTATAGAGTTTTAGTTTTTCCAGATGAAAAGAGTTCTGGAGATTGGGTGCAAAACAACATTAATGTACTTAATTAACACTACTGAACTGTACACTTCCAAAATTCTAATTTTCTCTTAAAAGCTCAGTGATTAAGAGGATAAATTTTATGTTATGTGAATTTTACCACAATTAAAATTTTCTTTAATTTTAAAAATTTAGTAAACAGAATGGCATAGTTTTATAGTCTTGCAGATCTCATCAATGTCTGGTTTAATAGAACACAGCCGGGTTTCATGTCTGATCCCACGTCCAATCTGTTGCAATATATCGTTTTGATTGAAGTGTATGAAGAATATCCTGTATCACAGGTATTTTTTTCTGACCATGGTTATGTACTTAGAAAAGGGAAGAGCATTTTGATAGCCCTTTCAGATAATTGTAGATATTCTTTTTTGATGCTACACTGAAACTCAGTAAGTGGTAGCTTCTTAAAGGTTAGTTATAATGTGGAATCTGAAACTATACAAATTAACCATTAATATACTCTTGTTACATTAAAATCCATCTTCTGTCTTGTACACTGAATGAATCTTTTACCCATGCATGATTTTCGAACAAAAAGCATTTGCCACTCAGGAAAGATTGGCTCACTATGTTATACAATCTTCCAAATGTTGACACATTTTCTTTTATAATATCACAAAATTGCATGTGTTAATATCGCCTCTGATCTCATTGGAAAAGTTTTCAAGTATTCTCAAGCTATCAAGCTGCTGGTGGTGAACACAAGTTTTCCAAAATTCTGATTTTCTCTTGAAAACTCAAATTTTATTATTAGCCATAAATATTACCAGTGATTTCCTTGACACAATAAGCACCCTTTGTTTATTCTTATAAAAAGACCAACTAAATATATCCAGTCTAAATATCCAATTTGTCTATTATTCTTTCAAGTGAAAATGGAGCCCTGTGAAAAAATGACTATATAGCTCACAACTCAAACTATCACACAAATGCTTTTCCCCATAACTGTCATACTTCGGTGCGCAGAAAAGCTTTGTGCCCGTGTCCTATTTCGTCACACAGAATATTTTAAAAATATTTAAAAGGGTCAATGGTCAAGGTTTAATAAAATAAATGAGTTTTTACTCTTTCAAGAAAGTTTTTAAGTGAAACTTGCTTTTATTTTTCTCCCCGTGAATATGTGATGGTGAAGAATACAAGGACCACTAGTACAATTTGATTCTGGTGCCTTGATTAATGTTCAGGGGCCAGTGCTTTATCTGCCATTGTTTCTGCGCCATGAGTGCAAACGTCCACACAGTGAGGAAGGCAAGTGACATGTTGGTGTTATAAAAATACTTTGATCTTGTGGGTCCCCAGACAGCAGTCCATGAACCGCTCTTGGAGAGCCTGTGATCTAGAGCGTTGCTGCTGAAAAGATGACTCTGAAACAGATTTCCTGAGATTGTGTCCTGGCTTTGTCATTATCTGTTTGGTAACTTTAGCGAGCCTTAGCTGCCTCATCTCTGAATGGGGATATTAATAGTATCCACCTCAAAAAAGTGCTTGAGGAAGAAATAAGCCAAAGCGTGTAATGTGCTTAATTCAGCACCGGGCTCGTTGTATGCAGCAAATGTCTCACGATGCCATCTCTCCTTGTCATCTATGTTAGTACCAGGTCGGCTCCTCTGCAAAATGCTATGCATATTCAATGTCCGATAAAAGCTACTAAAGGAGTAACGCGACTCAAAGAGTAATGATCTTCTCATTTCTCGGATGATATGTCTTTATTCAGCCAAAAGATAATCTCATTGAACAACAAACTACTAAAGACACTGTTGATAAATGTTTGTTGATTGAATAGTCACTTGCAGGAAAAGGTCATTGCGGATATGTCTTTATTTGTAGATATTATACCAGAAATGCTTCAGCTCCCTAGTATAAATAAATACTATAAAGATTTTTTAAAATACCAAACTGGGTACTTTAATGCTTAAACAATTATTCTGAAAGGGATTCCAGACCTACGACAACCCCAGCGTGGTCCCTTTGATCCTAAAGAGAAAACTGAAACAGGTGATATATCAGGCATGGAATAATAAGGCAAAAATTATCCAAGCTTGTTACTAGGCATCTTTAAGAGAGGTTTGTGGGTTTAAAATGTCTTTTTTTTTAAGGGAATGATTTTTTCTCCCAAGAAAAATTTAATAGAAAAGAGGGAATCCCCAGTTGTTATTCATATTACTTCTAAATTTGGGCAAAAGTCATGGCCTCCACAACCAAGGACAAGAGAAACTTTTATAAAAACAGCACAGCCTTTTCAGTCTCAAAAACTTTAAGGACTGTTGGATTTCAAGGAATAAAACAGCTGAAAAGTTACTACATTTGTCGTATTTCAAGCTGAGTGTGTAAATAATAAAGGTCAAACTCAGAAAACAAGGCTGATAATTCCATGGTGACCAGCCAGACTCCAGTTCCCATCATTTATTCATATGTTGATAGACTTCCCCAGGAAGCCTGGGAAAATAACAGAAGTAACTCAACTTCCCCCAAGAGAAAAGGCTTCATTTTTCCTTGGCAGATTCATTCCTAATCACATAGCGGGGAACCATTATTAACATCTGGATATTCAAAAGGAGCCACTGAATTATTATAAAAATGTTTCAAATCATCAGCCCAAAACTCAAATGATCTACAATGTGTATGATGCTTTTTTCCCCTTTTAGTCAAGAAGATAAATGGAGAAATTCTTCATATTTCAACTTCCATTACACATTTGTTTTTAATCTGGTAACATTTGTGTCTGCCTTCTGTACCTCCATATCAAAGACTGATATGTCAGCATTGGCTTCTGCTCATCTCACCATGAGTTTCTTTTGAAAACACAATTTTTTTTTAGGATTGAGATTACAACAAAAATTAATTGGTCCAAAACAGCCACAAGTCACACTCTCTTTTAGCATTGTTACATGCTGTTAGGTTGAACAAGAATGAGGCAGATCAAATGTCTTCATGTTTAACCAGCCCCTTTCTCTTTTAAACAGTTTCTAAAAATTCATTGTCATGACTTGTTACAAATACACTCAGACATTATAATGCTTTTTGCCAAACCTTATTCATGTCCTCAACATTAGCAGCTGGTGGCACTTGATAAATACAAGTCACTTCTCTAGTTAAAACCCTCTAGTAGCCTCTCATTGCTCTCAGGACATTATGTAAATTCCCACCATGGCCCACAGGGCTCTGCTTGCAGCCTTATCAACAACAGATCAGGCCCAGGTGAAAATCTGTTTGGGAATCAACCCCTGTACCCCCCATCCCCACCCCAGTAAGAATGGACAAGCTAAAGTCTTTGCAAGGAACATTTATTTAGGAAAAGCCCATTCCGAACTTCTTGCCTAGTAATGGGTACCAGCTTCCCCTTACCCTGCTCCACCTCCTACAGGAGCAGCCCCTCCCCGCCCGCTCTGTCGCCTGCTCCAACCTCCTCTGCCCCCACACTACACATCTCCAGCCACCCTGAACCAAGGCTCTGCCCAAGGAGCTTTTTGTGTCTGTTTTTCCTGGCCAAATCCTCCTCAACCTTCATGTCTTGGCATAAGAGTCACTTCCTGGAGGCCACTTTGCCCAGCTCCACCTCGTACACACTCAGACTCCACAGTCCTCCCCTGTCACACGGACCACAACAGCAAATAGCTAACAAGCTATAGAGGTAGTCCATGGTTTAATGTCTGTCTCCCTACTTAGCTTCATAAATGCAAAGACCAGGTCTGCTTGGCTAGCATAACCTCCCCATAGCCTAGAAGAGAACTATACATGGGCCCTCAAAAAAACATTCCTTTATTGTGCAAGGGCGTTTTTAACAAGGGGAACCCCCTCCTAACCAAACTTTACATTCCAGCAAAATGCAGTGAAGTGAATATCAAGGAGTGTTTCAGAGGGGAAAAATCTTTATGGTGTACTGGCTATAAGGTAGAGGAAGTGGAGAGGCTGAGGGGTTTGGGTTGGTTGCAGATACAGGAGGGCCAGCCCTCCCCAACAGTTGGATGACCTAGTTCAAGAGTAAGAGGGAGGTCCAACACCACTGGTCTAAATGTTTACCTAGCTAAAAGTTTAGCTATGGATCAAGCTGATAAACAATGAAATAAAATATGTCCTATAGTCCTATCTTGAAAAATATGCCTTCAAAGTAAACTGGAAGTCCAGATAGTCAAACATAGTGAAATATAGAGACTTTAATCAAGTAGAGTTTTCAGCACCAAAAATTATCTACATTTTAAAACATTTTTTAAAAAGTAGGAGATAATCATTTTCTTTATTCTACACACACACACACACACACACACACACACACACACACACGCACAGTCTGTATTAATAGTTGTCCATTAAGGAAGAATGGCTGACACAGTTTTGAAAAAAAAATACTAAGATTTATAGAATGCTCAGAATCCACTTCTATCAAGCCACGAAACCAATGTGTTTACAATCGAAGCTCCTGCCTGCAGAGAAATTGCTGCTCTCACTTAATCGTGTTTCTTCTTTCGTGTCTATCCCAAGAAAAAGTCATGCTACATTCCTCCTCTGTTCAGTCCCTAACTCTATATTCACCCTTTCACCGTTGGCGTCCCCCAAAGAGTGATAAGTGTTAGTATGTGAGGGTCTTCAGGCCCCATCCAACGATTAACAGTGTCCCGCCTTATGATTAAAATGTGCATTTTGCACATTATCATGGGCTGAGGATCCCAAACAGTGAAGAAGGAGATTTATTAATACAACGCAACATGGGTTTACCTTTCTTTACAAAGTGGTTGTGACTGTGAAGCTTTGTGTTCCCATTTGCTCCCGTGTTCCCGTTGTCTCACATTATCTGCGCAGAGATTATCTGTCTTCATTTCCTAGCAGTGACTTTAACAAGGGTCTTTCATTTGACCCCTTCTCAGCCTCTCTGTTAAGTAAGTTCCATAATCTTCATTCCCATACCCTGTAAGAACATATGATTTATAATTAAATATAAAAGAATCTATGTATCCATTTGGAAAGTGAAAAAACCTGTTGTAACGTGGATAAAATTATGGTGCTGTGCTTGTTTTGTGCAATTCTGTTATTACTGTATTGTGATACAAACATAGCCCAAAGAAGGTTCTGCCCAGGCTCTTGTTCCTTACCTGGTACCACACTTAACCACTTCTTTTCGTGAAAACAAAAACATGCCAGTAAATTAACTTGGAAGAATCAGACATTTCAATTGTTTGACTGACGGTATTGGTTGAGGCATGAGGAATTGCGCTGAGTGTCAGTTTAGCTGAGTTGATATGAACTCTTAAGTTTTTCTGAAGTGGCTTCCCCAGCTGAAACTTGCCACATAAGCAGTAGGAGAGGGAAGGAGGATAAAATTCCAGGGTGAAACGTATTAAACACAGACTTATTTCTCAGCTTCTCCTGTGGCTCCGCCTCCAGTAGAACTAATGCCTAATGATTTCAGGAAGTGAAAAGCATTTAAATTTCACTTGGTGTAAAGTTGAAGAAATTGTCCCATGTGAAAAGAATGTTTCTTTGCCACATTACATAGGTGGCAATAAACAGGCAAATTTCATTGGTTTTGATATAGGAGTATGAGCTTTCACAGGGCTCAGGTTGATTTCATTTTAAAAAGTTGAATTTATGGGACAGAGGATTGAAAGGTTTGTACTGACATGTTTAAAACCCTCTTTTAAAAAGTGGCATATTGCATCGTTCCATTTAAGTGTTCACACCACAGACTGAAACATAATCTGTTTACTGAAAAAACAACTTTTTATTGCCCTGTGAATAATTTCCCATTGAAAAAGAAAACAATGTACAGTATTTTAGTGCTTTGTGAAACATCTGGAAATTTTTCTTCAGTTGCTAAAGCTATGAAGAATTTGCATCCACAAACTACTGATTTTTTAATTTAACACAGAACAACTTCAAACGTAGTATTGAACCAACCTAAATGTGTTCCAAAAAAGCAACAGTTTCCAAGGGCCCACGGAGGGCGCTCAGAGAAACGAAGCCACCAACCCACCGCAAGGCGAGTCTGGTTTCACGGAAAGCCCAGTAGGGATGTTTTGCGTCTTTGTCCCCACTTTTCTGAACACAATGTAAAGTGGATTGTATTAGTTAAGGTTACACCAGCTGCTCTAACAAATAAATTCCAAACCACAATGGCTTAGCATAGTGGAAATTTTTTCTTGCTCACCTAACAGTTCAACGTGGGTGTGCCGGCAGGCAGGCAGCCTCCATGTAGAGGTGCAGGGACCCATCTCTGTCTCTGCCATCTTCAACCTGGAGCTTTGTAAAAGGGAGAAAGCATGCCTGTTAGGACACTCACATGTTGGCTAGAACTCAATCATGTGACCAAGTGAACCACAAGGTAAGCAGCAGCTGCAAACCAGTTGTCCCAGGAAGGAAAAGAAAAGGGTTTGTCAAACAGCTAGCCAGTCCTTAGATCCCAGCCAGCACTTTACAAGATTATAATTTTTCTCCAAATCCCAACATGTGTAGTGCTCAGTACTGGCTTCTCCAGCCCCTATTGTGGGCTCTATGTAAAGCACGCTACTAAAGGGACCACGATATTTCTAAAATGAGCGATGAGTGCAAGACAGCCATTGACTCTAGACACTCTTTCCTGATCTCAGCTCCTAAGCCTCTATCCTTATTTGTGAAAGTTGTGAAATAGAACTAATTATGGAGAGAGAAAATTAACCAATTCAAGCTCTGGAAAAGAGTGCAAGCTTTAGAGTGAAAAATACTTTCTGCATTTCATTCTATTTTACTTTTTTCCTGAGACTTTTATTTCTCCACAAGGGAGCATCAGGCTAATTTAAGACTCAGGTCCTCTTTGCAAAAACATCTTCCCACAGTTTAAGTGCTGATGTGTAGGCAGAATACTTAGACCTCAAGGGGATGCAGTGATGTGAGCTAGTTTCCCTCCAGAACAGGTCCACCTAGAAAGTATAAATGAAAATCTAAATAACTGAGGATTGTCTGTGGATTCTTCTGTCCCACTCTACACCTCCTTCTGCCCCAGTGTGTGTGAGCTGGGTGGCCCTGCTCTGTGCTACCAACAGATACTAACCCACTTCATCACTGTGTGGTAATTGTCTATTCACTTGCCAACATCTTCCATTAGATGATAAATTCCACGAGGAGAGGGATCCTTTATATCTTGTTTATCTTTAGCACGTGCCACAGTCTGTAGCTCCTAGTAGGTGCTTGCTATATATTTGTGGGGACTGAATGGAATGCAAGTCAGGATAAGATAAGTCCCATAAGACATTAAAAGAATCAAAGAGTTACTAGTGTTCCCAACAGGAGTACCACACAGGGGGTCGGGAAGGAGGAAAGATTTCCTAAAGCATTTAAGTGGACTTTAAAGGAAGACTAGAGTTTCAATAAGCAGACTCTCTGGGATGGCTTTGCAGGTAGAGGAACAGCATGCGTAAATGCTTGGAGATGGAAAAGCAAAGGTGTGTTTGTGGAATGGTCAGTGCTCCTGTTTATCTTGGGCCTCGTGTATGTGAAGAGAAGGATAGGAGATGGGAATGGAAAGGGGACTGTGGCTCTTCCAGAAATGGTTTTGACTCTCAGGCTGGCAAGTTTCAATTTAATTCTGTGGGGCAGTGGGGAGCTGGGGGAGGTCTCAATATCAAGAATATCAATCTGCCTAGTAAATAGAGGATGGACAGAGTGGGTGAGAGGCAGGAAAAGGAGAGACTTCCTGGAAGGCATGATAACCATCCAGGCGAATGGCAGGGCCCTAAATAAGGAAAATGACATAAGGATGGACAGGACAGGAAGAGTTTAAAGCAAAGGGCAGAGGGAAAACCCACAGCTCTTGCCAACTGGTCAGATTTTAAGGAACAATGATAGGGAGGAGTGCAAGGTGAATGACCATATGGGGCCGCCATTTATGGGAAGAGGAACTTTGGGAGGAAGAACTGATTTGGTGATTAAGGACAAGGTGAAAAATTGCATTTAAGAATTTTGGGCTTTGGGCAGGGCAGGGCAGGGAGTTGGGTTGGTGGGACACCCAAATGAAACTAAGAGGGAGCTGCAAATGCAGAACCATCAGGTAGGGGTGAGGATGGGTGGTAAGGAAGGCCATTTGGTCCAGGCTTTGTATTCATAAAATTTTTCAAATTGAAAGTTTTGACACTGTCTCTAAATAAGTGCTATGATCTGAATGTCTCCTAAAATTCATGGGTTGAAACTTAATGCCCCTTGTGGTGTATTAACAAGTGGTGCCTTTGGGGGAAGTGATTAAGTCATGAGGGCTCCATCCTCATTAAAAGATTAGTGCCCTATAAAAGGGCTGGGGGGAACTAGCATAGGCCCTTTTTGCTCTTCTGCTCTTTCATCATGCGAGGACAGAGCGTCCATCCCCTCCAGAGGACATAGCAATAAGGGGCCATCTTGGAAGCAGAGACCGGGCCTTCTCTAGACACCCAACCTGCTGGCATTTTGATCTTGGACTTTCCAAACTGCAAAACTATGAGAAATAAATTTCTGTTTTTTTTAAATTACCCAGTCTCTGGTATTTTATTATAGCAGCACAAACACACTAAGACAAGAGTCTTTATACATAGTCCTTGAATTCACGTGGGTGTTGAAAACCTGCTAAATATAAATTTTGGAAATACACCACAATTTTGCAACCCTCTTGGGATATTTATTCACTGTTCTAATATACATGGAGACTTCTTTAAAATATAGAACTCTCTTCTAAGAACTCTGGCTACAAACCCCAATAACCTGCATTTGCCTCCAATTGTAGCAATATTTTCAATGAATTATGATTACTGCTTCCCTACCCATCTCCCTGCCTACCTGAGGGGCAGAATGGTGTGTTGTTCAGTTGAAAGCCCAGTAGCTAATCAAACCTCTGGCAGAGAGAAGGCAACTCAAAAATAAACACCTTGGGAGGGATACTGAGCAAGAGGAAACCCATGTGTATTAAAGTAAAATAACTACAGACATCAAAGGGGAGAAAGACTTTATAGAAGAAAGAAAACTATTTTCTTTCTAAAAAGGGCAACAAAACAATCTTGTCACATTAGTAATCATACCTAACATACGGAAGTTCTCAAATGCAAACCAGGTGCCATCTTTTATGTGAAACTTCCAGACATTATAGGGGATGTTCTGTTCAACTTGGTGTTGGAGTGGAGGGCAAGAAGATGGGAAATGCCAAGGTGAATATCTCCCCAGTTCTCCTCACCTTGGGTTTCACTTTCGAGCACATAGGAACTTCTCTAGAGAAGCTCTCCTGACCACCTTTTCTATTCCTCTCTCCCTCTGAGCAGGCATGGAGAGAGATGAGGTCAAGATGTGGGAGATTTAAGCAGATGTGAAGAAAAGAGAAAAACAATCCTGGCTTTTTTTGTTCCCAATAAACCCCGGGCAGATTGCTTCAACAAGAATGAACAACACATTGCCCAATTATTATAAGACTGTACTTCTGAAACACCTGTTTCACTTTTCAAAGTCGACTTTGATGACCTTAATTTTACCTACACTACTGTATAAATTTTCACTGAGATCTTTATCTCATCCTGACACCAATTAGCACATGCATTTCAGCAGAAGAATCCACAGCAATTTAATACATACCTTCGAAGAAAAGGAAATGCTAATCGAAATGAAGACTGTCCCAAAACCAACTGAACAGGTGTGCATTTCCATAATGGCTGCGCAATTCAGCAACGAAGTGGTGTTTGCTGCTTTTGCTTGTGAACTGAATTAGTAATCTTCACATGCCCTGTCCCAGTGATTGAAATAAATTACTTTGTTAAATTGCGAAGCAGGTTGACCCATCTGTTGGCCCATGAATGTTCAGATTCTCAGAGGGTTTATTATTCCAAATAATGACTGCCATATGCAGCGGTAAACAGTTCCTTTAAAACTGACTGAAGGATTTGGTGCTACTTTTGAAGGCAATTTATAAAGCTATTCATGTTCCCCTAAAGGATCTGCCCTTCAACTAAACTTCCAGAAAAGTTGTCTTGATCAGTTAATCCTGGCTGAGACACTCTGTTCTCTTTGGAGAGGAAAGAAGAAGGGAAGAACAGAAACACATGTTCCAGGGGCACCTACTGTGTGTCAGGTGCCAGCACGTCTGATAGCACTGCTGCCCAAAACCTCACAACAACTGCATGAGGGGGATATTATTATCCCAGAGAAAACAGGAGGTCAGGGAGGTTAAGAGACTTACCCAAAGACAACTGCTATGTCGCAGAACTGGCACTCAAACCCAGTCCACCCAGCTCCAAGACACATTGTGCTATATTGGAACATCTGATGGAAAGTTTTTATACTGGGAAGCACAGTGACAATTCTGTGCACTCACAACTCAGACTCACGGGAGAAAAGAAGTACAAAAGTATTTCTGCCACTGCTATGATTCTACGTGACTCGAACAGCCCTGTTCTAATTGTGACTGTCCCTTCTTCTCTATGAAATGAGCCCCACTATTCTCTTCCTGATCTCCTCCTTGAAGGAGGAAGAGGGTTTTGAACGCTCCCTGGCAAGAATCTAATAGGAATGTTTTAAAGACAAAAATCTGTGAGCTCTCTTTTCATATGTGGCTTTCCTTACCTTAGATCATCCTCATTTTTAAATCCCTGGGGAGAATGCATGCTCTGCTCACACAAGGTCCATAAACTGCTCCAACCACGGACCAGCCATGATTTGTTCATGATGTTAACAGTGACTCACTGTGGCTACATTACAGATGTTAAATTGCTGATGGATGGCCCCAAGCCAGCACATGGTCAGCTCTTCTGGTATTCAACTGCAGAATTAATCATGTGTGGAAAGGTATTTTTTTTCCGTCTGTGAAAAATGAAATGGCTAATATACAGCATGGAATGAGCACCCTGGAACAATTCCTTTCTTAACGGGAAAAGAATAAAGCTATTAAAAGAATAAACTCCTGGATGTGACATGATGACAGTGGGATTTTTTTTGATGAGCTAAATGAATAAGCTCTCTCTCCTTTGATTTATGCCAGTGCAGAGAGTCTCTCAAAGCTTCAAAAGGCAGAGCACATTGGGAGATGCCAATGGTCTCCACTCCCTTTGTTTCAAGCAAGTGAGAAGCTAGGACCGGGCCAAAGGCAAGGGTTTGACAGGCAGAGACCTGCAGAGGTCGGAACCCAGGTGCTCAGTCACAGGGGGAGAAGGGGTGCCTTGCAGGGTTGCCAGAATCTTTGGCTGAGGAGGTCTGCCCTTGTTTCAACAACTCCCAGGCGCCTCTCCATGGCCAGGCCCTGCCTCTGTGGTTGGTCTCCTTCTCACTCCAGAGGGAATGAGACATGTTCCCTTGCTGTCCGCCTGAGTCCTGAGGAGGGGGCTAGAAATTAAGATTGTTTTTCACCTCCACCAACGATGGAACCAGAAAGAAACAAAGCCCACATTAAGAGCCTAAGAAAAGACTTACTATGTACAGTAAAAATAAATTCCTGACACAGTATACTGAACACGAGAAAAGATCAGCCATGGAATGCTCATTAGGAGAAATGATGTAACTGCATTACATATTTTGTTTATTTAAATCAAGAACCACGCATACAAGAGCAACATATGCATGATCAGAAAAGCATAAAACATCAGACAAATCCAAATTCAGAAGAAAACAAATTCAGAAATATTCTACCAAACAAGCAGCCAGTACTCTTCCAAAGTCATGAAAGACAAAGACAGACTGAGGGACTGTCACAGATTGGAGGAGAAAAGGAAAGACGGTAACTATGTGCAATGCGACAGCATAGATTGGATCCCAGACCCGATAAAGAACATCAGCGTAACAATGAAGAAATTTGTGGATTAATTAGCGGTTAACTGTTAATCTATAAATTGGTTAGTAAAGTTGTATCAGTGTTAATTTCCTGGTTTTAGATCATTATACTCTGGGTGTGTAAGATGTTAACATTGGGAGAAATCTCTGTACCATTTCTGCAACTTTTTTTGTAAGTCTGAACTGATTTCAGAATGAAAAGTTTTTTTAGAAGATGCTGATGCAGAAAAGCCCACCATGAAAAGCAGCCACCCAAGGTCCTCTGTTCCTCCACCCAGTCCTGTTCCCAAAAAGCAACCACTTTTAGCCCTTTTAGCTGTTTCTTTAAATAGTTACCCATGTATCACTGAATATTATGTTTAAAATACTACAACGTGATTTATTAATTTTAGGCAATAACTACTGACTTCCTGTAATGAGAGGTGAGAATTTAGCTCTTTTTCACCAACTTTTAAATTATCTTGAAATAATTTTAGACTTTGAAAAAAGTTGCAAAGATCACAAAGAAATTCCCCAATTACCCTCCGCTCAGCTTTCCCCAATGTTAATACTTCAAATAACCATGATATAATTATCAACACTAAGACATCAGCATGGTACAATACTGTTAACTAAACTGCAGGTTCTACTGGAATTTCTCTGGTATTTTTATTATTGTCCCTTTTCTATTCCAGAATCTCATCCAAAACACCCTGTTGTATTTAGTTGTCATCTCTCCATAGTCTCTTCTTTCTGTGACAGTTCCTCCATCTTCTTTGTGTTTCATGAGCTAGCCATGTTTGAAAACTACTGGTCAAATATTTTGTAGAATGTCCATGAATTTGGATTCATCTAACATTTTCTCAGGATTAGATGGGGTTATAGATTTTTAGAAGGAACATCACAGGAGTGATGTACCCTTCTCAACATTTCTAGGGGTATTATATCAATATGTCTTTTTTCTGGTGAAGTTAACCTTGATCATTTGATCAAGGTAGTATCTGTGAGGTTTCTTCAAGGAATAGTTACTAATTTCCCCTTTAGAAGCATGTCACTAAATCCAGCCCACATTCAAGGGGGCTGGAATTGGAATTAAATTCCAGTTCTTAAAGGGAGGTATATCAAAAATTTGCAGACAAATGTTAAAACCATAACATTGATAAATAAACATTTTGGAAAAAACAATGGTAATCTAGCATCTCTTGTATTATCCTGGATAGAGCTGGAGCCCATTTCACTAAGTGAAGTACCACAAGAATGGAAAAACAAGCACCACATGTACTCATAATTAAATTGGTATTAGGTGATCAACACTTAAATGAACATATAGTAGTAACATTCATCGGGTGTCGGATAGGTGGGAGGGGGAGGAGGAGATGGATACATTCACACCTAATGGGTGTGGTGTGCACCGTCTGGAGCATGGACACACTTGAAGCTCTGACTCAGGCAGGGAAAAGGCAATATATGTAACCTAACCATTTGTACCCCCATAATATGCTGAAATAAAAAATAAAAAATAAATAAACATTTTGGGAAAGCTACTTTGAGGCTAGGCAAATGTCCCATTTCTCTTTAAAGTTTCACCAACTACTTTTAGCATCTCTCAGTGGATCTTGCCTGTAGGAGTCATTATTGTGGGTTTCTAACAGTGATTTCAATCCCTCACTCCTTCACTTATTAACATTATTTATTCCTTTGTGAGGAAGACTTGTCCCTTCTCCCCCAAGTATTTATTTGTTCAATCACATACCTATATCAGTATGGATTAATGGATATTTATTTTATTCTTTGGTTTATAACCCAATTCTATCATTATTTATTTTGCTTCTCAAATTTTCATGCTTTGGCCTTTGGAAACTCTTCAGGTTGGATCCTGTGTCCTTTAGATATGTCCCATTTCTTCCATTTTTTATTTTCTTGATGACTTTTTTACATTCTGGCACCATAAGATGTTCCAAGCATATCTTATATTTTCACTGCCCCAGCCCTAGAATTAGCCATTTTTTTCCAATAACGTCTGATTTCCGTTATTGGAGAATGGTATTTAGAAACCAAACTCTGGAGCTCGGTGGGTTCATTGCTCAGGGATGTCACTGCTTCTAGCTCTTAGTGGACAGAGCTTGGATATCTGTGTATGTATAGTAACCCATGTATATTTACTTGTGTATCTGTTTATCTGTATAAATATTAAAACAAACATGACTTCATACTGATATCTACCTCCAATCCAGCACTACAGAGTTTATTCTAGCATTACTCCCTTACTTACCTGTAACTTCTTTCTTCCACAGTGAGAAACCTGGCTATCATGATCTACAATTGCTCATTGCTGGTATATGGGAATATAATTGACCTTTTTCATATTGTTTTTGTATTCTGAAACTGTGCTAAACTCATTTTTGCGTTCAGGAGCACTTTTATAGATTCCTTTGGACTTTCTACATAGACAATCATGTTGTCTGCAAATAGAGACAAATTTATTTCTTCTTTCCCAATATGTATGACTTTTCTTTCTCTTGCTTCTCAATTTCACTGAATAAGAGTGATGAGAGAGGAGATCCTTGCCTTGTTCTCAATCTTTAGAAGAAAGCTTCCAGTCTCTCACTATTAAGTAGAGTGGGAGCTGTAGATTTTTCAGAGATGCCCTTTATCAGGTTGAGAAATTTCCTTTCCTTTTTGTCTTGAATGAATGCTGAATTTGTCACATACTTTCTCTACATCTATTGAGATGATCATATGCATTTTCTTCTTTAAACTGTTAATATGGTGGACTATACCCATTGATTTTGAATGTTCAACCAGCCTGGCATTTCTGGAATGAATGCCTCACTTGGTCCTGATACACTAACCTGTTTATATATTATTGAAGCAATTTGCTAATATCTCCTGAGGATTTTATCATCTATAATCATGAAAAAATATCAGTCTGTGGTTTTCTTTTTCTTGTAATGTCTCTAGTTTGGGTAGTAGTAAAGGTAGAGTATAGAAATGGAAGAGGAGATGTGACAAAATACCTCTAAAGACTGCCTATCACTGTAGAGGCTGAATAAGATGAAAATCAGAGCATCAGATGAAGCAAAGTGGAGTTGAATGATATAAATCCAACAATGCAACTTTAAAAAAAAACATGAATCCCAAAAGCTGATACAGAGAGGTGGGGGCAGAGGAATTGATATTCAAATCAGTCTGTCCTTTCCTGAAAAAGAAACAGGACTTGGGGCAGCTGACTCTGGCAAAGCCTACAGCCTTCTTCTCCCTGCTGTTAGAACACATTTGGCCAAGGTCCTTTTGGATCAGCTACTATGTAATGTTGACAATAATGTCAGCTGTACTCTCCTGAGCCTTACTAATTAAATTTCAAAGTTTAATCAAAAGAAAGTACACTCATTCCCTATTAATATGCTGACTTGTTTGGAAATCGGATGAATTTTAGCTACACTTTCAAAATAAGCTAGGGATGAGTACACAAGATATACAGTGAAATTGAGGTCTGAATTCCTAGAACAGAAAATCAGAACTATTCGCCTGGATATAGTGGTGTTAATGAATACTTATTGGAAGAATATATACATTTGAAGCTTGTTATACTCTTGAAATGATCTTCAAGATTCATCTACTCAAATTTTCAACATTCTCTGTTTAACAAAACAAAATTGTGAATTTTTCTTAAATAGTCCCACTCTCTTTGACTTTCTACTCATTTGTGTCCTAGAGGAAAACTCACCCTATGAGTTGCTGTTTGCTCATACTTATCCAAAGTGTTGTTTGTCAAATATCCAAAGTAACATTTTATTCACATTTGTCTCAAGAGATAGTACACTCATTGGCCAAGAGCAAACGAGGTCACAGCCTGCACTGTCTGCTCTCAGTTTCAACTTTAGAACAGAAGCATTCTCAGCCTGCAGGTGTGGAGTGTGGCTCTTCCCCAAGACCATTCAGCAATGAAACATTGGTCTAGAAATCTAATGTCATGAGCCTAAAATATCTGCATATGAATGACAGCTATGACTATTTGTTTCCTTCATGTCAGGGCCTGTGCTAAGCCTATTTTATATATATCTCACTTAATCCTCGCAACCAGCCCACGTGACTGCTGTCAATAGCTATCACCTTCTTTTTTTAATGAAAAAACTAACTCTCGGACCAGGAAGTGAAGGACACCAGCAATAGTAATTCCCAAAATGATGCCTCAAATCTCTATCCTCAATGAAATTGTTATCATTGAGATAACCATGAACCCAACTCAAAACTGAGATTTTATATGTGTGAGGGCAGGGGAGGGGGTAGGAAATAAGGGGGCTAGAAAGCAACATTCATTGAATGCCAATATCAGTTACCGGGCTGGAAAATTTATATTATCTCATTTAATTTTCTCAAAAATCCAAGTAGATATTATTCTCATTTCACAGAGGAGGAAGCTGAGACTTAAGGCTTAAGAGGTGGAGGTAGCTTTCAAGCTCAGGTTTGCCTGACTCCAAAACACAAGCTCTTTCAATATCTATAACATGCATTAACCAGGTGCAGTGGCTCATACCAGTAATCCTAGCACTCTGGGAGGCCGAGGCAGGAGGATCACTTGAGGTCAAGAGTTTGAGACCAGTCTGAGCAAGAGATAGACCGTCTATAGAAAAATTAGCCGGGTGTGATGGTGCATGCCTGTAGCCCCAGCTGCTTGGGAGACTGAGGCAGGAGGATAGCTTGAGCCCAGGAGTTTGAAGTTGCTGTGAGGTACTCTATCTGGAGTGACAGAGCAAGACTCTGTCTCGAAAAACAAAAACAGAAACAAAACAAAAGTTTCCTCTGGATTTCTTCTTTCAATTTCTGATTGACAAAAGGAGCCAGTGACTTAGATTGCCATTCCAATGTCCTATATTATCACCTCCTGAACACTGGAAATTGGGTTCCACATTTAGAGTGGTCAAAATTTTAGTGACCAAATAGAATCATTTCCCCAAAAGCCCAACTTTAGTTACACCCAGAAAAAGTTTACACTAGAAGCATCTCATGCCTTTACAGAGTTAATTGTTGAAATTTCCAATCAACATTGGTAAGTCTTTGCCAAGAGTTTTCAACTGTAAACTCCATGAGTTCAGGGACTTTATCTTATTCATGGTTTGTCCCCAGTATCTAAAATATTGCTTACCAAAGGGCAGGCACACAATAGTTTATTGGGGAAATCAATGTTTTCAGGCACAATAACCCAGCAGTTAGCTCACAAGTACCATCTGAGATGTACAATAAATAGCTTTTCCCTTGTGTGCATGTCTTCTGTCTATCCTAAGGTCATAGCCTAAAGAAGGAAATCTCTCCCCAAACCTTAGGACTAGAGAACGGCAGTACTCGATAGCCCCGGCAATAAGTTTGCAGCATGATGCCTGGAACATAGTAAATGCTCAACAAATATTTGTTGAACAACTTATTGAGGAATAAGAGCTAAACTTACTTAATGCTTACTCTTTATCAAACATTCCACTCACTTTATCTCATAAAAGTGTCCTGTGGCAGATACTATAATATTTCCCATTTCACAGAGAAGCAAAATAAGGTTTAGAGAGGTTAAATAATGTGCCCAAATTCGTTCACACACTTAGTATGTGGCAGAGCTGACATCAAACCAGGACAGCCTGACTCCAGAGTTCCCAGCCTGTGTCACCCCATAGCACTTGGTGAACTTGTCAATCCCATTCTCCTCAAAGCTCTTCCCTGCCCTGGATCCTCGCAGGACTGGCTCCTTCCCATTCAAGTCCCTGCCCGACGTCACTTCCTCTCACTTCCTCGGAGCCCTACCGGATCACTCGCTACTCTATCCCGGGATCCTGTTAAAGTGTCTTCAGAGCATGAGCTGCCATCTAACATTCTTCTGCCTAGGATTTGATTATTGTCACGTCCTCAACCAGAACTTGAGCTTCATGAGAGCAGACACCTTGTCTGTCTTCGTGGCCACTGGGACCCATCGTCTGGTGCTGAGCCTGGCATGCCAAGGCACTTCCTACATACTTGCTGAATTACTGAATGACTACTGCACTCTAGGTAACCCCTGGTGTGCTAAAGAGGACAGTACTTTGCAGGCCAGTCTTTAGAAGAGTGTCTGGTGCATGACTGATGTGTGTCTCCAAACCTATTAAGCTCAATTCCCACATCAGTGCTTTTCTGCCATTTCAGGTGAGAAAATTGGTTAATACATAGGCCAACTGAGCAAATTTTTCCATGCAAAGAGGAAGGCTCAACGACTTAATGATTGTGGTGTGCTTTGTAATGTCTCCAACAAAGATAATTTGCTGAATAAAAATAATTTCCACCCCTCTCAGATTGGAGCGATACCTACTTAGCTTCTGAAGACCAAAACGTCAGTTGTTCCTCCTTTACAGAATGCTTCTGAACTGACAGCCCTAAACTTTATGTATCTCCCAGGATAAAATCCAAGGAAAAAATTTATTACAGAAAACTCTCTCTGGCCTGGGTCCAACACTTGATGGAGGATATTAATAATATTGCTTGGACTTGACTCTCTTAAGTCTCTCAGTTCCCCCGACACATGTCTGAAAGAGCTTGATATATGGGACACACATCTTGTTTTCAACCCGTACAAGTGAGCTTATTGCCAGCATAATTGTTTTACAGATCTCCAACCAGACTGAGACCTCCTACCTCGCTGCCATGTTTGTTCTTCAGAAAGGTTGGCGGTTCTGGCGATGTCACCGTCCTCTCCCTCCTCTCCAGCTTTGCATTTTCTGGTCCAGTCCCCTGGAACTGCTCTGAGGTCACTCACTTTGAGGTGCTGTTCTCTTTGTCTAGAATTCCTCTCCCCCTTCCTGTGTCTTCCTCATATTTCTTTTTAAGACTCAGATCTGCATTTCCACCACCCCTTGCCTGACATCATCCCCAGGTTCACTCACAAATACTTCTCCCTGTAAGTCAAGTGCCCTTCCTCTGAGCTCTCAGGAACTTTATACTGATTATTCATAATGAGATTATTAATAATTTTAATTATTGTATTTTTATTATTAGTTACTTATAATGATATACTTCTGTGTTGGTTTGCCCAACTGACCAATGGGCTCCTGGCATATCTACTGTGTTCTGCACATGATAGATAGATATCTCCTGACAAATGATTGGGAACTGAATTTGTACTGACTCTTCTACCCCACCTCCATTTTGTATTAAGTTACTTAAGAGGAAAAAAAATCATTCTCCTCTACTCATCCTTTAGAAAGTTGATTTCACTCATCAAATGAAAAGATCAGATTTTCAGTTTCTGGAGTCACCCTCCCAAGTCTGTCCATGATCTAGAGTCACCCAAAATGATGGCAGGTGGAGGTGGTGGCCTTAGGAGCAAAGAACACATTGGCATCCAGGGCCTAAAGACATTCCTCTGATAGAAACAGCGCTATGCATGGACCAAGAAAGGACCAGGAGGGCAAGGACCAAGGAAGACTTCCTCGTTTTTGCCCAGCCTTAATCTGATTGAAAACATATCTCCATGTATAAGTTTTCTCTTTAAATCACCACAACCATCTCCAAGACATAAAGGAAATAATAATCATGTCTTTGGTGAGGTATGACTATGCAGTAATGAGACCAGTTTTCGTTTGTGGCTTGAGCAATGAAGTGCTCACATAGCCACATGCCAAATATAGTCTATTACATTGGGATAGTGCAGCTACAGGGTGTATTGGTGTGCCTCCTCTTAGCTGCTGCTATTTTAGAAAACAGTTCAAGAACTTGTCCATCCCTGGGCCCACCTAAGTCATTCCACAGTAAAGTCAGTTTCGCCGGAGTTTGCTGCTAGAGCCATGGCCAGGCTCTGCACACCTGGCACACCCCTACACCCCTCACCTCTCCCTAAATTCTCCAGGCCACAGGACCATCATTTCCTACAGCCTCCAAGGAATCCCCAGGGTGGGCTTTCTGTGCTGGGGCTTCCATTCTCCACTCCAGTATCTGCACTTATGTCACAGGCTAAGAGGCAGTGTCAGACCTAGAGCCCACGAATATCTCCCCTGACCCATTTTACCCTGATCCTCTAGAGCCTTCAACAGGACTCAGTGGTGAAACACCCATGCTGCCCTGTCTCCATGTTGATTTCTGTTGCAAACTAGGAATTGCCCGGGGAACAATCCTTCCTTCCTGGGAATCTCATAAGGAACAGTGACATGTGATTAAAGAAAAGGTACCTTCCTCCCTCCTCATAGTTTTGCCACTTAACTTGGTCAGTATATTTTATCACAGTTAGTTTCAGTGATGGGACCTCCTATTGGGCTGCACCAAGTCCCAAAATACAAAATACAAATAATGTTCCCAAGCTATTGGCAGAGGTTTCTTAACCTGAAAAGAATATGTCACCACCAGTTAAAGAAGGAAATTTAATGGGAGACCATTGCTGTAACTCAAAAAGTAGAATACTGGCAATAAGAAATGAGAATGCCAAAAATAAAATTTGTGGTAAGTATTTTGCTTAGAAGATGGGGTGGAGACCAAAGAGCTTGAGGACTTAAAAGTTAGCTCCACTTTGGAGTAGGCAGTTCAGATGAGGCAAGAGAGTAGGAAACCAGCTCATGTTTCAAGTATTTAATAAGTGCTCTTCTACATGGAGTCTATGGAATCAGATTCTAGAAGATTCTTGATGTTAAAATTATCAACACTTTGCCATTCAAACATAGCAATCATCATAATTTAACTATACAAGAGATCTCAGGTGTATAGTATCAAGGGTCAACTAAGGTAGCAGGTGTGATGGCTGTCATGCTCTGGACAACAAAGCAAACAAACTAATAAAACGAACTTATCACTAGTTTGTTTTCTTAGGAATAAATGAAATAATGGAGAAGAACTCTAGAGCACTCATCAAATATAAAAGATTCTACTGGTAGGAGTACTCAAGTTGTTATAACTGGTTAATGAAATACATTGTCGTAGCAAATGTAGTGGTGGTGTATAGGATTTCCATTGTTTATTCACTCAACAAATACTCTTGTCTTTCATCCTGTGCTGAGCACACCTCTAAGCTCTAGAGATGCAGTGAAGAAGAGGAAATCTAAGGCTCTAACTCTTACGGAGCCTACATTCTAGGGGCAAGAATGGGAAGAGACAAATAAGAATCAAGTAAATAAAGCAACATGATAAGATCACAGAGTGGTAAGTATTAGGGTGAAGATAAAACAAGGTCATACAACAAGAGAGTGATTAAAGAAAGAGCAATTAATTGGCAGGGGTGACAGAGAGTTACAGTAGTTCAGAGAAAGCCTCAGGAAGGGGGTGAAATTTTAAAGGAGACCTAAATGATAAAAGATTAAGGCAGAGCTTTGCAGGCAGAGAGAATGGCAAGTGCAAAGGTAGGAGCACATCACAGAAACAAAAGGAAGGCCATTGTGGCTGGGGTGCAGTGACGAAACAGGAGAATGGTAGAGTTAGGTGGTGGCCGGATTATGCAGGCCCTTTGGGTGTGCTTGGTGGCTCATGCCTTGCTCCCTTTCTCCCTCTCCCCTTCCCCCTTCCTTCCTTACCCCCTGCCTCCCTCCTTCTCTTCCCTTTCTCCCTCCTTGTCTTCCTTCCCATCTTTGGTGTCTACCCTGTGGCTGAACCCCTTTCTTATATTTGAGGAACTTCTCGGCCTTTGAGTCTTTATAGGAGGCAATATCACATCTTACTATAAAACTTAAAACACTAAAGACTTGCTCCTCCAGCCTCCCTTGCAGCTAGGGTGCAGATGCATGATCTACGCTGGCCAATCCCATGCACAAGCTCCAGTCTTCACACTGGAAGGGAGCGTGAATCCTGGGGAATCTACCCAGAGTTCAGGTGATGCCAACATTATACCAGAATAGGTTTCCAGGGGACACTACAGGCCCTGATTTCAGAGTAGGGTCTGATGTTTCATGTCAGGGACGGTGGCCGTGCAAACAGTGACCTGAGATGTCCCACCATGGCAGGAGCAGGGTCCTCACTAAACAGCAGTGGTCCTGGCTGTTGCCTGTCCTTCCTCACCCCTGAGCCTCCCTCCACAGCCTCCCTGGAGTTTCTACCCCCTCGTCCCTATAGCCTTTCAATGACTTTCTTTGCAGCTTAAATCATCCATGGTTCACTTCTTTTGCTTGCAACCAAGAACTCTGACAAAACATGGTAAGAACTTTGACTTGTATTCTAGGTACAGTAGGAAGCCACTGGAGGGGTTTAAACAGTATAATGTCAAAGATGAAAGAAGAATGTTTGGGAAGAATTCCTATTTGATCTCAGAACTATATTGTGATTCTCCTAAACAATGGGTTTGCTTTGGGCTCTTGGGCACCCTCATTTGGGTCATCGACAAGGTTTCTTTCTTATGTGTTCTCTGATGGAAAACTTAGCATCCCATTAGGGCTCTAAGGGAGGTTAGTATATATTTTTAGACTTATTCTTGGCTCTACATAGTCCTCGCTCTCACTGTTCTTTATCCTTTTATCCCTCTTTTAAATTTATACAATTTTGCCCTAGTTTGCTTCATGTTCTTACTGGAAAAAGCTTGACTACATGCACCATAGCCACTAGCTGCATCTGGCTATTTTGATTTAAATTTTCATTAAATGAAATTAAGTGAAACTAAAACTTCAGCTCCTGGGTTCACACTAGTCACATTTCAAGTGCTCAGTAACCACATGTAGGTAATAACTACTTATCGGACAGTGCAGATATAAACCATTCTCATCATCACAGAAAGCTCATGGGATAGTGCTGAGATATGCTCTAGTGCAATGGAATATGATATCATTTAACATTACAAATATCTTTTTTATTCTGCTGTATCCCAGCATTCATCAGTTGAAGGTTGAGGTCCACTTAGGGACCAGTAATGGCAAGGTTTATAATGCCATATTGAACACAAACTACATACAGGAGTTAAAACAGAAGGTTTTTCATGTCAGGTGCTAGGGAGAACACTTCTCACACCTCGGTATGAAGGACACTCGCATGGTGATGTGCACTGAAAAGGAATATTCAAGATGTCCTTTCTGGAGACTGAACTCCATGTCCAGAGCATAGATGGGTGCCACGTGGGCACTCAGAAAAATATAGGCAGAAGAGATCAGAAAATGCCCCTTTGTTCTGCATGAAACAACGCCTTTTCTGAGAGCAAAACAAGCCAAAAATCCTAGTGACCTCTAATTTAAACAAGAGGTTTATCATTTATATAATAACAATATAAAGTATAAGGTATCATTTGATAACTTAGCAGAGATAAGTGGTGATTGTTTCACAATATTATCTCTTAGAAAGAAAGCTAAGGTTTCTAGACCAAAATGGAAAAAGTTCTTTCTTTCCCAATGCTTAGCAATAGATGTTTCCTTTATTAAGCAAAATATTCACAAAATGTTGTTTTTTTCATTGCCTCAAGGTCAGCAAGGCTAGAAACTGATTAGCAAGAGCAAGCAGCATCTCTCAGACACTGGAGGACAGGCCAGACAGGAGCAAACATTTTTCAGAACAGCAGATTCTCTTCCACCCATGATCTTGGGGGAAGAGAGGGAGCTCCTGGGACAGCTATCAACACAGTAGCAGCCTGGTGCATTTTCTTGTCCTCCCCTGGGGAGCTATTTTCTTTGCAAAACTACTGTAATTTTAATGGGCTGCCATTTGCTCATTAAAGTCATCTGGGAATTTAGTCAGCATACGGACCACAAAATAGGACCCTGTATAATGCTTAGGATTTTGTCGTTTAATAAAACATTTTATAAGCTCAGTGTGTACCTATTAACTAATAACTGCCCTTCTCCGGGCCCAGCAGCCTACCCTGTGGTCTACAGTGCGCTGAGTGCCATAGGTGAGTTATGGACAGATCTTTTCCCAAGTCCCCATTTGTCTTTATTATGACACTCAAATAACAGATGATGAGTAATCAGTCACTGTTAAATTCCATCCCTGGGAATTGGACCAGGCTTGGCTTCTTATCATGCGAAATCTTCCTAATGGCTGCCTCCTTTGGAAAAGAGAGACCCTGAGCTTCTGATCCCATGGAGGGATTTATTATCTCCTGTAGAGGAGGAGTGTGTGTGTGTGTGTGTGTGTGTGTGTGTGTGTGTGTGTGTGTGTTTGTATGTGTGTGTGTGCAGTTATCACTGCTCCTAAGTGCTGGTCCATGAACTGGCTCTGTCACGATCTCCTGGGATGGATGATAAAAATGAGCATCACTTGTCCCCAGCCCAGACCCACAGAACTATCCTTAGGGACAAGACCCAGAACTATTTGACAACCACTGCCCCCAATTTTTTCTGATACACAGCTGGATTTGGGAGGCATTTAGAAAACAAAATATTCAACACATTGGAAGGCACACACTGTGCCCCTATAAGTTATCTTTTAACAAGAAGAACAAAAACAAAACCAAGCACAGACTCTGGAGTACAGCCACAAAATGCATCTCACAGCCAAGCCACCCCTTCCCCATGAGTGGCAACCACAAAGGTGAAAATGGGAAAGACACAGCACAGGCTATGAAATATCACCATGCTTAGAAAACTCAAAGAAGACACCACTTACTGAGAGGCTTAGTTTTCTTGCACTTTATTACTAATTTGAGCATCTTCGCCTCATTTTACCATCAGTTCCTACAACTATAGGAGAGAGGGTTTACACGATCCCAGGTTCCACATGAGACATGACTCAACCCTAGAAAAAGAAGGAGGCCCTGATATAGGGGGCAGAGGGGTGTGGCGTTTGGAAAACACCAGAGATGGGCTGGGGCTGAGGCCAGGGGTAGGCGAGGGAACGAGCACAGAGAAAGCTCCCACCCTGTGATTGCCTTGACTGTGTTCCAGTGACATATTTCTCATGGCTTTCTTTAATCTTTTCACCATAAATTTAACGAATCTCAAGTCAACTCTTCTCCTACAATTTGCTGAGAAGTCACCACTTTTTGAAGACCATGGTTAGGGAGAGCAACTGCTCCTTTCACAGCTTCCCCAGCTGTGTTTCTGAGTGTGAGGTGGGCTCTGGGGGGGCACACGCCCCCTAAAGGGAGCTCCTAAGGGGAGAAAATTGCGACTGAAGGAAACACACGAGTGCTGTCCAAAGCGCAGAGATCTGCAACATAAATTGGGAAACACCGAGCCTGGTTCTACTTGTCCTGTTCTACCATCAGCTTATGCCTCCTCAGGGCTGCCTCTGTGTGGGCATCACCACCTCTGCTCCTCCCAAGTGCCTTCCAAGCCATCCCCATTTTAAAGATGGGAAAACTGCAGCTTAGGAGGCGTTAAATCATGTGCCAACCTTATGGCCCAAATATTTTAATCACTCTTTGCTCCTAGATTCAAACAACACCATCTGAGGCACTGCAGGCTGCCTACAATTCTTTCCTAGAGATGGAAATAGCCAAGAAAGCCCATTTTACCTGCAGCAAAAACAGTCTTCTCTCATTAACCAAAAACGCTTCAACAGAAACCAAGCCAGGTTTGATGGACAAAAAAATAAAGTCATACTCGTTTAGAACATGAGACTTGAGAGCCACTCTGGCCCAGAAGATTTGCAGACGTAAGATTTTTTGTCCTTCTGTGACCAGCTCCATCTTTCCCGCTCCATGCCTGCCTCTTGCAAAAAGGAAACTGGGATAAAAATAAAGAAATTCAAATATCTTTACTTTCTCTCAAGCAACAATCAAATCTTTTTCTAGAACTTATCTTTTCTGAAAGCTCAGCCCTCCCAGAGAGCATCTGAGATCTTGGAGCCCTCACAATAGGCCATTAATGATGCAGGACGCAGCCCCCTGCATTCCTTGAGCGGTTTTTCTCCAGGGAGTGCCACCCACACTTGGGCTTTCCCTCGATTTCTCCCTCCTGGATCCTGCTGCCTCAGAGGACATCGGCATTCAGCAGCAGGCAAATCTGAGTCCTTTGGAGATTCTAAGATGCCAGCTATGACCCAGCAGCACATCAAAGCATCTGACATTTGCCCTGCACAGACCCTTCTTGCCCTTTCCAAAGAGCATCCACCCACTTTCTCTGATGATTAGTATTGATACTTAGTGAACAATGACAATACACCACAAACAATGGGAAACACAAAAGCTCCTTTACCTTCCACCCCTTGCCCACAATGGCTGCCATTCACTGTGCCCTAACGTGGTGCAGACCCCGTGCTAACCAACTGACATTTAATCCTCGCAAGAACGTTACTAGGTGGAAAGACGTAGGTATCTCCATTTTATAGATGGGAAAATTCAGGATCTTTCCAAGCTAGTAAGTAGGTACTCTGATCAGCAGGTTCAAAGCCCAGGCTCTTAGCCAGTGTACTATAATGTCTCCCACTGCTTAGTGACTATTCCTGGCTAGGACAGAGAAAAATTACAGGCTTTGAGTGACACACATTTCCTGTTCAGGTTATCACCCACCTTGTTTAGGTTGCACTAATAAATATTTTAAAAGGAGGGTCCAGAAGATGGAAAAAAACATTGCATTTCTCTCGTGATTATTTCACTTTTAGGCAGCTTTTGTAAACACTCTACAGAGGGAGGTAGACAAGGCAGGGAGTGGCAGGAAATACGGAGGAGAGCGCGGATCTCTTTACAGACAGTCTCAAATTACAGACACAGTTATAATTATTCCAATAAAGTGTAATGAAATAATACAACAGCCATGCAAAGTGAGATTCAGGGAGACTTTTGTTTTCTTCTCCATACCTATTATCCACAAATGCCTTCCAAAAATGACATTTTCCCAGGTCTGAGTCAAAAATGAGAAAAAGAAGGACATTGCAATAATTATGTTTTTATAAAACTAAATGTGTGCACTTAAAATGGTTATTCTTTATTCTGAGATTGTTTCCTTCTTTTTTTCAGTATCATGATAGCCTTTCTTCTTAGAAGTGATGATGATAGAAAGTGTTCATTTTCTCTCTTTCTTTTTTTAATTGTCCTTGCTGGATCTATTAAAGAGTTGGTTACCTTACGTCAGTTTTTAAAAAAACTCTTTTGAAAATTTTACTCATTCAAAAAAGTCTTAGAATAACTGTTTCTGATCTTTCTAATTTTTATGTATAGCATGTATTGCTTTTGAAAAAGTAATAAAAAGTTAAACTATACATTTTTAGGGGAACCACATACACATACCTACTTCCTTAGTGTAACTTTATTTAAAAATTTTTTTAATCCAGCCATTTCTGATTCTTTGTATTACCTACCATCCGTGGTGGAAAAGTGTAGAAAAGCAATGTCAAGAAGGTTTTTTGGCAATGTTGAGAGATTTTTAGTGGTGAGGGAATAATAATTCAACGCATCCGTGAGTCAAGTGAAATTTTTAAATTATTTTTTATGAAGCCAAATTCGTGTAATAAGAAATTAATTATTTGTTGGACAACAGAAGATATTTTTCTCTGTTGCAGAAGTAAAACTTTAAAACATATATGTATATAATTCTACCAAAGTTTAGACTGCAGCAAATAATACTAAATTAACTGATGAAAAAAATTTTAAAGCAAATTATCTGACCTTATGAAAGTAGCTTGACAGTCAAGGAACAAAACCTCTATTGTGAAAAGACTCTATTTCAAGAGCAGATTGAGAGAGGATTTGGCAAGATGAAGTTTAGGCTTAGACTAATTTCACATGCTAATGAGAATCTCCAGATAAAAGCGGCTTTGTAATGGGTGCTAACCAGTTGGCAGATTAACAAGATTCAGACCCAACAGAGAAGGAATTAGTCATGTTTGTCATAATACCATATGGTTAGAAAGAACCTGGGAGAGTTTGGTTTAGCCCGTGTTGGGGGGTATTTTGGGGAACAATATAATTTAAACATCCAGACAAATCAGAGTATATTACATAGTCCAACAGCCTTCACACGACGAGATTGTGCAAGACGCGTGTAACCCCTTGCGATCCCTTTCAGCATTGGAAGAAATTTGTATCTATCAAAATCAGACGCTAGAGTTTGAGTTCATTCCCTTTCCTCCATCTCCAGAATCCGTGCGCCAAAGAGAGGAAATGTGGCAAGGAAAAGAATACAGGTTCTAGAGCCACACTGCCTAATATTGTAGCCCCTAGCCATAGGTGGCTATTTCGACTTAAGTTAAAAATGAATGAAAGTTAGATAAAATTTAGAATCCAGTTCTATTACCACATTTCCAGGGCTCAACAGCCACACGTGGCTAGTGGCTACCATATGAAGGAGCACAGAGATTGGTTCCATCAGTGCAGAAGATTCTATTGGACGATGCTGCTTTAACGTCAAAGATCCCACTACATGAACTTCAGCTTCGCTCAATTTCTTCATCTACAAAATTAGGAAACTAATAATATCTGTTAGGAATGTTAGGAGAAGAGTTCTTTGTAAGCCATAAAACAAATAAATGTTAGCTATTTTGATGAGGATAATGATGGTGATGATGATAACAACAATGATGGTTAATGACCTCCATATAGTTAGAAATGATAAGCAATCTCTGTCTTTACTCAAGAGTGCACACAATCCCAGGTTATGAGGTTCTTCCTCCAACTGAATGCTCTTTCTTCTAGACAGTTTCTCCTTCACTCCATGACTTGAGACAAAGACCTAGACTAAAGGAAAGGGTCCCAGAATCCTTTTTGAACACTAATTATGTGTGATGACTAAGCTTTAAAACATCAGATAGAATTCATGTTATCCACCTAATTTAGTGTTTCCCAAGCTAATGTGCCCAACTCCAAGGAGCTTGGGGAAGTATAGGTGGGTAGAGGGGAGGGAGTGTGTGGCAGAGAATGGGGTATTACAGTTGTTACCATTATTACAAAAGTCTCCCCAGAACTTATCTGTTTTCCAGGATAAAGCTAACCTAGGCCAAGTGACATATAAAGCAGAGGTTCCCTCTGAAATTATATTCATTCAGTCTAGTAATATTATTTGGCAGGACCACAAGCAGTTTCCATTTTCGTAGATCGAAAATGGTCAAACACTGGCAATTTCATACGGTTCAACCTCATGCTTACCCTAACTTGACCTGTAGCATATAGGCCAAGAGTTCAGGTTTTAGCTGACAGATAGACCTGGGTTCAAATCTCACTTGTCACTTAAAAAATAGGTGTCTTTGGGAAATTAATACAATAATGATAAAAAAAAATGCAATTTGCAAACCAATTTTGAAAAGAAAATAAGAAAGTGGCCTTGGGTAGCAAAAAGGTTGGGAACCACTAATCTATTCCTCGAGGTAGGGATTTTAAGTGGAAACACACCATCCCCTTCGGGCAACTTGAATCATCTAGATTAGAACACAGAGAAGAACAGAGGTAAGTGAGCAAAGGAGAACTCCTTAAAAACAAAGACTTATCAAAAATCCCACACCCTTCATACCTTAAGCATGATAGAAGCACCTTCAGGTTTGACCATGACAATTGTGTGTAAAAAGTTACCCCGATGGCAGAAAGAAACAACATTAACTGCAAAGGCCAGATACAGAGATTAAAAAATATGCAGCAGAACCGTCAAGAGACTTTTGGTCTTGACCTTCTCAATGGCCTGACAGCTTCACTGTATAACAGTAATATCACTACTTACGAAAGCAGAAACATGAATTATGCTGTCAGGCTATTTCTATTTTAAAAAGAAATCATTGCACTAAAGCTACAGTGCAGATACAGGGCAGCCCAGTGCCCACCACTGATAAGGAAGCCAAGAGAAGGAGGCCACTTGCCCATCACAGCCATGCATGACTTGAAAGCAACACACCGGCAACTGTGTCCTCAAGGACATCCGGTCAGTGCCAGAGAAGGAAGGCCTAACACGTTGTTGGGAGCAAGAGGGAGATAGAACAATAGCCAAGACACAGAATCCAAACAAACAGGGAGAAACTGAAGAACCAAGAAATCTGAAAGCAAAACAATAGTGGAACAGGCAATCAAAAAGCAGGCTATATGAATTCTGAAAACAAAATTTGCTAAAATTTGGGGTTTTACCCAATATGAGCACGGATGTACGTGGACAAACAGGATCCACTTAAGGGGGCCAGAAAGGGATGAACTTCTTTGTACCGAAAACTCACACATGTAGGATACTTCATTTCAATCACAATAAATTCTAACTTGTTATTGGAAATGAAGAGAAAACAGTCTTAATTTTAAAAATACCCTAATATTCATTCTGACCAGCTGTTAATACGACAGTATGAGAGAAAGAGCACAGAATTTGGATTCAAACAAACCTGAGTCATTTGACTCAACCATTTATTATCTTTGTGCCCAAGAGTGCATGCCTGAATCTCTGTGATCTTTAGTTCCTTCACCTTTAAAAGTGGAGCAATAATACCACCTTCACAGTGCTGGGCTGAAAATGAGTTAAGTTCACATGTGGAAAGTGCCAGAGTCCATACCTGGTACTTAGTTTACATGCAGTAAGTTTTAGATCACTTCCCTTCTCTATAATGATGATTCATTTATTAGCAAGTGAAACAATGATTTCTAGGTTTATTTTCTCTGTTATACTTGGGCTTCATCAGCCATTCCCCTTTTATACTACTGCATACACGTTCCTTCTTAATAAGTTTGCCCTGCTGCTTCTTCCAAAGCCATGTAAATTGTGATCCCCACTTTTAGACTAACTTACAATGAATATCTGAGACTTATTTTTGGTTTTAGTGCTGATAGCATCCTTTAGCCCAACGTCAACTCGAGGAAGATTTCATTGTCAGCTGATGTGGGTAGAAGAAATGCAAACGTGACCTCCCCCACCTGCCCAAAAAACAAAGCACCAAAGCCGGCAGCCCTCAGCCTCCCAGCATGAGCAGCTGCTTTGGGCTGATCCCTTAGCCCCTCAGGCCCGGCTGCTGCATCCTTCACCCTCCAGAGGAGCCCTTGATGGATCTTCAGTGCCTGGTCTCTGAACTTATCAGGAGCAGACATCTGCGGCCATGTCTGCGGGGACCACCCAGAGGGCAGCTGGAGAACCCTGGGGCTCCCTGCAGAATTTGCAGAAAGGTCAAGAGTCACATGCTCCAACCAGTTCACTAAAAGCATCTCAGGGAGACCCGGTGGAAAGGTCGTCTTAAGATAGTGACAGGGCACAGCTTGAGGGGGAAAGAGAGAAGGGGACAGAAGAATTGCTTTTTTAAGTAGCAAAGAGTACATCTGTTTCTGACTCAGCTTAGACTTTCAAGTCTGATTTTTATTTCGAGGGCATTTCCTTGGCTTTTCCAATTCATGTCTAAATCACAAAATGTGTCCATTGTGCACTTCTGGGCTTGCGTATATGTGCCACAGAGCACAGCACTGCAAATGCATTTTCTCACTTCATTAAACATTGCTTTAAAATAGCATCCAAATGTCCGTTCTCACCATCGCCTCTAGAGAAGATTGGGTTACTCTTTCCCCCCAGTGGGGAACAGAAGGAACAGCTAAGTCACAAGCTGTGATGTTTAATATTTTTCAATTTCACATGTCCGACTTTGAAAGCTGATTGCAGGGACAGCCTGGTCAGCCGTGCCACTGTGTGGAAGGATTCACGTTGTCCTGGGGAGGGTCCCATTTAGCCTTGCAAATCTCTGATCTCCATGGCAGCAGCCAAAACTGGCCTATCCCTCCCACCTGGGAGCCCTTTACGCTTCACTGGGTGAGGTGCTGACTCCACCTCCCCCAGGCAGGCCAGGACTCATTCTGCTGACTTAAGAAGATGCCACGTAAATTAGAACTCATGTAACCATATGGTTCAAACCTGTGGGTCATATTTTATACACAAATGACTATGACAGGCGGTATTTTTGTGCTGACAAGTTGTATTTCATCCATGTTTACTTAGAAATCCATGCTATCATTAAAAGCTGAACAATAGAACTTTATCCTATTTTCGTACAAAAATTTCATTGAGTGTTCTTCTTATTAAAAAAAAGAAAAAGAAAAATTCACCCATGCAGGTTTTGCTTCCTCCTTAACTCTTATTATCTAAGTGTTTGGTGCTATGGTGGTTTCAGAAGGAGTTCTTGAGCCCTAGCTTCCAGACTGGCCAGCATAGAGTGTACTAAACAGCTATTTTATTTGGATCCCCCAAATAGAAAATGTGTTAGTTTACCGACCACCGCAAACTGTGCGATGACCTCCGGATGTTTGAAAACTGAACCAATTGATTCAACCAATTTGATTCATGGTAAAGTCAATTCCATGACTTTACCTCCTGGAAAGTGGTACATCAGAGAATCTCCAGTACAGTGGCCAGTAACCTCCAAGGCCTCTCGGTAAAAAAAAAAAAAAAAAAATTATAAACAAAATGCTAACTGAGTTATTCTACAGCTCTTATTTTTTTAAAGACAAACCTTTGAAAAATACTTCTCAAGTTTTCTAGAATTCTGATTAAACCCACACCCCAGCAAATCCTAGAGACTCTGCGATTAAGGTTGCAGGAACTAAGAGACTTCAGCACAAATCTTGAACTCAAAATTAAAAAAAAAAAAAAAACTTTTGTACACACACACACACACAAACACATAAATAATGCCTTCTGCCTTGAGAAAATGTCTTGGACTCCCTCATTCTCTGCTCTGCCTTTGCAATCCAAAGTAATGCTATTTCCTCAATCAAAACTAGGCATGTGGTCTAGGAAAGGTATTTTTCTGATTTATGAATGGATAGAAAATATTCTGAAAAAGCTATCAAAATTATAGTCAGATTTAGTTACATATCTGACAATTGACCCGCCTTGGTGTTATTTCTTTTAAATTTCTTGTAAATCAGGACTGCCCTGACCACTCTAGGCACATGGTTGCCAAACCTAAACCCTGCCCAGAACCCTGGGAAGCCCTGTCAGGAAGGTTCTAGAGGCATCTCTGGAAGGTCAGAGAAAGTGGGTCCTCACCCCCTGCAGCCAGGCAGACTGGATTTGAATGCTGACGGCACCTCTTGCTTTCTTTAAGATCACTGCATAATGCCACCAACCTGTTTCCTCACTTGTGAAATGGAATAAAATGTACAATGCCTAGTGCATTTGTTAAATGTTCATTTCTTCACTCCACCCCTAACTGAAAGAGCAACATAAGATTGCCAAAGGGTAGCTGTCCAGGAAAGAGAAAAGTGTGATATGACTGAAATTCACCTGTACTTCCCTCCCGGGCTCCTCCAGCCTCTTGGCACCTTCTCTCTTCCCCAGGTGTGTGTCTGTCAAGTATCCACTGATAATGGCTTAGGGACTGATCCATCCCAGGTAAAGTATTTTAATGAGAGACTCTGAAAAACTTTAAAGCCTTTAAAGATGGAAGGGAATAATTTTCTTTTAATGAACATGTGTCATTCTATTATAAAAGTAATATATGATTACTATAAAAAATGAAAAAATGCAGAAAAGTAAAAAGCAGAAGAATTGCCCATTATCCTGCCACCCAAACACAAGCACCATTAACATTTTGTTGTCTTTTCTGTATGTCTGTCTTTTGTAAACTTTATTTGTGTATGTGTTTAAAGGGGGATGATTATGTTGTTTTTAGTTTTGACTTAGGACAGAATGCATATGCAACTTTGTGTCTTTCTTGTCATGTAGCATGGTAATCCAAGAAGCATTCTCCACATTATCATAAACGTCTCATAAATAATCATTTTAATGGCTACAAAGAGATACATTTTTAAAGGTAAACTTCTTTTTTTAATTGTTTAATTATTACTTTAAAGGAAACAAATTTAACACTAATAGCTGCTGGAGGAGATAAATGTATAAAACCAAAACTAAATGTAGTTTCTCTAAGGGCAGGGATTTTTTTTGTCTCTTTTTATTCTCTGCAGTCAGCCTGCTGTTTAGACTAGTGCCTGGCCCATGCTAGGTGCCCTTTAGTGAATAAGATTGGATGACCATGTGGCCTCTGGAACTCCCGCTCCTAACGCAGCACTGTCCCCTAGTTTGCTATAAACTCATTCTAGAGAATGACTGATAAGTAACTCTATGCCTCCATTTCTTCCATGATCTGTTACTAGGATACAACTATGAGTAAATACACGATTCCTAAAAACAGCAATAGTTTTTTTTGAAAATACCTGTTTCCCATCTAACACCCTCACAAGCATGTTTTGGAAACTACAGGAAAATCTGAGCTACTTCAAATTATTTTTAGAGTTCTTTAGAAATTTTTTTTTAAATGCAAGTTATAAAGTCAGTCAGTGATTCTCTGACCCCCAAGCATCTAAATCAGTTGGAAATCTGTACAAACGAATAAGAAAAGGATCTCATTTAATGCAAAAGTAAATTATAAAAGATCCACTACTTTGTTTACACAACAGCTTTGATTCCCAAGAAAACACATCAAGACTGTGCCCTGCCCTGGATGTATTTGTGTCAGGTGCTGGCCAATGTGATAGCCAGTTAGATTCTAGAGTCTCACCACCAAGAACTGGGGCAAGGCCAGTGTGGTTCAACCCAAGGACCAGAAACTGGTTCATAGAAAATATCAAATAACAATTGCACGAATCTGAGAGATTTACCGAAATGCTCAAACCTAGTGAAAAGATCTCATGAGCAAAAGTAGACGTTTTTCTAATCTAGGAGCCACCACTAAACTTACCCTTGTATTATACTGAGTAATTCTTAGTAATTATATTAGTGTCATAATTATTTTTGCCCTTCCAAAACCTAAAGATATAATATACACCCTTGTAAATGCCCACACAACTATTGTATGAGCAAAATTTGACTTTGAAAACAATTATAATGTGGGCAAGAAAAATGTTAAAATTTTCTTGCTGAAATCACTACCATTTAGCCTAGTACATGAGCTTAGCACAGACAGCCAAGGAAATAAGGAAGAACATACATCGCCATGTCTCTCTTCTCTGGCAGCCCAAGGCATAGACTTCAGACAACAGAGGTGTCTGAGGCAACAGCAAAGATGGGTAAGAGGTTGGAAGATGGAACCTGTGAAGAAAGGATAAAGGAAGTAGGGAGATTCAATGTGATAAAGAAGATGAGATAGATCTTTTTGGATTTTAAAAATTAACCTTAAAAATTAATTATGTGAAAAGATGTTTATACAAGAGGGCAACACTCTCTTTTCCATCTCTACTGGGGCAGGTCAAAAGAAAACGGACTTAAGCTGCAGCAGAGTGGGTTTAGGAAAGACAGAAGAAAGAATTTCCTGAATGTGGAGGTCGTTAAAAACTAGAATGAGTTACTAAGGGAATCTGTGGACACTCTTCCTCTGGGGAACATTTAAAAATAAGATAAATTTTCATCTGTCAGGGAGGGTTTAGAAGTAATCCAACCAGAAGGCTTCTCAAAGCATTTTCCAGCCCTATAACCTGAAGGCCAAATTCCCTCCAATTTTATTTCTACAGTTAACTAGACCTGAGATGAACACCTGAAGCAGAATTCAGGATTTCAGATACAGTAACTACAGGCTAATGCGTCTTGCTCTATAGTAAGATGTCACTCTGCATAAAAGACTGAAGTTGTAATCCTTCCTGGGAACCACATCAAAGAAAAAATTCACAACTCAAAACTTGGCAAATTAACTATTGCTCAGACATCTTTACTCTTCTCCTCTGTGTTTTCTTGTTCCCTTATGTCTACTAAGCACACCTTTCCAGTTCTTAATTTTATTTTTCCCAGACAGTCATTCCAAATATTCCATTTTTACAGCTAGTCAGTTTCCACCAAAGTCTTTTGAAACCTAACCAAATACTTTCCCAGCAATTATTTGGCTAAGTTTCAATCTTAGATAAAACAAGCTAAAAAACAAGTTTGCATTTTTGAAAAATCATATGTGGACACAATCCTTTCTTTTCATTTTCTCTGGAGTTTTCATCAAGCCAATCAGTGGATTTCATTCCACCTCCAAGGATGGACTATCCTGACACTTGTACGCATTGATATAACACGCTCCCTTGTAATTGGCCTGCTTTGTTTGAGTTCCATGGTTTTCCTTTCTTTTAAAAGCTTTGGGTCTCCTTTGTTTCAGGCCAAGTCAGGAATGTGAAAAGGAATTAATAGGCAAACCCTCCTCCATGATCACTGGTGCCTCCTCCTCTTCATTCTTAGCCGAAGGTTTTGCTTTTTCCTTCGGCTTCTCCCTCCTCCTCCTCACCCCCTCACCCCAAGACATTTGTCAAAAGGTCCCTCTGAGTTTTCCAACCCTTTTGTCCAGTGCTCGAACTCTCTGAATTCAAGAGTAAAGAAAAGGCATTTGGCTTAGGTAAGAAAAGGGGAGACGGCATAAGAGAAAGGGAAGAGAAAGGGGCTTTGGCCACTCCAGAGGCTGGCGAGATGCTTCTTAGCAGTTCTCTCTTGGGCAGAGTGAGAAAAGTCCTTGGGCACATGTCATGGCAGGACTTGGGCAAAAAGAGCTATGTGGCCTCCTAGACAGATGATGTGAATGTATTCATCAGTTATGGATCAAAATAGATCATAATACTTAAACCATCCATGAAACCAGCAAGGGTCTCCAACCTTGTTTTCAGTTCTCAATGAAGGTGGCCACATTGCAGTCATCAAAATAAAAGAAAATCATCATTATTTTTACTTCCGTAGAAGCATCTCAAAGAATTTCAAGTCTTAGTGGGGATGTGGTGAGGAGGGAGATCACCTTAGTCTTTCTACCTCACGAGGAAAGTAAAAGAGGTGTGTTCTCTTCTTGTGCACATGGGGAGAGCCAGGAGCAGAGTGAAGGTTATTTACCCAGGGCAGCATAAGTAACCACAAGTTCCTCCGTATCCAGCTGTAACATGTACTTCCTCAGGATGCCCTGTAGGATGAAATTGATTTGTATAGTTAAATAGGTAATAAGACGAAAAAATAAAAATAAAAAAATTAAACATATACACTTATGCACAATGATATTAAATTGAGCTTATGAATAATATCTTTCAAATAATGCATCATTAAATATTTAACATCCGGAGAGACACTGATCCACAGCAGCCAGTCTTCATGGCAGTAGTTGGTTTACTCAGCCTCTCTAGTTCTCAATCTCCAAGGCTCTACTTAGGTTTATCTGGAGAGGTAACCACAGCCCCAGCCCTCTTTGGGCCACTGAGTTTAACTTTCTCAGAAAGAGAGCTAGAGACAGAGAGAAAGGTAGAGACAGAGACAGAGATAGAGATAGAGACAGAGATAGAGAAAGAGAAAGGTCACAGATCCTTTGAATTGGTTCCACCTCTGGGAACCTAGTCCCACGCAGACATGCTCAAAGACAAACAAATGGCTCTGGGTACTCCATGTTAGATGGTTTACCCGGCCCTGGAAACTGGTAATCTGGTCCTTCATGGAACAATCCCTGGGCTAATTGTATCTTTGTTCCCTGAAGCATTGAGAGATTATGATGAGCATAATTCCCCCCATGTAACCCCTCCACTTCCTTACCCCCATGTATCCAACCACCACTTTCATTTGCAGATGAGAATCTCCATTTTCACATGTGGTCCAAGCCTTTGTCTCACTCCTTTGCCTTAAAACAACCAGCTGGCCTTGGTCCCTCGCCTTCCATAGTTTCTAGTACAGATCAAGGGCAGAAACACCCTTGGAAGGGAAGAAACCACACTTCTAGCTCACAGAAGCACATAGCCTGCTCAGGGAGTCTGCCAGAACATCAGGGGACCACAGATGCCACGTCCTCTGCTGAAACTTTCGGAAACGAGGCTGGTTCTCCTGCAACAAAACAAATCACACTTTGAACAAAAAGCTCCAAAACTTAGAAGGAAAAGAAGATAAAAGCTGCAGATCTCTTTGTAAATTATATATTATCTATGCCTAGAATGCCCAGAGGGGTCATGAATTTAGAAAACTCAACAACAACAAAAAGCCAATATCTGACACCTTATGTTCCTAAAACTCATTACAGCTCTGGGAATGAAAGTATAGAGAGAAGAGAAAAAAAAGAAACAGCAAATAAATTATTTAGAAGAGGAAACGTTTTCATTATTTTCTTGTGTTTTTCTGAGCTTTTCTCAATAATTTCAAAACTGATACAAAGAGAAGAAGTCCTGTCTCCTAAATTATCCTTTGCATTCAAATTATCTCTGGTCTGGGATTGAAAGGATCTTTCATGTCTTTATAAACTGGACTGAAAAATACAGAATCCTCCAACTTAACCCTTTCTTCTCTGTCTAAAATATCATAAGGAAAAGGAATAAGGAGATTTAAATCACGTATATCTGAAAAAGAGACTGGAGTTGTTTTTTTTTTTTTTCCTCCAAATCTGCCTTTCAAATTAATGAAACTTCTATTCCTTACACTGAATTGGGAAAATGTCTTGTAAAAAAGGTGCTGGCTCTTTGATACCTGAAATCCTACTACACATGTTCCCATTTTATTCAGAGAAGGTTCCAGGAGCCCATCTCCACTGTGCTGTGTTGCACTGAGCAGGTACCTGACAAATGTTAGGAGTACAATGAACGTGTGGATCTAACTCATTAGCTGTGAACTGCTCAACACGTCTCACTCCTCTCAATACCCTCAGTAGGTAAACACTCAATAAAGTCTGATCGACTAAATGAGTAAGTGAATGAGCAATGATGTCTACATCACTAAAGGGGAGGTTTCCCCTCCTTCACCCCTCCCTGCCTTCCTTCCCCCCTCCCTGTCCTCCTTTTCGATCTTTCCTGGGAATCACTCCTTGTCCATTTTCTTCCCTAAGACATTTTTAGAAATCAAAGGAATGCACCCTATTCCGAGAGTCCTACACATGCTGTTTCTTATTTCATCTGAGAGAGAATTTACTGAAGAGTCCTCCCCACCACATATGGATTGAATTTCCATTCTCTTCTCCCCATTTCCACCTTTCTTTTATTTCTGTTCCATCAGAGCAGAGCACTCAATATGCTACAGAAATAATTTTCTGCTGAATGAGGCTCGGCCATAAGTCAAGGGCAGATTTATTAAGGCCCCTGCACAGCCTGTTCCCCAGCTTACTGTGGACATGACAGTTTAAATCTTTGATCACCCTTACACATAACCCCTTCACTGCTGAACAACCCAGGCCCGCGAGAAGAGTAGCCCCTCCTGGCACTCAAGAAGAGTTGAAAACGGTTCGAAGCCCACGCAGGCAAGGAGTCTTCACCAGGGCGTCCAGTGCGTTTGGAGATATTTGAAATATAGTCAGGGGTGGCTTAATGACGGGGATACCTTCTGAGAAATGCATCGTTAGGTGACTTTGTCATTGTGTGACCATCAGAGAGTGCATAGACTATTGTTCCTAGGCTGCAAGCCTATACAGCATGTTGCTGTGCTGAATCCTGTAGGCAATTGTAATGCAATAAATATTTGGATATTTAAACATATGCAAACATAGAAAAGGTAATGCATTGCACTAGGACTTTAGGACAGCTACAAAGTCACTAGGAAATAGGAATTTTTCAGCTCCATTATAATTTTATTGGACCACTGTCGCATATGCGGTCCTTTGTGGACCACAACATCACTATGCCTCAGGTGACTGTATTTCTTCCTCCCCACCCACTACTCTTCTCTAATTGCCTCTGCTTTCCTGGGAAAAACGTCACTGCAGCTTGTGCTGCCAGGACAGCTGCTTTATATAGGGAGTTAGTTGGGTGTTCTGTGAGAGACTGTCGTCGTTTCTGTTTGGGTTTTTTTGCTTCTGTATTTAATAATTTGACCCCTCTGTGACAGTTTACCAAACATCTGGCACCACATAAACCAATTTTTAACAAAAACCCTTGAATCAGTTGGGTGGTGAGACTCTATGGGTACTAAAACAATTACTTTTACTGTAATTTGATGTTGTATATTGCATCTGGGGTACTTTGGTCATCACCAAACACACACATGCACATGCGCACACACACACACACACACACACACACACACTCTCTCTCTTCACAAAACAGTGCTGGAAGCTGCCATTTAGAATATTAAAATGCTTGCACAAATTTGAAGGCTCCAGGGAAGGAGGCCTCCTTTCATGCTAACAAAAGTAAAATACCTGTATCGTGTGTATCAGGTGGCCAGCATGTGCGTTCCCTGATTTTAGATTCCTTAGCCTACGTTTGCCTCACTGACGCCCCCCAAACAAATGATTGCTACTGCTATTCCTCCTATGTGGGTAGCATATTACATGCATGTTTTCCCACATACTTTACTTCATTAGATTGTCACCATAATTCCTAGAAGTGGATGTTATTGTCCTCATTTTGCACACAAGTGAATCTGAGGCCTTAACCTAGCGAGTTGCTCAAAGTGACACACTGATATAGGTATCGGAAAATCCTCAGATCCTCTTTGGAGGCACAATCTCCTTACAAATAACTCCTTGTGAAATCACCACAATGCCAAAGAGCTTGTGGGCAGGGATGTTAGTAAAACACCCCTTTTTTTCTAGTATAAGTACAAATTCACACTACACAGAAAAAGAGAAAATGATCCAAACTCCCCAAAGATAACCATGCTACCATCTTGGTGTATATCCTTCCAGACTTTTCTTCAATGAGAAGATGTTATTGTTGTTGTTATTTTAAGGTCAAATAAGATACTAATCCATTTTATTCAAAAATATTCACAAAAGACTCCTTGAGCATACACTAACAGGAAGGAGGGATTATATACTGACACAATTGAAATTGTACAGCTCATGAGAACAACTCAGCCAGTAAGTTTCTTCATTAAAAAAACAGTTTAATTGACATAGGCTAGCATTAACCTTAAAGATTCCTCTTCTCTATTTTAAATGTTAAAATAAAAGTCAGAGCCTGGTGAACTCCTTTTGAGAGATGCAGGGAAAGTTTGGAGGCAAAAGATAAACTTTAGACTAGAAGAGTCTACAAAATGTATATAATGGAGTATATACATATATACTTTTGTATGTAATATATACAAAATGTATATAATGGAGTGAGAAAGACTCAGTCAGGAAAGAACGGTTTCTCAGTTATCCCAGGAGGAGTCTGCCTCGCACAGCTCCGGTCAAGGAACCCTGACATCACTTGGTGGGAAATGAAGAGCAGCAGAATCGGGGTGGAGGAGACAGAACAACAGAGAAGAGAGAATAACTAGAGGAAATTTCCAGGAATTTAAGGTAGATTTTCCCTTGCACAGAGAGAAGTAGAAAACCAGGACCAAACAGAACTGACACAACCACCATAAACTCATCGACCATAGTGTCGACGTAGGGTATATTCCCCTCAAATTGAAACTACTTCTAGAAACACAGAAGAATCTCAGAGTCCAGGCATAGAGTGGCAGCGTCCGAGAAGAGCTAGCCGCAGAGCTGCTTAGAGAGGTCATACATCTTCTGTTTTTGTTTAGGTAAACACCAGTCCCTGCCCACGCCCAGTTGTTGCCGGAGACACTCGAACAGAAATACGAATGCATTTTTCTTTCGGCAGAAGATTAATTGTGTATCCACCGACTTGAGTGTTGGTGTGGTCTTCAGGGCCTCACAAACTCTGCCTGGATGAAGCAAAAGGAAACAATACGGAAAGTATACAAAGAGCTGAGGAGAGCGAAATCTTCAGGACCTGGCTTGGTGCTGTCAGGAGAAATAACAAAAAAGTCAAATTCCCAGAAAGTCGGGTGTTTGCAAAAGACCCTAAATGTTTTCTACCTGGGGGCACCAAATAAGCACACTGTGCTGCTGTTGGGGTCCCCTGTCAGTCTTGCAGAAACAGCCTAAGGCCCCACACCCTGTCCTCATACTAAAACATAGTTTATCAAAGGGGAAAAATGTCCATTGGGCTGCCTTTTTTCTCTTGGCAGGTCCTCAATTGTCACTAACACCTGCCAGCTGTACAAGGTCATCCACCCAGCTCACTTGCGGGATATTTTCATTATCTGCCAAATGAGCTGGGGGAGCTCTTACTTGCAGAGAAATATATGTGTTCCCTCCCTAATCACATCCATTCATCTCCTTGGAGCATTTTACTTGGGCCCCAGCAATGATTTCAGGCAGGCATTTATCTTGGAGTTTATAGGATATTTGGTCATATCCGCTAACACAGTGAACATTTTTTAATCTACATGTTTTAATGAGCAGTTGTAATAATAGAGGTGTGTCATTCCTTAAATGTTTTCATTTCAAAATAATTTTTATGATTGAATTTGGTCCCATAAATTCTTATTTATGAAAAACAAGTTGCCCACATGTCTGAAAAGCCTCAACATTTCTCCCAAAATACCTTAAAAGCCAAGAGTATGACAGCCACATTAGAACAATGAGGATAATTGACAGGTTTTGTGCCTGTGGTTTTTTTTTTTCCCTGTGTCCCAAAGTTTCTAAGCCTTTGGGAGCCTCCAGGGACAATGACTCTGGTTTAATAACTGTGAAATGCTATTGAACCGGCAATAAAAATATTCTCCACCACCAAACAATATGATACTTACAACAGCCGGCATTCCTGCCAATCACGGGGCATTCACGCAAAACTGACTTGAGTTCCTCTAGCAACGGGAGTGCCCCCTTGTAAAATGTGTGCACAAGCACGAGGGTTTGGCAACACCGGAGGAGCTCTGCAGCCACACACCACAGTTTGGATTGCGCTGAACTGCTGTATTTATGTTCACCTAGAAGAAAAACATCTCTCTTGTTTGCAGAAGGTAAATTAAAACACCAGGGTTGCGTGCTAGTGCCCATAGCCTCCACCACGTGCATTTTTCCTAAGTCCATCATTCATAAATTAGAGCACTTATTCTATAGACCCACTACAACATTCCCAAGGTTCCTCATTTTGATGGACAGATTTGGCAAAGTAGCAAGTTATTCCACATGAAGGTGATTTTTGTTTTTTTAAGTGAAAGGAGTGAGCAGGGCAAAAAGAGGCCTCATTTAAAATAAACAAGAAAGGAAGAAAATGTCGTTTATTTAAAGCTGAGAAATGTCCTTTTCTGGGAAGAAGTTCATAAGATCCACTGAGTTGTCGACAGGACGGCTAACCAAACAACCGCTCGAGGAAGGTTAATGACCGTATTCTCCCAACGGGTAATTCTTTTTCTACACGAGATCAGGAGCCAGTCTGATTTAGGCAAATTGTTTCTGTTTTTAAGTGCACGTTATATGGAGGAGCATTGGTGGGCAAACACTCTGAATTTGAGATATATAGCACAAGTCATCACGCTAGACTGCTGCACCGTGTCTAGACATCTAAGTCAAGAAGCACGGACAGCAGAAGCATAGAAGGTCATCTCAGATGTCGTTTAGTTGGAAGTCCAGCTATGCACAGGCTGAAGTCATAGCAGAACTTCTGTTATTAGGTGGCTGCGCACCATTATTATTCTTGACCCACTGCTCGGTGTGAACTGGGGATTTGATGCAGCACAGAAAAGATTTTGAATTGGTTCTTTCCCAGACAAAAGGGGTGAAAGGAGAAAATTCTCATGCAAACAGGGTGGATCGAAACAGAGAACAAATGAAAGACAATAGTTTGTTCAGTATTTTCCTTGATTCCTTGATGCGTGACTTTTGAGGTTGCAAATGTAACAGTTCCAAAGGGTTCAAAGAAGAAAGAGGTTACAAACAAAGGGGTTCTAGGGAGTGTAGTGACAGAACTCTTCTTGGAATTTGACACTATTAAGATCCATGTCAGATTGTACAAGTGACATTTCACTTATAAATATGAAACCTTTTAAAAAAAAAACAACCTAATCTTTTCATTAGTTTGTGGAATGAGGCCAATACTCTAGCAATAGTTTTTGTAAATTTTGAATCCCTCACTTGGCTGTGGTCTCCTTCACCGCACAAGCCCATACATAGCAGATTCTCAATAAGTGTTAACTGACAATGCGCTTCCACTTTCTCGGTAGCTGAAAATATCATTCGTTTAACCATATGAAACTGCTTCTTCTGTAGGTCAAAAATGGGCAAATAGTGGCAATTTCATAGGGTTAAACCCAGTGCTTACTAACTACCTCTATACTGTCAGCTACTCCATTCATTCCACAAACATTTCCTAAGAGGTACTGTGTGTGCCTGTCACTGCAGCTAGACTTAGCTCCACTCTGCCAGTGAGGAAAGAGATAAGCAGATTAGTTAAGAGATTGCCAAAGCCAAGTAGTTACCTAAAGAATAGCAAAATCTTGTGTGTTAGTCCCTAAACCTTGTATGTTAGGAATGTTTTCATTGTAAGTAAAAGGAGCCCAACATAAACAATTACAAGCAGAAACGTGGATTTAGGGGCTCATAAACTGGAAAGTTAAAAGGTGGAATTTTCTCAGGCACAGGGGCTCAAGTAATAACAATGTCTCTCTCTCTCTCTCTCTCTCTCTCTCTCTCTCTCTCTCTCTCTCTTTCTCTGCTCCCCCCAACTCTTTGTTCTACTTGTCTCTCTTCTTTTGTATGGTGGCTTCATTCTCTCTTGCCATGGGCTTTCTCTAGATACAGCTTGCCATCCAAAAGCATCCCAAATCTGTCCCAGTGCCCATGCACCAGCTCTCATGGAAGGATACCATTGATCCTGCTTGGGCCATATGCCTCAGCCCAGTCCCAGTGGAGAGCAAGATTGGATTGGGCCAGGCCTAGATCATGAGCACAACCCCCAGGGCCAGGAACAGGCTCTATGATTGTCAATCCAGCAGAACCTTCTAGGATAGAAAAGATGCAGTTTCCCGAAGGAAAGAGAGGAAGCAGCAGACAAAACCACAGTGCTCCATGTTATCTTGCCAGTCCATCCCCATATGCTATCCTGCCTGAGAGCTCTAAAACAATTCATTTGCTAACCCATGAACTACAGTCTCATTACAAAGTTGGTATCCATGAGACCAAAAGACAACTCACTACTTAACTCCTCCTTCCCCAACCCCCAGCCAATATTCTTAGCCACTATAAACACTGCCCCAACCAGAAGGTTTTTGTCTTTTAAATAAGATAATACATATAGAATGCATGAGGAATGCACTTAGCACATATTATTATGAATAGTATACCAATAATATAACATATAAGCAACATATTATAGTATAATTAATAATTATCCTTACTAGGATTATTACTACAAGTAATTAATGGTAAAGATGATCTGATTTGACTAAAAAAATCACATAAGAACTGATGATGAAGGAACGGGACCAGCAGACCAAGGCCCTGAGCCTGTTTCCAGCCCTGAGTTACTGATTTACACATTAACAAACCCAGGGTTAGTTTTCCTCTGGCTCTTCCTGGACAGATGATGCCTCACGTTTTTGGGAATCTGGTTTTGAGTTCTTCAGATGAAACTCTAAGAAGATGTTATTGCAGAACTGACACCTAAGTTTCTGAATATCAAAATAGTGAGACTTTTTTAAAGAATTTAATTTCAAACTTAAATCAGTCCAAGAAGTAGAAAGAATTTAAGCATTTTCAACCAGACTTTTCAACATAGTTTTCAGTTCATTCTACATACAACTTTATAAAGGAAATTGTACTTATTATAGCATCCATCCAAGAGGAAAGATTGAGCAGCCATCACAATGAAAACCTGGCTGGGCAGATGTTTGCAGGCATCATTTAAGTATGAAAGCTGAGAAACATATTATGGCCAATGTCTGAATGTTATGCCTGCCCACCATCAAGCCACAGGACTGACTGTATTTGGTACTGACTGGGAAGGATGTTTTGGTCATGTGTGGGCACAGCCAAACCAGCTCTGACAGTGCCAGCACTGTGTGGCCGGGACATGACTTATCAACGGCACTCTGCCTGCCTCTCCCACCCACAGCCATAGGAAATGACACAGGAAAGATGAATGTTTGCCCCTAACTGTGCTTTTATTGACTAAATTTGGGGGCCACCAGAGCAACACGTAGGACTTCAGTTTATTTTAATTTTTTGGTTCATGTGTATGTTTATTTGCTTTTTAACCACAGCAATTTTCTGAGTGCCACCTATGAAGAATTTGGGAGAATGAGAGCTTTATCTAAATGGGTTTTTTTCCTCCCCCACTAGAGTACACATTGCCATTTTAAGAAGTATTTCTATCAGCTGTGAGCCTCTGCTTGCAAGCTTTTGTGTAGGTATTAATGTTAAAAACAGAAGCCATGGCATCCATTTTAAGTTTCAGGCATAAAGAAAAAAAAAACGTTTCCCTTGTTGAGAAGGCTCCTGTGTTTCCCAGCAGTGCCCGAATAGGATGTTTGTTTTAGGCTGAGAGAAGGAATGGCAGGCAGGCGGAAAGTGAATCGAGAAATGGCTTTTTTTTAAGTGTGGCAGATCGTTAATAACCAGTGAAGGATGGACTCAGGAAGCCTCATTGCACATATTTCTGGGACTGAAGTTGAAGACTTCATTAATATTCTAGGGGAATATTCTTCGCATGAAGTTTGCTGTGGGCCTAAAAATCTAACCCACAATCCCTTCTAAACAACTTAAGGAGCCATAGGCTCTGAGAGAGCTCACAGAACTTTGATTATCATTTGAAGAAAGATTAAGTTTTTTTCTCCGCCCCACTATAGAAATAACTTATTGTGCCTTCTTTTGTTAATCCGTTCAGCTCAGGTTTTGCCCCCTTTAATTCTCTGATTTCATATAATGTGGCAAAATGCTGAAATCTATTTATTTGCCAATTGTTTAGCACCAGTAACAGAGTGTGCCATATTTATTTTAACAATTTGCAGGCCTACTTCAGCTCAGTTGATCAGCCTATGCCAGAGGCCTTTAGAATTTCAGTTTGGTCTGTCTAAAACAGGGCCTGTACGCATGGATAGAAAAAAAAAACCCACAAAGCCTACATTTTGGCTAGAGAGGGATGTTAGGAGAGAGGAGCGGGTGTTTTTCATTGCCTACTGGACGAATGTGCATACAGTAAGTTACATGAATGGGCCCAGGAACTGCTGGAAGGTGGAATCCCAGTCCCTGGGTTTGCGCATGGTACGAAAAGGGAAAAGAAGGGAGAAAAACTCTCGCTAACTCTGCCTACTTTGGGAATAGTGCGTCCTGTCTGGAGGTAGAAGGTAGGCATGTGTCAAAGCAAAGAAAAGTGGGGGGCGACGGGGGCCTGGCGGTTGGGGGGGTGCTTTTGTTTTATACAAAATCTCCTGAGGAGAGAGAAGAAAACAAGCAAGTAATAAATAACATACCCAAGTTTATCCAGAGCCCAAACAACCCTCAGGGCTGAGGCTCTGCAGACCCTCCTTCCCTGCCAGACCCACTGCCAACAGACGCCTTTCCTGCCCGAACACCCAGGCCTTCAGCCCAGTGGGAAAATGTTGGTATGGGTGTTTTGTAGCTTTTTCTCCTGCACGCTGATAAGAACAAGTTCTGTTTGTTGAAATCTCAACTTCTCCACTCTATTTCCACTCCACCCTCATCCTTCTCCAATTTTTTTAAAAATCCCTTAAAGGAAATGTCACTGAAACATAAGGAATTGGTCATTAGTATGTCTAACAGTGGACATTTTTTATGTAAAGCTCTGAATCTATAGCGAACAAAAGCAACTGTTCAGAACACTTGGGGAAAAAGAAATTGCCCAGCAATCCTAAGTTAATGGGCAAGATTAATGGATTGTCATATAATGCGAAGGGAAAGTATTAGAAAAAAATGAGAGTGGCTCTACAAAATTGGTTTGGAACTGGAGTCTACCTGAAGGCCCCTCAGCCAGAGCATTACTGTCTGCAGTATTTTCAGCTAAGCGGTGTATTAATTTGAAAGCCATGCCTGGTACCCGGCACTTAGTGGTTGGTTTTATGTTAAAAATGCTTAGCATGAAACCCGTGCTGAAAGTTTGCCCAAACATCTCACAGTTGACTGCAAACCCGAGTGCCTGGGGGCTCTGAGTCCACACCTCAAGAATGCCGGTGATCGGGGACTTTCTGGCTCCACACCTGGATTTGTCAAGGCCTCTTCGGGCTGCTGGGAATGTGCCCTGCCTGGGGCCCGCTGCTCTCCCCATCAGCCCTCTGACAGATTAAAACACAACAGGGTCTGTTGCCTGACTGACACATTCCTCTCCCGTCTGCCTCTGAAAGGACTTTATTTAACAGTCCTGGAGTCGGGCTTTGACTGACAGATTGTGAGGGGTAAAAGTCATTCAGTTCCATTAAGCTCTGTAACTGCTCTGGAACAAAACACCTTCAAAAAAAGTGGGGGGCGGGGAGGGGAAAATAGAGCTGTGGAGAGTGGGGGCATGAGCTTTCGGGAGAAAAAAAGGGGATTCTTTTCAGGTTCAAAAACAATCCTCCTCTTTGCCTTCTGTCTATCAATTAGGGCGGTATTCCCAGAGGGAATACAGGCCCGGCCTCATTGGTGTCATTCAGCTGCCAATCTCCTGACAGGGACACCAAAGGGCCTCATGTAGCGCTGCGGAAACTGTCTGTCAGGCCATCGGCAGCTGCTATGACGCCATCGCCTCTGTTTTTCTAGGACTATTATGGCAGGGGGAGTTCACCCCAACAGAGTCTAAGAGTCTTGGCTCCAAATCTCTGGTCATATTTTCCTTTCACAACCCCCCCCATCTCCTCGATCCCGGTGCGGATTTCTGCACAAAAACAACCCCGGATTGCCTTGCCTGGCTGGGCTACGGGGTAAATAACAACTCACTAGCCAAGGACATGGTCTTGGGTGTGAGAAGGGGGTTCTGCTTCTGGGAAAAATCAAGGGCTGACTGAATACATTCAATGGCTCCGATTCAAACGAGTCCAGAGAAACAGGATCTGCAGGGAAAGGTGGCTCCATCGGCCGAAAGGCCTGCACAGGCCGAGAGTGTGAAGGGCAGCATGGGCCTCACCGCGGCTTCCCGCCAAGCCTTGACCTTGTTTGGGTTGCTGTGGGTGTCATTCCCCCTGAGTTTTGCTTGGAGCCTGAAAGCTCAAATAGAGCTCAAAACTCTAAGCCAAACTCAGCACCAAGCAACCACTTCCCACCTCTCTGTTTTTCTGCCTTCTTCCTGCTTTCTCCGCGGCCAGACCCACACAGGCTGACTCGGGTTTGCCCCAAAGATGCCTCAGCCCCGGCTGATTGCACTGAAGATCCAAGACTACAAAGGAGCAGTATGTTCACCTGAGCTCTCTGGCTCGGCTCGGAAAAATTCCCCCACTCCTTCCCTACCCGCTACACCCTCCTACCCAGTCCAGATTCTGCCTGAGACTGGGGAACAATAAATCAGAGCCACTGATGGCCACCTGAAAAGATACCTGGTTGTCTTTCTGCGTTTTGTGATGGCCGTTTGCGATTCCTGGCGATTGCCCTGGAAATCTATCCACATTGCAGGGAGCTGCTTCCAAGTGGTAATGATAGCACTTTGTACCAAACTGCGAGCTGGAGAGTGCTACTGCCAAGCCCCACGGTTGCGCCGTCGTGTTGCAATGCTTCTGCTTTTATTATAGCTCTTCACATGTTCTGCCCAAAACGTACAAAATGTTTAGCCAAGCCCCGTAAGAACATGTACCTAAAGCTGTCTCCACGGTGCCAGGGCTGCAAAGTCCATCTCTTCTCTTCCTTAATTCTGAAAGCTCTGCTAGGGTCCTACACTTTCTGGGCCTAAACTCCATTGGGGGTGGTGGAAATCTGTCTACACAGCAATACAGTAGTTTCAGGCATCCAGATGCTGGGTCTTGGATATGTACCACCTAAATGAAGACTATGCCTGAGGAAATTCAGAATTAACCAGATTTTTGGCATTGGGAGTATATGCAGAGAGGAACAAATGGACAGAGAGAGAGAAAGAGAGGTTAACTTGATTGTCATCTTCCTATTCTACAGCCTTAGGGGGACACACTCAGGAGCCAGGCCTTTGCCATCTGCACCGACAGAAACTGAAGCAGTCACGGGAGCCATTAATTGTTCAGTAATGAGTGAATGTTTCCACATTGCTTTGCAGGTCTTTGGTTGTTATTGCTGCACATTTTCATTACTGCAGCAGAGGAATCCAACCTACGGCATTGGGCAGGTGGTGAAAGTTACATACAAAGAGATCTAACCTCCTGGGACATCTCCCAATAGGGACTTTAGCTGCTGGATCAAAGGATGTTGGGAGCATTTTGTTTAAGATGGATTACCTTGAGAACACCACTTGGAGTAGCCCCAAATGAGCAGGTGCTTTGGAGCTCCTAGATGCTGAATGGTGACATGTATTTCCCCCCTGGGGCTCCATGTCACCATCCAGTGTCCTGTAACCTCATCCCTACTCTTCATGTTTTCCCCCAGGACTTCAGATCCAATATTATGTGATGCTCACGTTTCTGGCCTCGCCATAGGCAATGGTTTCCAAAAACCTCGTAATCGAAGGCCAATTAGTATAAGATCTGAATACCGAATTGCCTGTGCTAGAAGGACAACCATCTCTGTTTACTGCTTTCTCAGGCAATTCCTGGCTGTCTGTGCCCACCTTGAATGCTGCACGTTCTCTCTGATCTTGTGCTCCAACGTCTATTACATTAGGTACTATGCCTTTCCTGGCTTTTTTTCCATTCTGCTATCAAGAGTTAAAGGGTCCTTGGGGCCCTCAAGGACAGGGATGCTTCATTCTTTGTGTATAATATTCATTGTGTGGCATCTTAGTTGAATATTTTTCCTTATAGTATTTCCCCTTGACTCATTACATTGTGGAACCAAACCTGTTACAATTTAATTTTAACTGAATAAATAGTTTCTATGATTTGGTATTTATACAGAAGTTTAGACAATTCGCTCTTATATCTCTGTGAGTGGATTCCCCTCACTGTGAATCAGCCTAAATAGACATAAAAAAAGCAATAAAATCCATCATCAACACCACTATTCTTTCATTTTCATTCCCATGCAAACCATGAGGCTCAATAAGAGACACTCAGCATAAAATTACCTAACTTCTCCCCTCTGCCTGCCCAACTCAAGAAAATTCTAAGCCAGAAATATAAATGCATAGCATGTCACTTTGTGCTGGTAGATTACAACTTCTATTCTGCCTCCGGAATGGGATAGGAAGTAAGGACTTGAATGATCACCTACAGCGACACAAATCTTGTGAGGATGGCTCCAACATGTTCCTTGGAATGTTGTGAATTTCTAAAATAGCACACATGCCCACGTCCAAAGGTATATAAAACTTCATATTGTTAAAATTATCCACCATCCTCTATTAGCCACACACGGAGATAAAACAAAAATAGCTTTGAAGGACATGGTATACATGAAATGTCAGAATAACCAAAAATAATTGACTGAAAAAATCCAATATATCATCCTTAAATAACAAAACTACATATGAGAAGTATATTCTTCGTACTTCAAGGAAGAATTTTGGAAAAGCTCATTTGAAAAGATGAATGGAATTGATCTATTAACAGTACAGAGACAGCTGTAAGACCCCCAAACAGTCATGAGGCTAAATTTTCCCAAGTTAATACTTAGATCCTCAGCAATGATCTTAGACTAGGGATTAAAGATACACTGGCACATTAATCTTTGCTTTGTTTTCCTAGACCCCATGGATTATAATATCATGACTTTACTAGAATAATCATTATACAGGAGAAGGCCAGATTTTTAAAAAGGAACTGCGCTAAGCAAAGCCAAGCTAAAGGTAAAATTAAACCTGGTTGGGAGTATTGAGTACCTAGTGCCCTCTTAATAGCCATGGACACTATAAATCTAATCCAAATATTCAGGATTTACCTTGTTTCTTTTATATGACTGATCAATTTTAAAGAGTGCTGTGCCCTTTAACATTTGTTTTGTTCTTAAATATAGAAGGAGAAGGAATGGAAGGAAAAAATGGAGAGAACAAAGGAAGAGATGAGGAATGAAGATGGTTCAGCTTGTCACTAAGGTTAATAATGATCATCCCCGGGATGGCCATTCATCAGTTGGGTTGAGAAAGCCACAGAACCTGAAAGATGAGTCAGAGCAGCACTGGAGCGAGCCAGCCACACATTACTTCTCTCAAGATGTTGGCATGCAATGCATGCTTAAATAAAGCACTGAGAAAAAGTTTTATCTTTTTCATAAATGAAATTGGTATCGTGGTGCTTCCGTAGCCTGAAGGAATTAATTGTCAAAGTCTGTTCTATAAACCGTTTTTTCCTAACTTTAACTTTGATTGCCTTTTATGCATGTAGAAACTGAAGCAGTTTATACTAAAATGCTGGTTAGCCTTTTGTGAAAAAGCAAATTCTCGCAAGGCACAGTGACTTCAGCTGCCCTGGGAAGGCACGCCTTTAATCAGGACTGAAAGCCTAGCGCTGTTGGTAGGTTGAAAATGAATGTATTTCCTTGAACTTCATGGTATTCTTAATTACAATTTTAAAGAGAGTGGATATTAAAGAATTTCTGGCAAATCTTTGTTTTAAAATGTTGCTCCAAGGTCCAAATCTCAGTTTACTTGCCTTTCAACCAGTTGTTTCTCTATTTCACAAAGCTGAACCACCAATTCTTCTTTCTTTCTGGAAACTCCTCATCTTTCCTGGGAAAGATGCTTTTTGAAATTCCCAAATTTCTTCAAAGACTCTGGAGATAAAAGAATTAAGAGAGAAGAATCCAGCCCATTCTGGTTCTCTTTTGTTCCATACACTTGAGAATATTTTAAATGCCCAATTTTCCATAAGAATCAATACCTGACCTATTTCCTAGTCATTTGATAGATAAATATGTGAACCCAGAACTCAAGCAAAAGGTTGACCAGTGAGAATGGTATAAGCCACAAACTCATGATGCTAAAAGGTACCAGTCCTTTCTTTCTAACAGTCTCATACACCACGGCCAAGTCACTGTCCCTCTCCAATTCCCATTTATATAACACAAATAGTATTTCACATCAGTCTTGCCATGATAGAATATACTTGTGGCCTTTCTCTGGATTCCTGTTAAAGATCTTCCATGAAGCTCTGGCCTTTCTCCCTGTTTCCTCCATGATCCAGGCTGCAGGGAAAATCAAAATCCAAGCTGGGAGCCAACCAAGAACCTAAAAACCAACTTCTCCAATTAGACATGCTTGTAAACATCAAGCAAACTAAAATTTTTCTTCAATTCTTTTAGACATGCATTTCATCAAAACTGAGCTTTTTCTATTTTAAATACTTGAAATGGTTATCTAATTGGCTATTTTTCTAGAATGGTTCACGACTCATGTGCTTTTTAACAGGTGTCAAAAAACTGTGTGCTCTTGATACTGGTTTGACATTTCCAGTTTGGGTGGCTAGGGTGAAGAAGTGGCTTACACACTAGGCTGATGCATTGCCTTTTTCTAGGCAAATGTACTTCATGACATTTGATAACGGTAACATGATTAAGCAACGGCAGCCCGAGCATCAGTTCCTCAAAGGTGCTTTAAAAATACTTGAAAGAGAGTGGGATCCTCAATACCGTAGGACACTGTCCTCCCTCCACCCCCCACCCTAAATACCAACTACCACACAGAAAGGGCCAGACACCATAAAGCTTTCCTTTTAGATTTGGTTGGGAGCTTATCCCAACATTAGAAGTTTTTTTGGTATGAGACCTCTTTATTACTGGTTTTCTATAACTATTTGTGTAAAATTTCAAATCATAAAAAGAATAAAAAATAAAAGTAAACTCATTTGAAGCAAATACAAAACAATGGCAAGGAGTCACTTTGAGATCAATATGACACCTAAGTACAATCATGTTGACCTACTAATTAACCTTACCTTCGTGTTTACGATATGCCTCTGGGCAAATCTGAAGTGTTTTATTTATAATTACGGCATTTCCCCTCTTGTGAAATGTTTATTATATTTACTAGAACTTCATTTTCACCCACCTTAGTTACAAAGCAAAGAATGTGGCCCATAATGCAAAATATTTCAAGAAATGGAACCAACTGCTTAAAAATACATACCTGCTATCACCAGTAGCACTTGTAACAACATAATGGCAAGATTCTGGTAAATTGTCTTTGGCTGTTTTCAGAGGCCCAATATGAAATGGAGACATTGATCTCAATTATGCAGCTATTTTGGGTTTGGTTGCTTGGCTTGAATGATTAGGATAATTATCTCAATTACTCTCTGCACTTGGTGTGTGCAGACGCAGACTTAAAACGTGAAAGGGTGGAGAGTACTTAATGGGAAGACAGAAAACCTGGATTTAAATGGATCCATGAGTAAGCCTATAATTTTGAACAAGTTGCATCCTCTGCGTCCCTCCGTTTATCCATCTTACAAACAGAGAAAGAAATAGAAACTCCATTTTATCAGAGCAAATCAAGATGATTGAACTTAAAAACCTTTTCAGCAGCTTTTAGAGAAAAATGTCACATGAAAACAAAATAATGCTGTGTTAGCCCAGATCTCCTAGAAAATGGAGCTGAATCAGGAATTCAGTCCTGATTTCTTTGGGAGGTGTAATCCCAGGGCAATGAAAGTGAAAGAAAGAGAAGTGAGACAGGGAAGGGTGGAAGCAATGCAAAGTGATGCATTCTTATGTTGGCTGGTGCTTCACAGTGGGTCTCAGAGACACACAGGAGTTGACAGAGGGAGGAAGGAAAGGGCATTTAACCAGTTCCTCCCTAGCTCCTGTTTGCCATTGGTCCAAGCACATACTACAGGGAATTAACGCCACACTTCTAGGTTGCACCATCATGCCCTGCGGAGTGTCATTTCATCAGAGTTGGGAGGAGGTGGGAGAATCCAGAAGCTCAGGTGTGTTGACCAGATGGCATCAGGCTGCACAATGATGTGGGTCCTCACAGAGTGAACAGCACAGCAGGAAATGAGTAGAGTGAGCAGCTGAGAGCTGGGAGACAAAGCTTATGACATGCATGCAATGCAAACGCAGTTAGCCAAATTGGCTCCCTACTATAACTACAGATTTGGTTTATCAATGAGTTACCAAGCATTACCAAAGTGCCAACCAATTTGCCAAAGTACACTGGCCCAAATAAAAAGTACTCAAATTTCTGCACTTGAGCAAAAAAGTTAGAATATTTTCTCTAAAGAAACGATTCAAATGGAAGGGACAAAAATGCTAAAAGCATGGATGATTTTAAACCTTTCTAGAAGCCACCATGTCACCAGTGGGAGACAGCATAGGGGAGGGAGCACTGCACTAGCAATTAGGCCCAGCTCTTCCAATAGCGAGCAGTTCACTCCAGTCAACATGCAGCAGCCTCAGCCTTGCTACTCATAGTACTAGGAAGTAGGGCAAATGCAAATTCATGCGCATTGTTTTTCTACTGAAGAGTCAAGGAGTTTAGTGGCTTTTTTTTTTTTTTTGGCATACCCAACATCCATTCTTTCTCCTAATAATGGTGCCCCAAATGTCATTTGAGGGCCTACCCACCTCCTAGTCTCAGTCCCTGCAGTTTAGGAAGGGCTGACCCCATGCACAGGTCCCTAGGCGTGTACCCAAGGTCTGGCCAGTCAGAGCCACGTGATGGTTCAGGAGTGGTTCAGAATTGGTTCGGAGCCCATCTAAACCAGCTTGGCAGAAAGAAGGGCTTTTTTCCCCTTTTGGAACTGGAGAGGTGGCAATCTATTTCGGGCGCTGCTGGCAGCCATTTGTCCTCCCAGGTGAAGCCTGCCTGCACAATGCAGCCAGCGCAGAGGAAGGCAGGACTGAGGAATGGAGAGATTGGATTCCAAGAGCACTGTTAGAGCCTCCAGATCCAGCCGAACTTTTTGGTTACTGAGCCAATAAATCCCTTTTTTTGCTTAGAGTAATTTGAGTTGAGTTTTCTGTCACAGCTAAAAGATTCAACTGATACAAGGAGATAGATATGCAAGTAATCACAATGCAATATGATCCATCTTAATATGAAGAGAAAAACTAAATGCTTTGGGAGTTCTGGACAGACAGTGTTGTTTCTTTGGGTCTGTATTGGTAAAATATCTTGTCTGCCTAGATAACCTTTAAAGTGCCCCCACCCTGACCCCATCCCCACATCCTACAGTTCAGGGAAGCATTGGCTCATTAGGGCCTCTCTCCTGGTGTCGGGAACTGCTACACAGGGAAAAAAGCATGTTCACAGCCATCTGTTTACTGGCAAAGCAGTGCAGCTTTCTCTGCTTCCTTGAAGATTCCGTCAGATTATTAACATGATAGGTCACTGGTCAGAGACGCAAACCATTGCGGATTAGTGGAAGGGGAGGTGAGCTTGCCAATCGATAATCACCACACCACCTGGGGCACTTTGAAAAATTACCTCATGGCATTCCTGGTTCCTTAGGTAAATCCTTAGACTTCATCCTGACTTCATCCTGAAGAAAATGAATCGCACATGTCTCTTCCTCGCCCATGTGATGTGTGTTGGTCTGGGTGAGGCACCGTGGCTGTTCCACACAAGTATGAAAAGCATTTGAACACATGGGATGATGAGTGCCACAGCAGGGGCAATAAAAATCAAAGTTCCTGGAGCTGTCCCATCTAGCAGGGGACTGCATTCTGGGGTTCCTTTCCTGTAGTGCCTACAATTTGGTTATTATGAATAGGCTTGGTTTCCTGCCCTCAACACGTAGACCCTTCAATCAGAGGTGAGGGATCCTCTATACGCTAGGTGTCACATGGACAAAGGGGCCTCCTGCCCCCTGTTTTCAGGCTGATCGCACATTTCAGATGCAGTGGAAATGAAAAGAAATCAAGTACCTTACTTGTACCTTGGCTTTGGGGTTGGGGGAGTAAAGCACTTATCCAATGTCCCTATTATTAATAGAAGCCATGTACTATGTCAGGTATTCTACATACATCAGCTTGTTTTGTTCTCACAACAGTCCTGTAACATAAATACTCTCACATTTTACAGAGAAGAAACTGAGGCACAGAGATATCAGTTAATTTGCCCAGGATCACACAGCTAAGACATAGCAGAACCCGACTTCCAACCTGGAGGCTGCATTCTTGCCTGCTGTACTCAGCTGCATCCCCGGCTCTTGGTCTTCCCCAGGGAGAGGCATCTCGGTCCTACATTCAGTCCTACAGCCCACCCAGATTTTTCACTGGCCAGAGTTTCTTCCACAATCCCATTCTCAAGTCATCCCCCTCCCTAACCCAGAGATTAAAAAGTCGTCAGATAAGACAATGCACTTGTAACTAAGCTAACGGTGTTATTCCCAGTGTATTGATGGGAATGTACAAAAGTCCTATGTGTGTACCATTAAGTAGGTATTCCACATGTGGAGTCAGGCTCTGAGAGTGTGTGTGTGTAGTGTGTGTATTTGGGTAGATTTAATATGTGGAATCCTCTCCAAAGAAACCTTGAGAGAACATTTATCCAACCAACAAATGTTTATTGCATGTCTCCTATGTCACAGGAAGAATATTAGATGCTTTGTCTTTACTTTGTAGGCATGAAAACTAGTAACTCCAAACAGAAGGAAGAATCTTTTAGTTTGCTTCAACTCCATAAAATTTCTATCAGCCAAATCCTTTGACAGTAAAGTGGAAGAACTGGAAGTACAGGAAAAAGTTTTGAAGGAAGCAGCATTTTCATTAAGCCTTAAAGACTGAGAAGAATTTTGAGAAGTATACAAGGGGAAGAAAAAATTCCAAGGAACACTGACAGCAAGAGAATAAGGTGTTAAGATGAAGGCAGGTTTCCATTAAAGGAAGTAGTCAGTGGGTTTGTAGTAGGAGCCTCTAGGGAAGTCCCAGGAGGAGCTGGGCAAGTAGAAGGGGCCAGAATGCAGAAGGCCTTTATAGTGGGCACCCGGAGTTTTGTCTGTCTGCCACCCACACTGCCTTTAGAGAGCTGCCCCTCCACCATTGTGCGTGGCCCCAGTGGGGCTGTCATCACTGTGCCAGGCACCACGGGGGTGGCACAAGGCTCAGGAGAAGATAATCAGAGCTGCCATGAATGACTGGTCCGGGGATGGACACAAGATCCAAGCAGGGACCATCAGGGCTTTCTGGATCATTATAAGGATACAGGGAGAAAAACATAGCTCTTTCTTCTCAGGTTGGAAGGATATAAATTTGGGGATGTTGGCAGCTATCATTCCCATTATCTAGAACAAGGCTGTCTGTAAAATGAAGCAATGACAAGGAAGAACCAGGAGTCAGGAGGTGACCAGAGAGACGGAGTACTGAAGGCATTGTTTAAGCCCCTGCGTCCACCTATGCCTGAAGTTCTAGATCCATCCCGGGACTTCTCAGTAATATGAGTCATTAAATTCCCTTTTGTCTTCAGCTAGTTCAAGCTAAAGAGTCCTGACCAGTACAGCTATGAGTGTTATGCTAAGGCATTTGGGTTACACGTGGAGGGCTAGGGAGCCGCTGAAAATCCCCCAATTTCAAGTGGTTAGAGAATAGAGACCTACACAGCAGACAGAAAGACTACGGAGAGATTGAATAACATTTCAGGGGTCAGATGGGCTGCCCAGCCTCCCATCTTCTATCACAAGATGAACACTCACCATATCACAAAATGAAACCTTACCAAATAGGAGCTATTCAGGGCTGGGAACAAGTTCAAGTGGGCACCTGATCTTCTAGCACCTCTGGATAAGAGAACATATAAGCCCAGCAACATGCCTCCTCGAGCTGGAAGGGTCTGCTTCTGGGGCCACTTCTTACCACACTGACAGGACCTTCTAATTCATCTTGTGAATGCAAAAAGTTAAACGAATCCGACAGCCATAATAGAATGACACACTCTGCTACGCAAAGCAAGATCCTCCCAAAATGGTGACATGAGTTTGAGCTACAAATTATTCCCAACATTGTTAGCAATATGTGGATAGTAGGTATCTTATCCAACAGGGCGATAATACCTCAAGAGGAGCAGGTGACTTGTAAGGTCAAGGAACAGGGCCTGAAACAGCATTGCTGTGGCAAATGAGAAGGGTCTTGTTACCTCCCTGTCTGAAACTTAAGATGTTTGAAGAAGAAGAGGTGCTGAAAGATCTGCAGTTGGTGGTGACACCTGAGAATGTGGTGATCCCACCTCCCTACACACAAGGCAAGGATCATGCCTTTGGCTGCAAATAGCTTTGAACCTTCTGGCCACCTCCAGCCCTGATTTCTATCTTGGAGGAAAAAGAAAACCACTTGGCTCTTAGGCCCAAGGCCAGCGCATCAAGTTACTCGTCACTTTGAAAGTGACATAAGATGAACCCTTATTTTTCTCATACGAAATCCCAAGTTAAAATGACCCCTAGGTATAAGAAGTAGAGAGATTGCCCAGTCTTCTGTCTTCAATAACAAGAGGAACTCTTACCAGGTGGGAGCTACTCAGGGCTGGGAAGAACTTCAAGTGGGCACCTGACCTCCTAGCGCCTCTGGAAAAGAGGGCGTATAAGCCAGGCGATGTGCCTCCGTGGAGCTGGAAGGGTCTGCCTCTGGGGCAAGTGCTTACCATGCTGATCTACCATAGCAACAAGGAGATGGAGGGTGCCATTGCCAGGTGAAAACAGAAAGTGTCCCAGGCTCCCGGGCTTTGTGCTGTGCTCATCTCTGCTTAGCCTCTGCCAGCAACTGTACCCACTGTCCTCGCAGGATGAAAGACCAGGGAGAGGCGGGAAGCCAGGCGGTTGCAATGCAGCACAGCAGCACTCAGCTGCATGATGTCTGCAGAGGAGGCTGAGGCAAGAGGAGGGATCAGGGAGGCCCCTGACCCACCACAGCCAGGCTCAGAACAGTGAGAGCAACTCTCACAGCAAGGATCTCACTGTTCAGGCCAATTCTCAGACACTCGTAGTCCACATTCTAATCGCTCTGAAATAGGGATGCATCTTGTAATAAATGGTGTGTCATACTTTAAAACTGGCAGCACTTTTTCCTTTCCTGGGGATTTATGAAATAGTGGTGTGTTTTACAACTGATGGTGTTTTAGGTTCAACAACATATGGTATATCAGGACCACCTGCACACAGTGTTAGACTAAAACTCCCTGGCCATTCCAAAGAGACATTTTTATAATCTAAAAGGCCCACTGCAGCAGTGGGAACAGGAGTCACAAAACCAGAAGAGATCGCAGCGCAGCAAGAGAGAGAAATGCTCAGCCCCACTCTCAGTTGCTCAAAAGTTGCAATATACGAAAGAGGTATAGCGTATGAACCTTTCACACTTGGGAAATGCCATGTTGCTGGCTCCTATGAAAGGTCATCAGCTCCAGTGGACATTTCTCATTTTGATGCCTGAGTTGAGGGCAGATGGTGACAAAGGTGGTAAAGTGATGGAGATGGTAATTTGATTGTGGCAGAGGTAAGACCTGACATCTAAATAGTACTTTAAAGCAATAGTCCCCAACCTTTTTGGCACCAGGGACTGGTTTCATGGAAGACAATTTTTCTGGGATGAAGGGGTTGGGGAGTGGAGGTGGAGCTCAGGCAGTGATTCGAGGGATGGGGAGCAGCTGTAAATACAGATGAAGCTTTGCTCACTCACCTGCCACTCACCTCCTGCTGTGCAGCCCAGTTCCTAACAGGCCATGGACCAGTACCAGTCCATGACCTGGGGGTTGGGGACCACAGTTTAAAGTTTCAAACATTTTTCTGAGCACTACATGATCTTGGGCCCAACTAGGGTCATTATCCCCCTTTTGACAGATGAGGACATTGAACCACAAGCAGCAGAGAGACTAAGGTTGCACAGTTAGTCAATGGTAGAGAAGTGACTAGACTATTGAGAAATGTGATCTTCCCTTATGACCCTTCCACTATTCCACAGGGCACGAGGGATTTAGCCCTAGGTAATTTTTCTCCAATTTTTTCAAGCTCAAAAAGTAGAATGATGTTCATATGTCTAATTTTAACCAGCATTCCAAAGGAAAAAAATTAGTAAAGAGACACAAGAGGGCAAATGCATGCTTTGAATGGCCATATGCAAAATGGTATCTACATTAATCCCCATAATTGAAATGTTACATGATAACATTTACATGTACGTGTACATTATTTACATGATAAATAATTTGTGCCTCAGAGACACATTTTTCTGGTTGTCAAAGTGATACAAACTTAGAAAATAATAAAAGATTCAAAATGTTCAAGTATTTACACAATTAGCCCACAGTGAATAAGCATCTTCAGCAAGCAATTGACACTTAAAAATCCTGCAAAGGCTGTGACAGAATTGTCCCCCCATGGGAGCAGATAGTGTAATTAGGGGAACAAGAGAAACATAAAAAATATATTAATACAAGATTGCAAACGATTAGCTCAAGGAAGGAAGGAAGGAAGGAAGGACTATGAACTGGAATGGTTGCAGGCTTCTCAGAGAAGCAAGTCTTTGAGAAGGATGATTAAGATTTAGCTCAGTTGAGAGGCAGGTGGGTGGCATTCCTGGGTCCAGTAAACAGGTGAGAAAACAAACAAGATCTAATATAGAGCTTGGCATGTGGCAGGGTGCTCGGTGAGGGTCGTTGAGGGGAAATGGGAATGAACAGCGGTTGTTTCTCAAGAGTGAGAGGGCACAGGCTGGTGGAAGAGTGGGCTTACAGTAGGGTAGTAAAAGGCAGGTCCAAAGGTGGGTTATAAAGGATCTTGAAAATAAGACTGGGGTTCGTAGGGTAATTGGGTTTTAACCTATAAATAATGAGGAGAGGACAGGGTACAGTGGCTAACGCCTGTAATGCCAGCACTTTGGGAGGCCTAGGCTGGAGAATCGCTTGAGGCCAAGAGTTTGAGACCAGTCCAGGCAACATAGTGAAATCTCATCTCTACAAAAAAAATTTTAAATAATAATAATAAAAAAGTTAGCTGAGGCTGGGCGCAGTGGCTCACGCCTGTAATCCTAGCTCTCTGGGAGGCCAACATGGGCGGATTGTTTGAGCTCAGGAGTTCGAAATCAGCCTGAGCAAGAGCGAGACCCCGTCTCTACTAAAAATAGAAGGAAATTAATTGGACAACTAAAAATATATAGAAAAAATTAGCCGGGCATGGTGGCACATGCCTGTAGTCCCAGCTACTCGGGAGGCTGAGGCAAGAGGATCGCTTGAGCCCAGGAGTTTGAGGTTGCTGTGAGCGAGGATGATGCCACGGCACTCTAGCCTGGGCAACACAGTGAGACTCTGTCTCAAAAAAAAAAAAAAAAAAAAATTAGCTGGGCATGGTGGTACGCACCTGTAGTCCCAGATGCTTGGGGTACTGAGGCAGGAGGATCGCTTGAGCCCAGGAGTTTGAGGTTACAGTGGGCTATAATCGAGCTACTGCACTCCAGCCTGGGTGACAGAGTGAGCAACTGTCTCTGAAAAAGAAAAATATAATGAGGAACCACTGAAAGTTTTTGAGCAGGAGAACTGGCAGTAAGTGGTTTTAGATAGATAATCTGCAACACGCCTACAAAGGACCCCATAAATAAAGCAGGGTGGGGGAGGGTTATTGAAATAGAGGAGTCTTCGTCTCAGGTGGATCCTGAGATGGAAACAAACAGAAAACTTGAATCATGGAGCAACTGCTCGGCCCTCAGGGACAAATGACAGAGTTTAGGCAGTCTCTGGGCATGCAAGTGGAAATGTCCAGCAGTAGTTCAACTGTGGGGTCTTGTACTCAGGAGAAAGGTTCAAAGTACGTATAGATAAAGATAGATAGAGGGAGATGTAGATTTAAAAGTTTTCCATATTGATTCATAAATTTCCACATCTAGTTTTACATATAGGCGTATCATGTATATATCCAGATATATTAGATAGATAAATTATAGACAGATACAGACAGACAGATAGATGCTTGGCATTTAATTCTGTGCCTTTTTCTCTCTCTCCTCTTTGTCCAGCCATTCATCCCCCCTCCCTCTTCCACAGTTTAGCACCTTCTCTCAGTACCTTTCGACACTGAATTTTTCCAGTAATGACAATATGCCATTCTAGCAACCAAAAAAGGTCCAAGATTGGCTTGCCTCTGACATTCAAGAGTACTGAAGATAAAAATACCCACCGAAACTGATTTGTACAATTGGTTCATCTATTCATTCATTTGACAATGAGTTACTGAGTGCTTCCCATAGGCTAAGTACTGTACTCAGTCCTGGAGATACAGCAATGAACAGAACATTCTTCACTCATTCATTTAATAAATGTTTGTAGAATACATACTATGTAAAAAGCTCTGCGCAAAGAGCTGTGTAAGTCATGGCTCCGACTTCAAAGGATCACAGCCTAGGAAGAAAGAAAATAAACCCCTACTGGCAATATCAATATACATGAAGTCATCTCCTTATAGGGAGTACATTCATGATTCCAGTCTCCAATAAAGTGTTCCGTTCTACACACCCAGGAGGAACCAAGGTCTGGGGAGGAAATGAAACCTTTATAACTGTCCTGAGCATGTGGGATTAACAAGTGTTCTTGTAAAACTAAATGCCAACTGCAGAGCTGCCTATTGGCCAGTTGCTCCTCAAAGGCATTTACGTTTATTTATTTATTTGTTTATTTATTTGCTAGATTTATCACATTTGCAGGCTGTATCATGTGGCCTCAGGGTCAAATAAATCACTTTTAAAACTTTAACATCATTCTTAAGCATCGTGTGCCCCTGGCAGACTTTCTAAAAGCTTTTCAAGAACAGAATTAAATCCATTTTACAAATAAGTACACAGGAAATAATGGAGTTTAAATGCACCACTGAAGGAAAAAAATTCCAAGAAAAATCTGGAGATAGGATTGAAGTGTTCTGCAGTACTTTTTAGAATTGGAAAAAATCCTTTCCCAAAAAAAAGCGGGGGACATGGAATTCTGCCTCTCTTCTTCTTGGCACATGTTCCCATTTCAAAGGTATGTGTTCCAGGAGGATTTGTCATAAGGTGCAGGAAGACAGCCAAGGATCATAACGAAGTGCGTAATGGAATGGAATAGAAATGCATTTTTAAGAAAGCTGGCGTGTCATTTGGAAATTCAGCCAAGGCAGATTCTCCCATCTCCCAAGGCCTAAGTCTGCCTCATGGAGACAGCAAAGCATGTAGACAGGAGAATTGACCATCTGGTCCAGATTTAGGATATCATTCTACTAGCATAATTAATATTACATTAAATTATGCTTCCATATAGTCATCACACATTTGCTGAACACTATGTACTAAGAACAGATTAGGTGCCATGGAATACAAAAAGTAAGGCAAGGTCCCTGATTTTAAGAATTCATACAAATTAAAAATGACCATATATATAGATAATAAGAATATGTTGTACACTTGAAAATTACTAACAGTAGATTTTAGGTGTTCTCACCATGAGTAAATGTTAAGTATGTGAAGTAATACATACATTAATTACCTTGATTTAGTCATTCTATAATGTACGCATATCTCAAAACATTGTGTTGTACATCATAAATATATGCAATTTTTATTTGTCAGTTTAAAAAATGAATACATAATTTTTACCATCATATAATAAATTCTACAAAAAGTTGCTATGAGAGCCTGAGAAAGATACTTGATGTTAGCAATTGACTGTTTCGTTGTTATATAATCTCAATCTAGCATTCTCTCATTTTTTTCTGTGCTCTCTATATATGTATATATGAGACAAGATATGTTTCTTCTACTATAAAGCAACTGCTTTTTCAAATGGTTTTTCTGACTTATCTTGACTAAATTGGTTTACTATGGAAAGACATGTTGATACTTGATCTGTAAGACATGCATGTATTTTTGTTCCGGTTACAACCTTAAACCATTATTTTGGATTAACCAATAGACTCCCGATCCCAATTGCATTGGATAGGAGACCTTCTACTCTACAATTTCTGCCACTACAATAAGCCACCAAAGATCAGAAGCCATGTTTTAAAAATCTGTGATTCCCTATCCCTCCAAAACAGAAATGATAAATAGGAATTCAATAAACATTTAATAATTCAGACAAGTAATTTCTAGATCTTGTCATCTCATACAAGCAAACCTATGTTCTAAGCCACTGAGATTTGGGCATTGTTACTGCAGAATAACTTAGCTTGCACTAACCAGTACATCAGACTTCAATGTAAATATGAGCAAAGGACAAAGGAATGGTCATATTCCAAGCTATCTATTTATTTGACATCTACAGAATTCTCTGAGAAGTCAGATAGAGCCAATTTTACCTCTTTCTATTCTTCCATTCCTTCTAAACTCTACTATGCATTTCAAGTGAAATATGATTTATCTTTACTTTTTATCCTTTCCCATGTACCTTCCTGTAATCACTAAAATCCCTCAAGCCTGGAAAAAATAAAAAACACCGGAAAAAATAAAAGATCCAGCTAAGAAAAACAAAAGTCTTTATTGTTCTGTGGTTTCATGATCACTCACCACAAGAACTGATAAAAACAATATCTCTTATTTATTGAGTGACTACTATGTGCCCAGAACTGAGCTAAATGCATAATCCTCCCAACAAGCTGGTGAGGTAGCACCGCTATTATCTGCATTTCACAAAGGAAGAAAGTAGTAGTTCAGAAGCTGGACTGAATTTTGACAAGGATTGTCTGTCTTTAGCAGAAAGACTATATTAAAAGGCAGCTCATGCATTTCCTTGGGTGTAGTCTATCTTCAGAAATTGCTTCACACAGAAGGGGTAGAAAAATGCTCATTTTGTGGCTAATCGAATTAGTGCTTCTCTCTCAAACATAATAAAATTCAAAGCTATTTTATTAGTCCCGTTGGGACTTTTTAAAAACATTCTTCCTCTACTGTATTAGATTAGTCCCACCAAGATGGCCCTGTATAAAATGAGGTCAGGCTCTTGCAGGGCATTTCTTTGTTGTTCCTCCCTACACCAGGATATGTCAAGGTCACCTTGTTCAGTCTTCCAATTTCCCTTCTAAATATCAGAAGAAGAGATCAGAGTATCTTCTAAACATCAGAACCAGAATGACCCTCCACTCTCCACATGCTCTCAGTGGCTGGTACTGTGTGTTCCTGGACACATCATGGGACCATTACCTCCCACACTTCAGGGGAACAGAGATGTGCTTTAAAGGAAATTATGTTTGTCTCTAACCAGTGCCATTCCACACTCAGAGCCTTTTGGCTGTGTCCTGAAAGGTCTTCTGAGGATAACATGGTGTAATGGACTAAATGTCTGTGTCCTTCCAAAATTCATACACTGGAAGCCCCAAGGTGGCAATATTAGGAGGTAGGCTTTGGGGGGGTGATTAGGTCATGATGGTGGAGCCCTCATGAATGGGATTAGTGCCTTTATAAAAGAGGCCCTAGAGAGCTCGCTCACCCTCTTTCTACCATGTCAGGATACAATGAGAAGACACAGTCTGCAACCCAGGAGCAGGCCCTTGCCAGAACCTGACCATTCTGGCACCCTGATCTTGGACTTCCAGCCTCCAGAACTGTGAGAAACAAACTTTTGTTGTTTGTAAGCCACACAGTCCATGTTACTATACTTTGTTATGGCAGCCTCCAGGCACATAGTATCCCCTTTGCTAAACATACAATGCGGAACAAACAGTAGCTATAATTAGGAATACGATTCTGGAAAGACCAGTTTGCATCATGAAATACCCTTCTTTGATGTTCTCTCCAGCCCCCTCTCTCCCTTGGATGTGTCTACACAACCTCAGGATGGGGTTTGAACCTAGCTCCATCACTGCTAGCAATGTGACATTGTCTGAGTTACTTGACTTCTCTCCCACAGTTCTCTCATCTGTAAAATGGGATTGATAAAGTTGCCTATCTCAGATGATGCTGTGAAAGTTACATGTGTTGATATATCTATGCTCTGAAATCAATGCCTGGCACTTGGCAAACCCCATAGGAGGCTTGGCAATTTCTGTTTCTCCCCTAACATTTCTTCCTCCTCTCCCCTAATGCCCTGGTTAAGGGAATGACCCCAGCCTTGGCCATTCACCCTGATTACCTTACGCTAATGTTGCTCAACTTTTTTTCACGAACCATTATTTGAATTGTTTTATATCACAACCAAGTACACAAACACTTATAAAACTTAAGCAAAAGTTTTGCAAAACAATGTTTACCTTTATCATATGCAATGTGCTCTGGTATCCTCTATTCACTGCTGTTCCATCTTTTTTCTTTTCTTTTTGGTTTTCAAGCTAGTTGCAATCCACTAAATTTATTTCACCACCTATGAATAGATTGCTGCGGATGGTCTGAACAAAATACTGATTTAAACTAACCATCACTCGTTAAATTCTAACAACACCCATATGAGGTTGGTACTATCACGAAGTCAATTTAACAGATTAAAAACTTAGGTACAGAGAGGTTAAGTAACTTACCCAAGGTCACAGAGTTTGTCAGCAAATGGCACAGAAATGTGTGAAGATCGCTCCTGATTCCGAAGCAGGCACGTGGCCTAAGTCAACCCAGTGGAACTGTGTATGGATGAGGAGGTGGATAGTGTGATCGACATCCATGTTACAAGCACACGTGGAGCAGGTTTGGGAAGACCTGCCACTGTAGATGGCAAAATAGAGAGCCTATCCTGGGCTAATGTGTGTGTTTGTGTCTTAGTTTTTAACAAAAAATGTTTAAAAAATAAAAGAAACAAATTTTAAATAGGAAAAAGCTTATAGAATAAGGATATAAAGAAAGAAAATATTTTTGTACAGCTGTACAATGTGTTTGTGTTTTAAGCTAAATGTTATTACAAAGTTTAAAAATATTTAAAAATCTATAAAGTAAAAAAGTTACAGTAAGGTAAGGTTAATTTATTATTAAAGAAACACTTTTTTATGAATTTAGTGTGGCCGAAGTATACAGCATTCATAGAGTCTGCAGTAGTGTGCGGTAATATCCTAGGCCTTCACGTGTCCTCACCACTCGCTCACTGACCCACCCAGAGCAACTTCCAGTCCTGCAAGCTGCATTCATGGAATGGCCTCTACAGGTACACCCTTTTTTATCTTTTGTACCATGTTTTTTACTGTACCTTTTCTATGTTTACATTCACAAACACTTACCATTGTGTTACAGTTGCCTGCAGTATCCAATACACACTGTCTAGGTTTATGGCCCAGGAGCAATAGGCCAGATCACCTAGGTTTGTGTTAAGTGCACTTTATGATGTTCACTCAACAATAAAGTCATCTAACGACACATTTTTCACAATGTACCTCCATCATTAAGTGATGCATGACTGGAATATCATCCCCATTTTGTAGAAAATGAAGCTCCAAAAATTTACCAGAGGAGTCCTAAAGGGAGTCAGTAAAAGGTGGATCCAAGATGCAAATCAAAATCTGTTCAAGATCAAGACACTATCCCATACAGCCCACAGTAGATGGGGTTCTAAAATATAAAGGACAAAATAAGGGACTGATAGGTGCTGTCTTTCTCCACCCTCTTCCCTGCACCCTCCTGCCCCACCCAAGCACTCTGCTGCTCATCCTTAAATGTTCTTTATCTTATCTAAATGTCGCTTTACCTTATAGTTATTTGTGTTTGTGCCTTAGATTCTCCACTGGATTCTAAGCTCCTAGAGGACAGGGGCCACGTCCTTGTAGCTTTATAGCTCTGTGCCTTGCACTCCAAAGGCACACAAGAAACACACGATGAATGGATTGTGCTTGGATCACTCTTTGTCCCATTTAGAAATAACGGGGGAGGTAGGGAATGGTGGGGAGAATGCCACAACAGTTGGTGGCAAGTTTTATACAAATTTCACCCCACATTCTGTGTCCCAGGTGTGTGCTGTGCTGGCACTCGTTGCTGTTCATTCTAAGGGTCTCTATTAGATAGGCGAGGAGATGGAAGCTAGATGGGTGGGATCACTTTAAAAACAGATGAACTATTGGCACTGCTGTTGATGCGGGGACCAGACCAGCTAAATCTGACCCCTGTGAGTTTTCAGATCTGATCTAATCTTCATCCTTAAAGCCAAACTTTCATCCACTTTGGACTGTGGCCTGGCTCTGAGTTCATTTCAAATCCCAGGACCAATGGCTTTGCCAATGTTTTATGTGTTCCCTGGGTAACATTTGGAGGGCTGCATCCAAGAAGCAAACAGCTCTGACCATGGCGTTCACCACTTGTAATCAATCCTGCAGTGGCTCTCCCAGCTACCAAATTCAGGGTAAACCCTTAGGATATATTCAAGGTGCTCCACAATAGGACCTACATTTTCTGGTCTTAACTCACCTGTTTCCCCCTCCCTTAGCCAACTGGCCTACTCACAGTCGCCCCGAATGTGCCCTCCTCTGTCCTGCCTCTGGACATGTTCATCCCGGTGCTTCTGCCTGTTGTGATCACATCCTTCCTGGAAGGACCAGCTCCAAGACCACCTCTCTCCTCTCTCATGAAGTCTTTGCTACTCCCAAAGGTTTTCTCTACCCATTCTGAATCCTCATAGCATTTTGCCTATACCTCTCCTAAAACAGTTTTCACAATTATTTGGGAATTGGCTTCTATCAACTGATTAAAATTTAATATTTATTATTATGTCTAATACTTATTGACATCTCCTAATGTCAGGCATTGTGCTTAGTGCTTTATATACATTAACTCATTTAATCTTCACTATAGCCTATAAAGGAAGTAAAAATGTATACTGTGTTAATCATTGCCCTACACAGCATTTTAATACAAGTCCCTTTAGGGCAGACATTGAACACATCCTTATACCTTTTCAGAGTTTAACACAGAGCCTGACCCAGAGGCAACCTCTACGTATATGATGAAATAAGTTTCATCTGAAACCAACAGATCTTGCTAAGTGGTTTCCAACAGCTGACATCTAATAATTTATTTTCCCAGATGGGTAAAAATTTATACACATGGTATAAGCTTTTCTGAATATAGATTTGCATGGAGGTTTCTCAGTCTTCAATTTTTTCAAATAAAATACTTTCCTTAAGCTATTCAAAATGCTTCTTCCAATGCAGATGTAAACAAATCCAACTATTTTCACAATTTTCCTGTGAGCAAAGCATGTGCTAATGGTCCAAACTGTGGAGCCATCCTGCCCAGACTCATGCAACACGGGGTAAATGGGTGTTAACTGCATTATACACGCCCACGCTTCCCCCCCTCATCTTTGTAATTTCAGTCCAGGCTGCTTAGGTTTTGTTTATGTTGCCATAAATTAAAGGGCATGCTTTTTACATGTCCTGAATACATTTCACTCAAGATGACAGAGTATGGGAAAAGTGGTTTCCCGTAACACTCTCGAATGTCCCTCTCAAATGTCACATCGAGGCGTATGCTTCACAGCCAGGCACTCTGATACCTGAACAGGGGCATGACCACCTGAAATTAATACACTATCAACAGCGAGCTGCCCATCGGGCCAGAGATGGAGAGAGATCGTTTTCACCCATGCATGAGCTGAAGCCTCTCACCGCAGGCGACCGTGTGCCTCCCAGCTAACCATGAAAATCGGTCACATATGTCTCTTGGTCTCTTACACAGCTGCGATCTGACCACAATATTTCAATTTGTTTCACCAACATTTTCTAAGTGACCTATGACTTCATCATAGTCCCAGCCAGTCCCCCTGCGCAGAGCCCCCACACAGAGACCTGAAGTCAACTGTAATTGCTGAATCTTGAATATCCAGGGTCCACCCATCTTGGCTTGGCCCCTGCTGTGCTGAAACCAGGTCAGATACAGGGCTCTCGGCCACACTTGGCAAGCTGCTGAGACTAAGCTGCTTGTCCAAGAGCAGAGGCCAAAGGTTAATGCCGAAGAATGGAAAAAAGAAAAGCCCACCCGACTTACAGGGCCATGTTTTGTACAACATGGTGATAACAAAAGGAACAAGCATGCAAGATACACACGTTCATCCCACCTAATAAAAATGAAAATATTGTGCCCTTCTAGTCCTCATTTTGTTTGACATTATTTCACTGTTACAACAATCTGATGGCCCTGGTGTCATTATCTCTACAGATAAGAACACTGAGGCTTACAAAGTTTAAGAGTTATGTGCCTAAGCGTATTCAGCCAGTTAATGGCAAAGTCAGGACTTATTTTAAGGGAAGAGACAAGCTCTGGCAGTAGTAGACAACCCTGCTCATGCTAGAATCACTTGGAGATGTTTTAAAATTAACACTTCCCTGGTTCTTGTCCCCTGGACCACCTTAGGCCAATGGCAACAGAGTCACTAGGGAAAATGGCTCAGAAATGGGTTTTATATTCGCGTCCTCCAGAGAAACAGAACCAATAGGATGTGCATATACAGAGAGAGATTTATTTTAAGGACTCGGTTCCTGCGATTACAGAGACTGGCAAGTCCAAAATGTGCAGGGTGGGCCTACAGGCTAGAGACCCAGGGAAGAGCTGATGTTGCAGTTCCAGTCCAAAGGTTAATCGTTTGTTTTCCAGAAGCCTTCAACTGACTGCATGAGGCCCATCTGACTGCTGAGTGGACAAAGGTGGTCTTTGACCCCTCCCTCCTTATTTGTACCTACATTAGGTATGGAAACTGCTTTTCTCAAAGTCCATTGATTTAAATATTAATCTCATCCAAAAACACCCCCACAGAAACATCCAAAGCAGTATTAAACCAAATATCTGGGCACCATGGCCCAGTTAAGTTGACACATAAAATGAACCATCACAGGTATTTTTAAAGCTCCACAGGTGATTCTACTGTGCAGCCAGTGTGGAGAGCCACTAATCTGTCATTTTGCCTACTCACGACTGACCCAAACCTCTACAAAACCAAAAACTGCCTAACCATTAACAAATTATGCAGGACAGAAATAGGTAAGGCATTTGTCTAAACCAGTATGCTTCTTTTGTGAAAAGTAGCAGAATAGTTTCTGTGGGTATACAAGTCAGTGTAGACCAGAGGTGCGTTGGTAGTTTTGCTGGAAGGCAGGTAGAGCTATCACACCATGCACAGACCATGCAGGTGCCAAATGGATTCTGGGGAACAGCCAACATGTATTTTCTTTGTTCTCCTCCCTCAGCCCTCTCAAAGCAGAATTCCCTATTTTAAAGGGAAATTTTAATTTTTAAAATTTTGGAAACCCCAGAATGAAATCGTTTATTTGCACCTGTTTTGTGGCTTGACAAGAGATACTGGAGGCTCATGTTGAGAGACAATATATCTTGCCAAGAAGGCAGGAAACCTTGTAGCCAGAGCTGGACAAAGCATTTTCCACAGCAGTGAATTCAGAAAAGCTGATAGAACTGGCTGATCGTATATTTGCAAAATTTAGACGAACTTCCCCTCTGCTTGTTGGCTGAGAAAGTCTGACAATACAAAGCATTATGCCACTGAAGCATTGAGAGGCAATGCTCCTGTGTCATTTAGTTTAAAATATCAACACTTCGGTACCTTTGTGGTTTATTGTTTTGAAAACATTTAGATGTATTTTACATGTGTTTAATTAACTCAGAATTAGTGAGTTAGTGAGTCAGAGCAGTAAAATCATTTGCTTCAGGATGGGTGTTTAGGGTGAGGACCCCTACCTATCAAGTATAAAAGTGGCTCCTGGGAATCTCAGCCTGGGTCCTGGCGACACACCCCTCCCAGCCAGGCCCCAGGATGCAAGTGCTGCCACTGGCTTAGCCTCAGGGATGACAGCTGAGTGGGCAGAGGTGGTCTTTGACCCCTCCCTCCTTATATTAAATAGATCTCCTTCTCTTCCCATCCTTTCTTCTGGCTTAGTCTGCTGTTTGCTCACTTCAGCTTATAACAAAGATATTAGCTAATAATTATTTTTATCCTGATCCTCCAACAATCCAAGGGGATATTTTTAGAAGGGACAGACCACAGGATAATTCCAGTGGGTTGGGTAAAGGGATTTAGGAAGGAGGGTGTCAGGAGGCTGCCTTAAGTTAGACCATGTAAATGACTCTCATGTCTTCAGTGGTAACCCATGGTAACCTTACCACTTGTTACGGATGAATTGTATCCCAAAAAAATATATTGAAATTCTAACCCCTAGTACCTCAGAATGTGACCTTATTTGGAAATAGGCTCTTTCCAAATGTAATAAAGCTAAAATGAGGTCATTAGGATATGAGGTCATTAGGCCCTACTATGATTTGAATGTGTCTTCTCCAAAATTGAGGTGTTGCAACGGAATGGCCAATGTCATGGTGTTAAGAGGTGAGGCCCTTGCCAGGTGATTAGGCTATGAGGGCTCCTCTGTTGTGAACAGCATTAAGGCACTATTCAAAGAGGCTTCGCCCAGCATTCAGCTGGCCTGCCCTTCCCCATTCTGCCATGTGAGGGCACAGTGTTCCTCTCCTCCGGAGACTGCAGCAACAAGGTGCCATCTTGGAAGCAGAGAGTCATCCTCACCAGACAACCAACCTACCAATGCCTTGATCTTGAACTTTCCAGCCTCAGAACTATGAGAAAATATATTTCTGTTCTTTATAAACTACCCAGTCTCAGGTATTCTGTTATAGCAGCACAAAATGGACTAAGACAAGGCCTGTTGCTATATAACTGGTGTCTTTATATAAAGGACAAATTTAGACACAGGGACAGACACACAAAGAAAGAAGATGATGTGAAGACACAGGGACAACACATGTGAAGATAAAGGAGTGGGGTGACACATCCATAAGCCAAAGAATGCCTAAGATTACCAGGAGCTAAGAGACCGCCATGACACAATCCTTTCCTAGTGCCTTCAGAGGTAGAACAGCCTTGTCAACACCTTGATTTGAGACTTCTAGCCTCCATAACTGTGAGGCAACAAATTCCTGTTGTTCTAAGTCACCAGGTACTTTGTTACAGCAACCCTAGGAAACTAATACACCATTCTTTTACCTTTTAGCCCAAAGGCTCTTGTATCCATTATCTATTGCCCCAATAAAGCCACATAACAAACAACCACAAAATCTCAGTTGCATATAACAATAAATGTTAGTTGAACTCATCAAGTCTTTAGGATCCAGCTAATTTGGACTGAACTCAACTGATCTTGGCTGGTCTCCCATCAGCTGCAGATCAATCGATCAATTGCCCCTGCCAATAATAGTGGCTGCTCGCTCACACATTTGGGTTGGCTGGCTGGTGGCTGATCTAGATTGGCATTGACTGGGCTGACTTGGCTTTCTTCACCTTCTCATTTTCCAGCAGGCTAGTTCAAACGTATTTCTCTCAAGGCAATAGCAGAGGGCAAGAGTGCAAGCAGAAATAAGTAAGTGCCTTTTCAAGCCTCTGTTTGCATCATGCCTGCTGACATCCAATTATCCCAATAAGCCATATATGGCTGGACTCTATAATGAGGTTATAGGACTATGAGTTAGGAAAGGGTGTAGAATAGGGGTCATTAACATAATCAGTCTACCGTAGCTCTGGTTCCAGTTTGGAACTCTCAAAAAACTGGGCCAGCAAAGGACCCATAGAAAAGCCCTGCCATTTGTTCTGGTCTGCCCAGAAGTCTACCTTGTCCAAGCATAGCACATCCATACATCTATTTGAAACTTCATGGAGATCAACTCCAGGCTAAGGGCTCTAGGGGTACAGAAACAAGTCAGAATTGGGTCCTACCATAAGGGAGCTTAAAATAAAATAGACAGGAACCCAAAATGTCAACATAATGGGGACAATTATTTAAGAAGGGCCAAAGAAGTACCAATAAGCCATCACTGGGTTGAGATTGCCAAATACTATGGGCTGCAGAAGGCTCAAAGGCCCATAGTAAATTTTTCAGAAATGTGAGGTAAAAATGATGCAAAGAAAAAAATGTAAACAGATTATTTTGGAAGATTAACTTTGTTCTATTTCAAAAACTTGTTTATTCTGAAATCATGCCCTTTTTACCTTTGAAATTAACAGACTAACTTTTATAGAATTAAAAGTAACAAAGAGTTTTGTTTGTGCATTTTTAAATATCATTACTTGGCAAAATAAAATTTGTCAATCCAAAGTCTATCCTTCCTGAATCTCCAAGTGGTTTCTTGGTTTGTTAGTTTTCTTTTACCCAAGTAGTCTGGGCAACACAGCTAGGGAGGTGAGAGAGCACTTCCAGGGATCACTCCATGGGGAAGGAGTCATCTGAGATGGGCTTTAAAGGATGGCTAGATTCCAACAGGTGAAAACTACTATTAAGTGGATGGAGCCTGGAGTGAGGTAGGAAGACAAGAGCATTCTATCCACAGCCAAGAGTAAGGTTTATCTTGGCACCCTCAAGCAGCCAGAGTTGCTGGAGGACAGGGTTCTTGAGGAGCAACCAGCATTAGCTTGAAGTTTGTCTTCCCTTCCCTCTGCAGGCTTGGTGTTGGCCTGGCTGCAGTTGGCTCCTGGACAATCTTTCCCAGCCACACATTTTGAAGATTTCCCACCAGTGCTATAGGCTATGTATAATTTGTGTCAATTCCTCTTCCATCGACCAGTAGCCTTAATGGGAATCAGCATTCCAGACCTTTATTTCCAGTTGCTTCTTCTCCTACCAGATGAGGCCAGAGCTAATTTTTCAGTCCTGAGCCATCTTCCCACAAGCATTCTTGGAAGCTGTCCCATTGCGAGCCACCCGAGTGGGCACCCTTAATGCAAAGAGCACTTTTACCTCAACTGAGCAAGAATAATAATAGAAATTATGATTATTATTCAATCAATATTTACTAAGCACAGGTAAAGAACAGAGCTCTTTAAACCCAGGTCAGTCTGACTCAAACGCTGGTGCACTCCTCCATCCCCCCATACACATATGTGTACATACTATGATAATTTTCATGAATACCACTGAAAAGGTAAAGTAGGCCCTCTAGCCTGATTGACACATAGCTCTAGTAGCCAAGGTTGAAATATCACTTAGGAATCATATTATAGAATTGGCTGGTTTTCTTTTGAGCTAGAATTTTAAGGTTGGATTTAGATTGGAAATCACCTCTGCTCCTCTGGAATAGGGCTCTTAATATAATGTGGGAGTTTATACTGCGGAGTACCATGGCTCAGTGTTACCATCAAGGGGCCTCTGCATGAAGTCCCATGGCATTTAGAGGAGCTCTAGGATAGAGAATTTCATTGTCTCCATTCCACATGTGCTGCCTCAGGGCCCAAATTTCAGGGCTGCACAGTGAGTGAAATGATGATATTCCCCAAAAATAGCAGCTATATCACAGAACCTCTGAGCACGTGAAATGGAATACTTATGTATTATAAGGCTTTGAACACAAATCCAAGATAAGGTTAGTATAATATTCTTTTTTGAAATTCACCAAAAGAAAGCACTTTCAGCACAAAGACTTCCATTTCCAAAATACCTTACACTTCTCAGCATGCTCTCACCTCATTTGACACAAACTCGTCACTAATTAGAATAGCAAACTAGTATGATCCCATTTTTACAGAGGAGAAAGCTGATGGTTAACTCATCTATGCCTGTCAGTAATGGATAGGAGTCCAGAATTTAAGACAAGGATTTTTGTGGCCAAATCTACTTAGATAAACACACTATTAAACTAGTTTTGTTGGCTTGTTTTGTTGGCCTCTTTTGTTTTGTTGGAGAAGACCAATTAACCAACTAGATTGTCTGGAACTCAAGGTACTTTCTAAATGGAAGAGTTGCTTACAGCAATTCCAGACTGGGTAGGTGGGATCACTTCGTTGACTTAACAGCAAAGAGGTCTGAGCTGCAGAAGTGGAAAAGAAAACACATTCATTCAAATATTTGGATATTCCTTCAAGACTGTAGAACCTCATTACCATGTGTGTTCTGACCCAAATCAGATGGGCCCAATGCCAGCAAAGTCTCCCAGCCCAGTGTTATAATGAGGCCTCCTTGGCAGGGGCAACTTCAGAATTCTATTATATTAATATATAGAAGGGGCTACATTAAACATGGTTATCCCATTGGAAAGTGTATGAGTGGGAAGCAATTTTTTTCTGGATTATATGTTATAGATCAAAAAATTTTTTCTACTTTTTTCTAAAGTAGCTTTCAACTACCTTTGCACAAAATTGAGAAACTTAAATTGCACCTAAAAGAGAATATTAGAAATTGCAATAATGGTGGTGGTGGTAGTTGTACTAGTAATAGTGGTAGTGGGGTGAGCAACTTTTCCCACTATGCCAGGGACTCTCTCTTTATAAAACTGAAAATCCCACATTCCTGGATCTCCACCCAACCTACCCCAGACAAATTGAGACAGTTGGTCACTCTTAATGATAGAATAATAATAACTAATATTATTATCATTGTCATAAATGGTTAGAGGGGAGTCTGATGGGGTTGTGTGATACACCTCAAAGCCACCCTCTTGGTGTTGTCACTGACTGTCTGCATTGGGTTATGCAGTGGCAAGGGATCAGAGCACAATGAAGCTGGTCCTCGATGTCGTTATCCTTCCCCAGTGGCCTTGCTCCTTTTACCCATCTGGGCTTCTGGCATCAATCTACTCAAGTGACCACCAGGGGTTGCCTAAACTATTGCAAGGTCTGGTCCTCTCTCAGCAACATCTGGTCCCCTCTGAGTATCGGGAACTCTTGGGGCTGTACTGGGCAATAATTTCTACTCTGTGTTCTTAGTTCTTCCCCAGGGCTTTCTCCAGGAGCTCAAGGTCCCCCTGTTCTCAGATGCCCCCAAACACCTCTGGAGTTTCTATTGTCCCAAATAGAGCAAGTGGAACAATTAACATCACCTATATTAGGAAAAGAAAAGCAAAGGGATTGGGAACTCTGAAAGAGATGGGACTGGAGAGGTGTCCTGAAGGTATAATAGGATTTAGCTGGGAGCAAGCAAGAAAAAAGGCATTGCAAGGTGGGGCGTGGGGGAAGCACATGAACAAAGTATGTCACTTGGGAACTGAGAGACAGATGTGCCTCAAGGAGAGGGTAAGGATGGTGGAGACCAAACTCACAGCAATGGAGAAGGAAAGACATAGACTCTTTGTTCAATAGACCAGTGTTTCTCAACCAGCGATGGTTTTTGCTCCCAAGGAACATTCAGCGATATCTGGAGACATTTTTGATTGTCATGACTGAGAGTGGGAATGTGATATGGTACAAATGTTTATATCCCCTCCAAATTCCAAATTCCAATATGTTGACATCCTTACCCCCAAGGTCGGGTATTAGGTGGGGATGTTAGGGAGTGGGGCCTTTGGGAGGTCCCGGGAGTGGAGCCCTCATGAATGAGGCTAGTGCCCTTAAAAAAGAGACCTGAGAGAGACCTCTCTCACTCTCTGAGGTCAGAGTTAGAAGTTGGCTATCTACGAGGATGTGGGTCCTCACCAGACACTGAATCTACTGTCACCTTCATCGTGGACTTCCCAGCCTCCAGAACTGTGAGAAATAAATTTCTGTCGTTTATAAGCTACCCAATCTAAGATCCCAATGTCAATAGTGCCAAGGTCGGGAAACCTTGCAATGGATGATGGGAGCCACCAAAGGTTTTTGAGCAGGAAAATGACAAAATAATGTTGGTGCTGATAGCTTCATAAACCTGAGATGAAATTGGCTAGCACAAGAATATCTATCTCACTTTATGCAATGTATAATAGAATTTCCTAAAAAGCTCTGTGTTTTTCTTGGTGTTTTTCTAAAAAAAAATCAATGTTTTAGAAATTCAATTTTATTTTAAATGTACTTGGGCAGCTACTAGACAACTCCAGAGGGTAAATACACTTATAAAGTGAAGAACTTTTCCCAATGCGAGCATCAATCCTACTCTAGCACGCATTCTGAGATATTCAAACGGCTGTGCCTTAGCATCTCTTAAAGTGGGGTACACCTATTTCTCTCTTCCAGACACAGAAGGACAAGGTGGGCCCCCCTCTAGGAATGGAAGATGAGAAGCCAGCTTCCCTGCCTCCTGCCCACTGTCTGACCCAGAGCAGCTCCATTAGATCATTGATTGGTTCCAGGATCACCATTTCTTTCTCTCCATGATTCATCGACTCTTAAATGCAAATATTTCTTCACACTGTCATTGTGGGACACTTAATCCAAAACTGTATTGAAATCAAGAGATGTTTTCCTTGAAGTTACACTGGGAGCAGAGTATGATTCCTTTGAACACTTCAAAAGTTCATTTTTGTTTCTCGGTGACTGCTTTCAAGCTTTCAACAATAAAATAGAGGATTTTATTTTCCTCTGGCTAAAGCTTGTTTTTAACCATCCTTGGTTTTCTTGCCTTTCCTTTAAAAACCCTCAACACATCTAAGTACACTAAATATTTAGGAACGTATAATAATTTATGAGCTTTGGCTGTTTACGTCTTGCCAAAACTAAAAAGTATGTCTGTGTGTGGCCTGAAAAATCCCAACTATGACAAAACCAAAACAGTGAAATGAGCAGCTACTTCACATAAAAAAGGGAAAAAAAGGTCAAACTTAAATCCAGAAATTGTTCGTCTGACACATTCAGACTGGCACACAAGAAAACAAATAAGTGAATACACTGTCTCTTCCAAGGACCTTGTCCTATTTGTCCTACCTCGGATGTTCTGTGGTAAACATTTATTGAGAGCATCGGGGTGGAAATGGGGCCGGGCATCTGAAAGACCAGGCTGCAGCCTGCTGGGCATCTGGGGCTAGAGGTGCTGCCCACCCCGGCCTGCCTCGCGCTCCTAACCGAGCAGAAAGGGAAGTCAGCGGATCTCTAATGAATTCCTTATCCAACTCCAATCCCTCCCTTCCTTGCACACATTCCTTAGGAGAATCAAAACCCAACATCTGGAATTTGGCTTTTCACTGTCACAGGATGTCTCAAATGCTGGCTGTTGTTTTTAGAGTTACATAATTTCTCCTCAGGAGCTTTTTTCTTGTTTCAAAAAAGAGAGTGAGAGAGATCGCGGAGGAAATGCCTGGGATATTAAAAAGTCATAAGCACTCATCTGTGATAACGAAAAAGCAGGGGCACTGGACACACATAGGTTCTGATCATTAACTGTGAACTTGAGGGAACCCGGCCTGGTGAAATTGACCAGAAACGAGCAGAAATAAAGAGCGTGAGGAAAAGAGGTAAATGCCTGGCGATGTGCAAACATTGTGGCGATGAGTTAAATATCTCGGGAAAGAATTAGAGAATTGGTGGTTGGATACGCATCTGGTTAGCTCAGACCATCTCACCCGGATAATCTTACCAACCTTCAATCAATGGTTGGCTTAGAGTCTTTAAGCCTTGCCTCCGGAGGCCTCCTGCATAGGGCCGAGGGGCCACCTTGGAGGCGCATGCTGGGCAATTCGAGAAAGAATTCCAGGCAGTGGGGGCCTCTCTACCACAGCCAGACCCTGGGCCGGCCCACAGCGGCTCGCTGGGCAGATTCTGGCTCTTCACCCAAGACCCCACTGGCCCCGGCTGGGTAGAAATGAGCTTTGTAAACCACCGCTTGGCTTCCTGAAAGAGGCAATTGACCTAACAGCTGATTACTTTCTTGAAATGGCCCATTGAACTGGATTTCCATTCTCCTTATTAAAGGAGAACAGAATGAATACAATCCAAGAATCATAATAAGCAAGCATTTCTCTCTACCCCCTTGCTAAAACTTTTACCACGCTCTTAAGTGTCCCAGTGCTACAGATTCCAGAAAAAAAAATAGACTCATTCTTAAATTCTCAAGGATTTTAATTTCAAACCTATGTAGGTCCTCTGCCTAAGCCAGAAGTGATAGCTGAGAACAGCTGTGTGTATGTGGGGTGTGTGTGTGTGTGTGTGTGTGTGTGTGTGTGTGTGTGTGGTGGTGGTGGATGGGTGTGGGGCGTTGTTGAGTATTTCACTCTCTTCCAGGAGGCCAGTACTGAGATCAGAGGAGACTGAATTTCTCTGGAATGCCAAGATCTCTCTACATTCAGGGTGCTTAAAAATGAGGAAGGTGTCTAAAGTTGTCATAAAGTTATCAAATTTAAAACTGAATACTATTAATATGTGCCTGATGCTTAGGATTCAACAGTTAAAAAGTATTGTCCCTGCCCTCAGGAAGCCTATGGAGATTCAGATGATGAAATAGGCAATTGCCATTCAGGGAAATTATGTCAATTAGAGTCATGATGGAAAGTTCAAGACTCTGAAACCATATATGAGAGTCACCTAGATCAGTCTTCAGAGGTCAAGTAAGGTATCATGGAGGAAGTGACATCTAAGCTGAGATTGGAGCAACAAAGAAAGAGTTTACAAAGAGAAGGGATAGAACATCAAGACAGAGGTAATCTCATTTGCAAAGCCCCATAAATGAAAGTACATGGCATTTGGCTGAAATGTGAGTAATTAGCAAAAAAGAAAAACATGCCATAAACAGTGATCAGAAAACTTTTCTGTAAAGGGCAGAGAGTAAATAATTTAGAATTTATGGGTCACACAGTCTGCTGCAACTGTTCAACTCTGCTGCTGTTGCTAGGAAGCACTCAGACAATATATAAGTGAATGTGTTCTGATAAAACTTTATTTACAAAAACAGGCAGCAGCCTGGATATGGCTTACAGCCCCTGGCACTCAAACCTTCACCGTTCTAAGTGTGGTCTCCAGACCAGAAGCATCAGCATCACCTTGGAAGCTAGTTAGAAATGCAGAATCTCCAGATCTACTGCCCTAGAATCCACATTTTACTTTCAAGAGATCCCCACGTAGGCAAAGCCCTGTTAAAGGGCTTGGACTCTGTCTTTAGCACACACATATTTGCATGTTTGAAAGATCCCTCTGGCTGTAGTACTGCAGGTACACAACAGTGAGCTTCTCCTTGATTTTTTCACCCTAAGTGCCTAGCTTGCCTCCCCAAGTCCTGGCCTTGGTGAGGAACATGGACAGGAGAGGGCGAGACTGCAGGATGGTCTCTACCCCCAGCCTGGAAAAGCCCACCCCTATCCCACCTCCCACCACTACAAAAGTTGACCTTCAAAAGCTATTGGAGGTTTATCTTCACTAAAGCTCCTAAAGATTGACCCATTGGATGTATTTCGAAGTCTCACTTGAAGCCATTCTTCTAAGGACCTTCTATCCAGACCAGAGCTGGGCGTCACATCTCTCTCCTATCCATTAAGTTCTCGTTTGTTCCCACAACACTCTGGGGGTCAAGTCTTCTGTGCCATCTCCACCTTTAGAGGCACTTCTGGCCACGTGGTTTGATGTCAGCTTCCAGACAAGCACGCAGGCAGCAGCTCTTAGCGTTAGCAGAATAGAACCCCTTAATTAGGCAAGAGAGGGACTCCCGGCCAGCTGTGCACACGTGAAGGAAGGCATCTATCAAAGAATGCATCTCCCTTCCCTACCTTTTATTTATGCTTTAGAAAATCCAATTAAAGCAGAGCCTGGCACTCTCCTAACTTTCCAGCCATTTAACACATACGACAGAGTTGCTGGCCATGAATCTAAACATGCACATACACACTTGTGCATGCACACAAAAATAAGCATGCACACACAGCTATTTCTCCCTAGTCAGCTTTGAGGACTTAGGGACTTAGGGTGTGCCCGTGGACACTGCAGCCAAAAAGATGATGGAAAGTTGGGCAGAAAATGTCACTCGCTGTTTTCATCAGGTTTACATGTATTTTCCTCTGCCTCTGATGATTATATTTTATCCACATGCCCCACCCTTCCTGCTCATTTTGGCTTGTGCTTGGGGATGGTTCCCTCAGATTATGCTGATGTGAGCAAACTCTGTGAATAATTTCCCCGCTGTTTCACTGGTTTAAGGTTAGACTGGTACTTTATAGCCCAACCTTCACTTTCCTAGCAGTGCCTTGATAACGTATGGCCCCAGGAAGGACACCCTGTGAAAATTACTGCCACAATCTGGCTTGGACAAAATGGAGACTGAGCATTTCCTGGTGTGGTGCACGCTGGACTACTCGTGTCTGTAAGTGCCCCTTGCCAGGTCAACTGCTCTGGCCCCTGAGTGATGGTGGCAGAACCCAACACACCTGCTTTCATGCACCTGAGCACCAACGGTACCTTCCCACATCTGGAATCCAGTGAATGCTTTATCAGTCCTACCAGTGTACGTGATACACAATGAGCTTAACGTCTTTTAAAATGGGATAAATCCGAGGGCACAGCGGTTGGGAACTTAGGCTCTGGGGTCGGCCAACTTCAGTATGAATCCCAGTTCTACTTACTGGCTGTGTGGCCTAGAAATGTTACCTAACCCTTTCTGGGACTCAGTTTCTTCATACTTTAAAATGAAGATAATGGTAGTACCTGCCTGACTGCGGATTCTCTGAGAGAGTGCACATGGAGGATCTGGCAGAGGGAAGGGGACACGGTAGCACAAATGAATGTCAGCTGTAGTTCCTAGTGTTTACGATTATTAAAGCCTTTCCTCTCGTTTTTGCTAATCTATGTGTGTCCCTCTCTCATGGCCCAGTTAAACTTGCCTTCTCCCAAAAGCTTCCCTAGCTAAGCCCAGCCATGACTTGACTTCATGCATGTCCCCAGCACATATGAATAGGACTCCTGGGTGGCTTTGATTTTATTGTTTTTTAATGTTTCCCATTTGCATATTTTATCTCCTCAAACAGAATTATAAATTTCTTAAGGGACAGGACCTGATCTTCTTGTTTTTCATATGACCCTCCCAACACCTAAGATTCTTAACCATAAGGCTGTACACACAGTAACATCTTAATCTTTGATGAATTAATTTTATTTCAGAAGATATCACTTAATGTTTATTATGAGTAACATGGACTTGGTTCAATTATCCACTGTGGTCCTGTGACACAGGCTGAGTGGCAATTTCCTTTTGTCATTAGAGTACTCAGAATGCCAGCTCTGTAGCCAGACTGCTCAGGTTTGAATCTGAGCTCTTCTAACCACTAGTTGTGTGATTGGGGAAAGTTTCTTAACTCTCCCAGCCTCAGTTTACTCATCCAAAAAACAAGGAGACCTATTTCATGTAGTTTTGGTGAAGACTAAGTGGGTTAAGTCATGTTAGGTGCTTAGAACAGTGCTCAAGTTCATTATCCTTTATTATTGTCTATAAATAAATTATTTGGTATGGAATTAATAGTATAAACACATTTGCAGAGAGAAATGTTTACCTTAATTAAAGGAATAAACTGTTTGAAAAAAGTGATACTGATTTTCTAGCATGACCAATAATCACTTGCCAAATAAGTGATGTAAATGATGCAGTTGTTTTTCCCTGAACAGCATCTTTCACATGATATCAACTCTCTGCTTTTCCTTTGGAGAATCACCCCTTTCCCTCCCCACGGTCCTGGTCAAACTACCCATCTTAGCAACCACCCTGTCCCCACAATCTCAGCTCACCACAGACGTGAGCACATGACCAAAATGAGCCAATCAGAGTCTTTCCTGAGATGAGATTTATGGATTATGGGAAAGAAAAGTTCTTCTTCCCCTGGGATTGAGAGTTGCAAGGACCATACCAGCTAGAGATACTTTCAGTTACCTTAAATACCTTTGAAAAATGGAAGAAACTACAAGTTGATGTCAATGCACAGAGCTGAGAGATGGAGAGATGGTAAGAGAAAGAGAAAAATCTAGCAATGTTTTATGAGTCTTAGATCATACCATGATGGCAGACAACTCAACTTCTAGACTTCTCACATCTGTGAGCCAATAAAATTCCTCTTTGCCTAAGCCAGTTTGCATTATCTTTCTGTTACTTATAACCAGAGAAGTCCTGATTGAAACACTTTTTTAAAAAAATTTCAATAGATTTAAAAGTACAAGTGGTTTTTGGTTACATGGATGATATAGTGGTAATGTCTGGGGTTTTAGTGTGCCTGTTGCCAGAATAGTGCACATTATACCTGAAAGGTAGTTTTTCTTCCCTCACCCCCCTCCTGCCCTCCCTCCTTCTCAGTCTTCAGTATTCATTGTACCACTCTATGCCCCTGTGTACTCTTAGTTTATAAGTGAGAACATGTTGTATTTGGTTTTCCATTCCTGCATTTCTTCACTTAAGATAACGGCCTCCAGTTCCACCCAAGTTGCTGCAAAAGACATCATTTCATTCCTTTTTGTGGCTGAGTAGTAGTCCACGGTTTATATATACAGCGTTTTCTTTATCCACTCCTCCATTGATGGGCTCTTAGGCTGATTTCATGTCTTTGCAATGGTGAATTGTGCTGTGATAAACATTCAGGTGCAGGTTTCTTTTTTGCAAAGTGACTTCTTCTCTTTTGGGTAGATACCCAGTAGTGGGATTGCTGGATCAAATGATAGGTCTACTTTTAGTTCTTTGAGGAATCTCCATACTGTTTTCCATAGAAGTTGTGCTAATATACATTCCCACCAACAGTGTATAAGCGTTCCCTTTTCACTGCATCCAAGCCAACATCTGTTGTTTTTGACTTTTTAATAATGGCCATTCTGACTGGGGTAAGGTGGTATCTCATTGTGGTTTTAATTTGC